>NC_086447.1:329812767-330150267 GCF_028390025.1 Pseudophryne corroboree | reverse complement strand
AGTATCCAATCCATCCATCTCCATTGTTTACCTGAGGTGCCTTTTAGTTCTGCCTATAAAATATGGAGAACAAAAAAGTTGAGGTTCCAAAATTAGGGAAAGATCAAGATCCACTTCCACCTCGTGCTGAAGCTGCTGCCACTAGTCATGGCCGAGACGATGAAATGCCAGCAACGTCGTCTGCCAAGGCCGATGCCCAATGTCATAGTACAGAGCATGTCAAATCCAAAACACCAAATATCAGAAAAAAAAGGACTCCAAAACCTAAAATAAAATTGTCGGAGGAGAAGCGTAAACTTGCCAATATGCCATTTACCACACGGAGTGGCAAGGAACGGCTGAGGCCCTGGCCTATGTTCATGGCTAGTGGTTCAGCTTCACATGAGGATGGAAGCACTCAGCCTCTCGCTAGAAAACTGAAAAGACTCAAGCTGGCAAAAGCACCGCAAAGAACTGTGCGTTCTTTGAAATCCCAAATCCACAAGGAGAGTCCAATTGTGTCGTTTGCGATGCCTGACCTTCCCAACACTGGACGTGAAGAGCATGCGCCTTCCACTATTTGCATGCCCCCTGCAAGTGCTGGAAGGAGCACCCGCAGTCCAGTTCCTGATAGTCAGATTGAAGATGTCAGTGTTGAAGTACACCAGGATGAGGAGGATATGGGTGTTGCTGGCGCTGGGGAGGAAATTGACCAGGAGGATTCTGATGGTGAGGTGGTTTGTTTAAGTCAGGCACCCGGGGAGACACCTGTTGTCCGTGGGAGGAATATGGCCGTTGACATGCCAGGTGAAAATACCAAAAAAATCAGCTCTTCGGTGTGGAGGTATTTCACCAGAAATGCGGACAACAGGTGTCAAGCCGTGTGTTCCCTTTGTCAAGCTGTAATAAGTAGGGGTAAGGACGTTAACCACCTCGGAACATCCTCCCTTATACGTCACCTGCAGCGCATTCATAATAAGTCAGTGACAAGTTCAAAAACTTTGGGTGACAGCGGAAGCAGTCCACTGACCAGTAAATCCCTTCCTCTTGTAACCAAGCTCACGCAAACCACCCCACCAACTCCCTCAGTGTCAATTTCCTCCTTCCCCAGGAATGCCAATAGTCCTGCAGGCCATGTCACTGGCAAGTCTGACGAGTCCTCTCCTGCCTGTGATTCCTCCGATGCATCCTTGCGTGTAACGCCTACTGCTGCTGGCGCTGCTGTTGTTGCCGCTGGGAGTCGATGGTCATCCCAGAGGGGAAGTCGTAAGCCCACTTGTACTACTTCCAGTAAGCAATTGACTGTTCAACAGTCCTTTGCGAGGAAGATGAAATATCACAGCAGTCATCCTACTGCAAAGCGGATAACTGAGTCCTTGACAACTATGTTGGTGTTAGACGTGCGTCCGGTATCCGCCGTTAGTTCACAGGGAACTAGACAATTTATTGAGGCAGTGTGCCCCCGTTACCAAATACCATCTAGGTTCCACTTCTCTAGGCAGGCGATACCGAGAATGTACACGGACGTCAGAAAAAGACTCACCAGTGTCCTAAAAAATGCAGTTGTACCCAATGTCCACTTAACCACGGACATGTGGACAAGTGGAGCAGGGCAGGGTCAGGACTATATGACTGTGACAGCCCACTGGGTAGATGTATGGACTCCCGCCGCAAGAACAGCAGCGGCGGCACCAGTAGCAGCATCTCGCAAACGCCAACTCTTTCCTAGGCAGGCTACGCTTTGTATCACCGCTTTCCAGAATACGCACACAGCTGAAAACCTCTTACGGCAACTGAGGAAGATCATCGCGGAATGGCTTACCCCAATTGGACTCTCCTGTGGATTTGTGGCATCGGACAACGCCAGCAATATTGTGTGTGCATTAAATATGGGCAAATTCCAGCACGTCCCATGTTTTGCACATACCTTGAATTTGGTGGTGCAGAATTTTTTAAAAAACGACAGGGGCGTGCAAGAGATGCTGTCGGTGGCCAGAAAAATTGCGGGACACTTTCGGCGTACAGGCACCACGTACAGAAGACTGGAGCACCACCAAAAACTACTGAACCTGCCCTGCCATCATCTGAAGCAAGAAGTGGTAACGAGGTGGAATTCAACCCTCTATATGCTTCAGAGGTTGGAGGAGCAGCAAAAGGCCATTCAAGCCTATACAATTGAGCACGATATAGGAGATGGAATGCACCTGTCTCAAGTGCAGTGGAGAATGATTTCAACGTTGTGCAAGGTTCTGATGCCCTTTGAACTTGCCACACGTGAAGTCAGTTCAGACACTGCCAGCCTGAGTCAGGTCATTCCCCTCATCAGGCTTTTGCAGAAGAAGCTGGAGGCATTGAAGAAGGAGCTAACACGGAGCGATTCCGCTAGGCATGTGGGACTTGTGGATGCAGCCCTTAATTCGCTTAACAAGGATTCACGGGTGGTCAATCTGTTGAAATCAGAGCACTACATTTTGGCCACCGTGCTCGATCCTAGATTTAAAGCCTACCTTGGATCTCTCTTTCCGGCAGACACAGGTCTGCTGGGGTTGAAAGACCTGCTGGTGACAAAATTGTCAAGTCAAGCGGAACGCGACCTGTCAACATCTCCTCCTTCACATTCTCCCGCAACTGGGGGTGCGAGGAAAAGGCTCAGAATTCCGAGCTCACCCGCTGGCGGTGATGCAGGGCAGTCTGGAGCGACTGCTGATGCTGACATCTGGTCCGGACTGAAGGACCTGACAACGATTACGGACATGTCGTCTACTGTCACTGCATATGATTCTCTCAACATTGATAGAATGGTGGAGGATTATATGAGTGACCGCATCCAAGTAGGCACGTCACACAGTCCGTACTTATACTGGCAGGAAAAAGAGGCAATTTGGAGGCCCTTGCACAAACTGGCTTTATTCTACCTAAGTTGCCCTCCCACAAGTGTGTACTCCGAAAGAGTGTTTAGTGCCGCCGCTCACCTTGTCAGCAATCGGCGTACGAGGTTACATCCAGAAAATGTGGAGAAGATGATGTTCATTAAAATGAATTATAATCAATTCCTCCGCGGAGACATTGACCAGCAGCAATTGCCTCCACAAAGTACACAGGGAGCTGAGATGGTGGATTCCAGTGGGGACGAATTGATAATCTGTGAGGAGGGGGATGTACACGGTGATATATCGGAGGGTGAAGATGAGGTGGACATCTTGCCTCTGTAGAGCCAGTTTGTGCAAGGAGAGATTAATTGCTTCTTTTTTGGGGGGGGTCCAAACCAACCCGTCATATCAGTCACAGTCGTGTGGCAGACCCTGTCACTGAAATGATGGGTTGGTTAAAGTGTGCATGTCCTGTTTTGTTTATACAACATAAGGGTGGGTGGGAGGGCCCAAGGATAATTCCATCTTGCACCTCTTTTTTCTTTTCTTTTTCTTTGCATCATGTGCTGATTGGGGAGGGTTTTTTGGAAGGGACATCCTGCGTGACACTGCAGTGCCACTCCTAGATGGGCCCGGTGTTTGTGTCGGCCACTAGGGTCGCTTATCTTTCTCACACAGTCAGCTACCTCATTGCGCCTCTTTTTTTCTTTGCGTCATGTGCTGTTTGGGGAGGGTTTTTTGGAAGGGACATCCTGCGTGACACTGCAGTGCCACTCCTAGATGGGCCCGGTGTTTGTGTCGGCCACTAGGGTCGCTTATCTTACTCACACAGCGACCTCGGTGCAAATTTTAGGACTAAAAATAATATTGTGAGGTGTGATGTGTTCAGAATAGGCTGAAAATGAGTGTAAATTATGTTTTTTGAGGTTAATAATACTTTGGGATCAAAATTACCCCCAAATTCTATGATTTAAGCTGTTTTTTAGGGTTTTTTGAAAAAAACACCCGAATCCAAAACACACCCGAATCCGACAAAAAAAATTCGGTGAGGTTTTGCCAAAACGCGGTCGAACCCAAAACACGGCCGCGGAACCGAACCCAAAACCAAAACACAAAACCCGAAAAATTTCAGGCGCTCATCTCTACTTGACAAGAGGAATACGACATTTGAAGCCCATGTCCAGGATCAGTCTGTGTGTGGTGGCTCTTGATGCACTAACTCCAGCCCTAATCCACTCCTTGTGAAGCTCCCCCACGCTCACCTGACCTGAACCCCATGGGGCATTACCAAGAGAAAGATGAAAGACATGAGACCGAACAATGCAGAAGAGCTGAAGGCTGCTATTGAAGCATCCTGGCCTTCCATGACACCTCAGCAGTGCCACAGTCTGATAAAATACATGCCACATCGCATTGAGGCAGTAATTCATGCAAAAGGGGCCCAAACCAAGTACTGAGTACGTATGCATGATTATACTTTTCAGAGGATGACATTTCTGTATTTAAAATCCTTTTTTTTTTTTTTAATGTAATATTCTAATTTTCTGAGATTTTGGATTTGGAGTTTTCTTAAACTGTAAACCACAATCCTCAAAATTATAACAAATAAAGGCTTGGAATATCTCACTTTGCATGTAATGAGTTTATATAATATATTAGTTTCACCTTTGTAAGTTGAATTACTGAAATAAATCAACTTTTGCACGAAATTCTAATTTTCTGGGTTTCACGTGTGTGTGTGTGTGTGTGTGTGTGTGTGTACGTGTGTCTGTATGTGTATATATAATATAATAATCAGAAACCAGCAATTACATCGGCACTCACTCCGAAATAGCGTACCTTTGTACAGAGTTTGATACAGCAGAGGCTGTCTCCCAGCCAGAGAGAGAGACACGCGGCACTGCAGGATTTGTATGATGAAGAAAGTGTATCTATCTATCTATCTATCTATCTATCTATCTATCTATCTATCTATCTATCTATCTATCTATCTATCTATCTATGTGTATGGCTTCTCTGGGCACTAACACACCTTTTTATATTCAAAATCCTGGAAATTAGGCACAATATATTTGTGTTTTGAAAAGGAGAGGCAAGAACCCTAAAGTCAATATGGCCACAAAATTTGCAATTAAAACACAACATGTATTATATATTACATTTAAAATAGTGACTCAAGTCATGAGCTTATAAAAAAACACTAATGACAAACATACATAAATTAAAATCCAGAGGTGTGGTTATACAGGTGTGGAATGAGAGCATGTACAAGTGTCTAAAATTAGACAATTCAAAGAAAATGTATGGTTACTCCACTCCGTGTCACCGCTCGTCGTTAGGGAGTACTATTATAAATTCATTGCACAATATAAGGAGCAGTGACATATGTTGATGTGGGATTATGCTGTTCCAACAGATAACTGCTATATAAAAATCTATAATAGGCTCAATACATGAGATAGCAAAACAGTGAAAACGTGTTTTTATTAATTGACCTCTCTCTCTAAAACACGTTATAGGCACCACTTCAGTGTTTCTATTAAATAGAAATTATTAACATGTCCAGTCAGGAAATATCATCCGTGAAAAAATGGTCACAGAAATATTGCATGTATGTTAATATACAAATAAATTAGCGTAGAAGGTGATGATATATGAAATTTGTAACAAAGCAACACATAGTAAATACTTTTTTATATAAATGTGTGCTGGATTGTTACAGCACTCAGAAAGTCACACAATAATGTCAAATATCCAAGAGTTTACTGTGCAACCAGTAGTAATCAGCATTAATAAATGTATCCGGCAAATCCCCAAACTGCAGGTATATAGAACAATTTGTTACATATATATTGTTTGTTATAGGAGGACAAATGAGGTCAGCAATTGATATGTATGTTATGTTAATTGAAAATCTTTAATCAGGTGCTGATTCTCTATTACACATGATGAAAACAAGCCAAGTGAATAGTAGATGACAAACAAATAATAATGTGTAACAGTAAAGAAAAGGTATGTCAACCAGTGTAATTGAGGTAGGCTGCTGCTGCCTGGCATGTAGACACCTGGGATGCCAGGGGAGTGGGTCACCCCAGTGCTTTGGGGCAAGGAAAGAAGAAATAGATCATCTGATTTTGAAATCCCTAGGACAAGGGGTTACCCGTGGGTACGGATGGTCCCGGTCTTGAGGGCACAATAAGAGTACTGGAAGTGAGAAGGACAGGTAGAGGTATAGAAGGATGAGGGAGGAAGGTGGGAGAGGATGGTATGGAAAGGGGGAGAAGAGAGTTGGTCTGGGTCCCATACCAAAGAGGGTGGGGGGGACCTAGTGGGAGCGAATGATGAGGTTACTATTGAGAGAGCCTATGGGTGAAACACGTGTCTGATGTGATGGGCACAGTGCTTTCCTCGGTCTGAACTCACGACGACGGTGCTCAGTCACCTCTCCTACCACAGATGTTTCTTCCTTATTTTGGAGACTGCTGACCGTGACTCTGTGGTTGCCCTGACCTCTGCCTAGTTCGTCATGGAGCCCGAACCCATGGACGGTCTGTGCCTTCTCTTCCTTCTCACAACCTGGGAAGGCTCACTCTCCACTGCTGTACCCTTGCTGAGAGCAGCAGCATCCCGTCTGTCACTTCTCCCAGCTTCTTGCCTTTTCTTCATCTCTCTTCCCTCCACTTTAACTCCCACTAGGTGGCCCCATTCCCCACTGTAGCTTCCAGTGACTGGGAACACCAAGAATTAGCAGATGGCCAGGTCTAGACTGTTTGGTGGATAAACAAGCTCCTGGATGCATTCATGGGACAGATTATCCTCTACTTTCCTGGACTTGTGGACAGGTACATTGTTGTGAAGGAGAAGGGACCCACATGCACGAGTTCAGTGCACCTGCAAGTGGCAGGCATTTGTTGGCATATCAGTCCACAGTGATGATACACTGCGGCACCAGTGGTATGGTAGCTACATGAACAGTCTTGGCCAAAAAAACAGCCACCTTCTGCTTGGCCACACTGCACTCGCATCAGAACTTCTGTGGTGGCACATCTCCAATTTGGGTCTACTGGGCCGACTGTTGCTTGGTCTCGGGGTCAAAACTGGAGATCCAGGATTCATCACTACTAATGATCTCCCAGGCAGGGTTTGAGCAACAGCAATCAAATCTGGTGAGCATGTTGCTGCATGAGGTCAATCGAGCCTCCTTCTGCTCTCCAGTCAGCTGATGGGGCACCCAGTGTGCAGAAACGTTGCTCAGGCCAAGCTTTTCGTGGAGTTTCAAATGGATGGATCTTGATAAGATGCTTATCTTCTCTATCTGGGACCTGGTCACCTTACTGCTCCCCTCAACTATGACCCGCATGGCAGCAACGTTGTCCTTGGTGGTGGTGGACAAAGGTCAGCCGCAGTACCCCTTGTCTTCCAGGAACAGTCTCCTCAAACACAGTGGTTCGGGACTGTGCTTCCACCCCAAAAGCAGCTCACAGTCACAGACTACTCTTGTAGTCGTAGAAGATCATGGTTCTCTAGTGGCCTCTGTTGAGCTCCGTAACGAATTTGTGAAGGAAGTGAACATGCTGACTTCTTCAGTGTGCAGAGCTTCTTATATACGGTTCTGTGTCTTGACACTTAACAAAAACATTAGTCAGAGGTTCACATTCTCAGCCACAGTCAGATTGTGTCTACTCTACCTATGCAGTGCACATCTGGAAACTTATTGCATACCTTTCGTATTAGTCGTGTAATAGTTCTCAAATTACAGAACACATGTGACACTAAGCTTACTGATGGAACACCAGTTATTTGATGAACAGCCTCATTTCAGAGCACAAGCTAGTCCCTATGGTACTTATGTCACATGAGTGCATAAGGTGATAACAGCCCATCTAGATAGGCTGCTGTATATAGGATGATCTTTTGGAGCTTTATAAAGAGTTAAGGAAAAAAAAGAAGGCTTTTGCTCCTAGACAAACCATATTGCAATGCAAATGCAATTTTGTTTTTATTTCCATGCACGCATATGGTGGCTGCCAGGGTCATGACCAGCTGTGTGCCAGTGGTGCCTTGCTCACAGTGCATGTGCACTGTGAACGCAC
The DNA here is from genome assembly GCF_028390025.1 of Pseudophryne corroboree. Taxonomy (NCBI): domain Eukaryota; kingdom Metazoa; phylum Chordata; class Amphibia; order Anura; family Myobatrachidae; genus Pseudophryne; species Pseudophryne corroboree. Next base: position 330,142,325 of record NC_086447.1, on the reverse strand, counting down.
CACCCGCATGGCCACTCACCACTGCTGCCATTAGCTGCAGCGCTGCCTGCTGTACTGTATGTAGTGGTGCGCACAGTAGTGTGCAGCAATGCAACTTCTCAGCAGATGCTCCGCCCCCCTGCAGTGTCCCCAAAATCCAAGAAGAGACATGATGACAGGTTACAAATGCCCTAGAGGGGCCTGCCACATTAAAAAAAAATATATATTTATTGTTCTGCACAGTGCCTGGCTGACTGAACCGATACACAGGGACGATGCTATGTATGTGGCAATGACAGCTTCAGCTGTCGAAAATCGATAGCTGCAGTTGTCAGAACGGTTCATGCCACGGACCGTTCATACATTCTGTTGCACATTGGTTTGCTATCTTGCAGCGTCAATAAACATGGGGGACACATGGCGACCATCATCTTGGGATGGTCATAAGAATAGCCTTACAGAGACCTAAGGAACAAATAGGGTTAAAGTTATCAAAAGGATAAAAGAAAAAAGTGCAGACTAAAAGGGCCAAGAGGTTCTTATCTGCTGCCATATTCTATGTTTCTATCTTAAATATTTCTCCACATTAGTACACAGGGTGAAGCAGTATCTGCAGCACACAACATGAACAGATACCACTATACCCCATAGCGCAGCTTCATGCATCTACCCCCGAGTCTTTTAGCATTGTAAGCGCCATTGCTTGATAACTGGTGCATGGTTAAGCCTCCCTTGAACTTCCGGGCCTCAACCACTTTCTATGCACTCACGTAAACACACAAAGCTATTACATATTGAACAACTGCCGTACCACAGTGTATAGTCAGTGCATTGTCCTATAGTGTCCTTTCATGTTTTGTACTTATGTGCCATGCTATTGCAAAGCATTTCACTATTAAGGTCTGGTATCATTTTATGTTATGGTCACCAGATTGGACAAGTAGACTGAGCTGAGCTGGGTGCGTAAAAGTAACTTAAGTCTCTACTTTAACCCTAGACATTTGGGTATTACTTACCTGAAATCCAGGATCTGAGATGGGGGCTCTGAACTGCCAGCCTGCCTCGGATCCAAATTCAAGACAAAACATCATCCTCCCTCCCAATAAAAGCTTCACCATTGACTTAAATGGGCACAGCAGGGCAGACAGAAGATGTTGGCCACCCCCACACTGCCGACACCGCCGTCACCCCTGCAATGAGTACACCGCCTGCACCCCCGCATTGTCAACACTAACATTGACCCTACACTGACAGCAAACTTGCTCTGAGGACACTGCCGACACCCCCACACTGCTGACACCACCAGCACCCCCGACACCACCGACATACCCTGCACTGAAGATACTGACTGTTCCCCTGTCATAGTAAGTGCACTATTGGTGTATCCGACCCACACTGTATCCTACCTGCACTGTAACCCACTCTATATTTAACTGTGTCCCCAAAAGTATTCTGCATTGTGCTCTGAGGGGTACGGAAAGTTGTTTTTATGGTTGGGGAGATTTTGAGGAGCTGCTCGACAAAAAGGTTGATTGGGGCTTTACATGGGCATAGAGTGCCAGTCATCAGTGGATCAGGGCCCCCAAAAGGTAGGTACAGATTGGACACTGAGAATAGGTATGTGCAGTGGGCATGTGCACTTGTGTAAGGGAAATCACATCTGCTGTTGCTATTGTACATGGTTTACATTTTTTTCTTTGCTGTTTGTTAATTACTACTGTTTTTGAGCAATGATATTCCACACATGATACTTGTGTTGTATTGTTTTCTATTGATAGTACTTGAGAGTTGGTTCCATTGGTTATTGCAAGTACATTACTAATTTGAAAAACATTTTTCAACAGAAATAACTGACATGTGTCTGTTCCGCTGTTGCTTAGTTTAGCCAGCCAGCCTTTGTCCTATGTTGGTGAACAATATTATGAGCTGTGAGGTGGTCAAACTTCACTGGAAATGGCTGGAAATTAATATTAAAGTTAATAATACTGTAGGAACAAAAAAGGCCCACATTATGCGATTTTAACTTTTTTTTATTTTACAATTTTTGAAAAAAAATATATAGCGCCAAAACACATGAGGGCAATTTAGTTGAAACCAAATCCAGACCCAAAACGTAAAGCTAATACAGATCCAAAACCTAAACCAAAATACGGGGGTCGGCACACATCTCTAATATTATTAATTTATGTGCTGTTTATCCATTGATATACTATTTTTAGATGATCATTTGTGCTAGCATGTTTGTAATTCTTCTCCGTCTAATATCATTGGGGTCCATTCAATTTATTGCCAATTGAATAGCGCTCCCGTAGCTATTCAATTCAGTGCGATGCTAAGTCAGAGAATGCCTGTACTCCCAGACTAAAAAGGGTGTTTATTTGCGAGAACGGGCATTCTTAGAGTAAACTGCCTCACTGTGATGCTTTTTGCACGGCACTAGGTCACTAAACAGCATCGCTGACCTACAGTAGTTTTGTCAGATTTCTGCTCGCACCCCTGGAGAGGTGCAAGAAGAAGTCGTCTTGTTGGGGACGGCATTGCTCTGAATTTGAATAGCTTTGGGAGCTCCCTCCCGGCACTACTCAATCCGCGTTTAATTGAATTGACCCCATTATCGTGGTTTCCACTAAATTTTATATACGAGTGTGTTGGTGACAGGTGTTGCATCAAAGTAGTAAGAATTTTATTTTTCCAATACCTCATTTGTGATATTTGCATCAACTGTAAAACATCTTCGTTGCATTGAGTTAAGCAATAATGAGATTAGTTGCATTTACCTAGATTTTCTGAGACAAATGTATGGGTTCAACTGATATTAGTAGTTAAGTCCTAGTAACAAGGCACTTGAGCCTTTAAATACTATTGAATTTCCAATTTAAATGAGATTTATCTGTCTTCATTTGTAAGGTGAAAGTATCCCAGTTACCAAGACACCTCTGCCAAATACAGACAACACAGAGCCATGGAAGGTTCATAGTGTGCATGATTACAAAAGACATATCCTCTTCTGTGGAACTGAAGTTATCCAGACAAAGTCTATGGACCTTGTGAAAGCTGTCGTAATGAGGACAGGTACTGTTACAATCCCTCAGACAAAGACAAATGTCATTCTTATTCTCTGGCAAAATGCAATGATATTAATCATCAACTAATGATTGGTAGAACTGTATGACATGCCTTTTACTAAAAGTGAATCCAGAGGGAATACAAATGAACCACTTAACTGGCTAATATTTTTTTTCCAAAAAGTGCTTAAATTGTACTTTTTTTAATGATTGAATTAGGTTAAGAACATATATTTGAAACATATCTAACACAATTTTTTTTTCTAAATTAAATTTGGAACATTTCAACCATCTGTAACCTACATTTTTCCAGTGACTGCTTCTTTCTGCAGCCGCGGGGGTGTACACAAGCAAAGTACAGTAAGGGGGACTTCTATTACATTTCCCCAGCGGCTTGGTGGAAGGGGGTGGGAGTGCTGCTGGGCTGCTCAATCAGCAGCGAGGGGAGGGTACCAGGAAGCAGAGGCTTTCGGGAGGTATCTCCGTGCAGCAGCTGCTGGAAGTACTGATGCTCTGTGTCTCCCTGCCTAACCAGATCCAGTGCGCGTGTGCAAGATCTCGCTACTCACGTGAGATCTCACAGCTGCAGCAGCACTGTCCCTGCTAGGGAGATACAGCATCAACACCTGCAGCTGTCGAAATTGATAGCTACAAGTATAGAACAAATACATAAAAAGTGCCTGAAGAGCACGGCACTAGACTCTCATAAGGGGAGCACTCAAACTGATCTTTGTTATATTGAGAACAAGGGTCTGTTCAGAGAGAAAAAGTAAAACTTAACTTTTTAATGTTAAAACATAAAAGTGAGAAAGGAATACTCACAAGAATTTAAAAGGCGAAATATTTGACACAACATTAACACACAATGTAAAAGAATCATAGGTTCCAAAAATTTGTAATATAATAATGCTCTATCACAGGTACAACTATGCACCTTATTTCTGGTATAATAATGTTATTTAACAAGTACGACTGTGCACCTTATGTATTAGATATTTAATATGGAAAGAGAGCAGGCATGGCTTTGAGAAAGTGACTTCCAGATTCGGCTGCCCCACATCTGCTGGCGCATCGAATGCGGGGTGAGAGATCCGTACTGGCACCAGCCAATGGAAAAATAGATGAATTGCCTGGGTCTTGGCATGTGAATTTTCGTTTCTGCTGTCGGCTGATGGCAAGAAGCCAGCGCAGCTGATGAGAGAACTACTACACAGCGAGGCCCCTGTGATAGAAGTACAAAGTATAATGGCTTACTTAGGCAGATAAAAATAGTATTGTGATTAAATGGCTAGATAAATGGCAGAAAGTCAGATGAACACCATTCATGCCCTGCTGTTGGAAGAGGATAACACCTTTAATGCATAGAGGCGATGCCCTGCTAATGAGATTCAATTAACGTCATCTGCAACAATTGCACATCAAAAGAATTTTGTAGGCATAACCAGTGTATTAAATCACACCCCTGATTGTTGTTAAGTGACTCATGAATACAGGATACATTTTACAGAAACAGTATTCATGCAATTGTATCCATTCGCCAATTAGTGTATCATTATGTAACACATTATTGCTGAGACATAAAGACAAAGTGTGGTGTCCTGTACATTACTGCCACTGTGAGGCGTGTTATGTTCTTGTTGCCTTTAGAGTAGCCGCAGGTTCAATATACACAAAAGATTTATCCTACTGGATAAGCTAAATAGTTCATAGCTGTAGCAGAGATTGTACAGTAAATCAGGCTATATATCTCAGAAGCAGAGATTTCACAAATGGATGACATATGTAAACATGTAAGCATCTGGAAATTCCTGCCAAACCATATTTATCCCAAGAATAAGGGTTCCTCATGCAGGTGTCATGCATAAAAGCAGGTGCCTTAATGTTCAAACCTTATATTGGCCACAAGGATAGAATAAAGTACAATTGTACCAAATTGCCAGTCACTGCCGTGGATTATACTAGAATGGGTTCTTGAACTAGTAAGCCATGGTATACCGCATATATTCTATAGCTGTCTGCCCAGTATACATATGTATATAAGAGGTGATTATGCCTGCTTGAGGTGCTCAGATAGATAAGCATGTAGCTGCGGCTAGCATTAGCCCTTAGTAAACAGCATCGGCTTCATAGTCACGGAGGACTAGGAGACCGTATATGGAACCTGTGAGACGGGCGCCCCTGCTCTGCGCAGATAGCCAGGATGCCGGGGAGATCTTTTACAATCTCGTCTAGTGTGTGCACTAGCATATTTGACCAGTGTAGGGCACATGCGCTGGCCCAGGACGCCCCTCACAGCGCCGTACACGAAGTGCCGCTGAGCCTTCCGGAGCGCAGCCTGTCAGCCTTCTCCCCGGCCTCCCGGCTATATTTAGTGAGCACCTAGGCCTGGTGGCATGGAGTAGCAATTCACTGTATGTACTGTTATATCGGACAGTGGTGGCATTCAGTGACATTCAGCAGCTCTGGAAGATTCCACTTGGCCTGGCTAATGATGTGTGTGAGGGAGAGGAGCCTCAGCTAGCATATCCTCACACTTTGTGCAACGGCAGTGGATTTTAAGTTGATCCGTCTGTGGGTTCCAAGAGGTGACATTTTAATGTACAATGAAAATAAAAAACAAGTGTCCTAAATGTGTGGGGTCCCTATAGTGATGTTGCTGACTGCGGACAGTATTTTGCCTCCACCAACCTCCATTGTTGATCTAAATTTATAAACTCAACAGTGCTAGTCAATAACAATACCATAATTGTGCAGCAAATAAGGACCATGCAATGCTCCGTATGCATATCTTGCAAGATTATTATATACAAGTTACCAGCTAGTCAAAATGATGGAACATCATAACAGTAATGTCAGCACTGGCGGCTGTGCATGTCCAAACAGAGCAACATTTGAATTGCTCCCTCGGGCACCATCTAATGGTTGCCTGGCATGCAAAATACTTCAGTACCCCCATAGAGGTGAGGAGCATCGTTAGCCTTTTATTCTATAGAACAGGGGTAGTTTAAGTTCCATCAGAAATTTGTATCATGTGCAGCTGCGCACATATTGGTTTATTAAGGCAGGCTATGTATTTGCATAGGAGGCGAACATAAACAAGTGAGGTTTTCCTGCCTGTAAAGCCCACAAACTGGTATTCAAGGAACCTTGTGGCTGGGGATCGGTATGAGTGACCAGCGAATGGGATGTAGATGGTCACAATGCCGATGCTGACATTCCGATACACATAGGGCCGGGGTAAATATTCTAACCCCCCTCACACACACACCTCCTTAATCATCCCTTACCGCAACTTAACCCCAACCTTTGCCATTACTATATAACCTCCCTCTTGGTACATAAACCCCCTTTCCGAAGCCTAACCCTCCCCCCTTAGAGCCTAAACCTAACCTCCCCTCCATCCCCCTGCAGCCAAACTCTAATCCTCCTGGCAATACTTACCTTTGGGACTCCAGCTGTCAGAATGTTGACCTGTTCAGGATTCCGGCGTCTGTGTTCAGACATCGGAATTCCAGTGTCTGTATTTCAACTGCCGGGATCCCGACAGATGGTGCTTTGAACGTATACCCTCCTAGCTGATTTAATATGCTCCATAGTTTGTTTGCACAGGCTTGACTCTCTCAATTAATTTGAATTAGCATAAATGAGTTTAGACGTGAAAGCACACATCAGCAGCTTTTCTGAAGGTAGCATTTGGCAGAAGGTGCATTTTTACCAAATAATTAGAAGCCTATTATGTGCACAATTATGCAAATAAACACTAGGTTTTCTCTAGCTTTATTATAATGTATTAAAAAATAATTATAATATAAAAATAACAGTGACAAATGCCAGCTATTGGAACCTAGACTTCTGTTTAATTTTAAAGATGATGTAAAGGTTAGACTGATGTGTATTGCATGGCATAGGAAGGCATCACTATACCGACAGCGGAATTCCGGCAGTGAGGCAGCAAGTCCCCCCGCTTGCCATGCATCAGCCTGGTGGCTTGCTTCGCCACCGCAGGTTCTATTCCCACTCCTTTAGTGGTGTGGACCCACCAACCGAGTGGGAATACCGAGCATTTGTTGGGATTCTGGGGGTCTGTATGTCACCAGCTGTCGGGTTTCCGGCATTGGTCTCCTGAACACCAGGATCCCGACAGCTGGTTTATTGACTGCATCCCAGGCACACCACTTCATACATCACTCATCAGTCTGAGGGTACGGGTGCACCCCTTGTGCTTAATATCTCATCTTTCATTGTTACTCATACTGTATGTCACAGGCTTGATGAACTCTGACGAATGTTAATAATGTCAACCCTGATTCTGATGTTTGTCAAATTTAGGAAATCACTTTTTGATCGATTTCTTGCTTTGGATATATTTTTATCAAGTATTTCTGCTTTTTACAATTATTTCCTATCATTACATATTTTCATTTCCATTGTAGGCTTTAATACAGCTAAAGGTGACCTTGTGCGTTCCATTCTCTACCCTAAACCGGTGAACTACAAGATGTACAGAGATGCCACAATTTTCGTTGGTTGTCTGATTGGTTTATCCATGATCGGGATGATATATGCTATTTGTGTATTCACTTTGAGTGGGGTATGGTACTTTTTACCTAATTATCATTATCCAAATCAAAAGTATAGCCAAAATACACACTGCAGTTTTCTATCAGCTCATCAGCATCCTATCTGGATTTGTCTTTCCATATGACATAACGATTGCCCAATATGAAGAGTAATATTGCAGGGAATGGCCAGTATCCTATATGACTTCAGATAAGCTGCACAGATAGTTGTCCTTTAGACACAGACCTGAACATTTCTGTAATAAGGAAATAAAAAGTCTGCCTGGAATATCTGAAATTGGAGTTCCCTCATTAACTCTGACTGTGACTAATTGAAACGCTACTCTTTCAGTAAGTGCATGTTACAACAAATACAGTGAGGTGTCACTCAATTGGGTAATTTTACATACTGTACCTACCAACATTTACAAATGCCAAACTGGGACAAAACAAGCAACACCCCCAATTCTCCCAAACTGTAATCCACCAAAACCGTGCTCAGAAACTCCCTCTTTTTTATTAAGACATTTTGTGTGCAAAAATTGGGACAATTGAGAGATATGCTTTTACCTAATAGCAATCTGCTGCTTCATTTTACCCGAGGTCAGACTCGGCTGACCCCAAAGGGTTTACATACAACAGGTCGACATGTGAAAAAGGTCGACAATGTGAAATGGTTGACAGGAAAAATGTTGACACAGGAAAATGTTGACATGACTTTTTCAGTTTTTGGGTGTAGTCACTGGTAACCCTAATTAGTGCAATATGTATCATTGCATGGTGAGCGAACTGCAGGCAGGGTTACTATTCCCAATTGTAGTCCATGTGGAAGTATGAAAGCTGAATTTAAAAAACAAAATAAAAACTTATATCAGCATTTTCCCGTGTCATCCATTGCAATGTCGACCTTTTGTATAAGTCGACCTAATGCATGTCTACCAATAGTGGTCAGCCTATTGACTGTCGACCTACCATCCAGGTACCGGTCACACTTCAGCCTATATTTATTGAAGCATGATTCAACAACATTTAAAAAAAGGTACCACTTGGATGTTGGCTTATGTTGACTCCAGTATACCCCATATTTCTTGCAGTTTGAGGTGGTAAAGCGCCATGATATCCATAAGGCTGCCTAGAGGCCCCGCAGGGACAATGGGACCATCATTTTTATTTTTTGCTGAGGCACTGTTACCTGCGCCCTAGTGCTCCAGTGGTTGCACCCTGTGCTGCAGCAAGGCACACTTGTAGTCAACTGAGGTTTGATTTGAGACTGTGACGGGGTGGGGGTGGGGGGTGGAAGAGAGACAGTGTCAGCAGATGGTATCGGTGTGAATACTGAATGTGTATGTAATGATGGCATAAGCTCTGCTTCCCAAACGTCAGCTGTAGTGGGGTGAAAGATGCTGGAGTAGACCCAGAATAACTAAAAGCCTATAGGCCCAGCCATTGGTTAATTCGGCCCTGTGTGGTACTCTATTGTGAGTAGATAGTTCTATTTAGTTGGCACCCACTCTCCAGGGGGTAAATTTACTAAGATGGGAGTTCTATATAAGATGGGATGTTGCCCATAGCAACCAATCAGATTCTGCTTCTCATTTTTTTAGCATCTTCCAGAAGATAATACCTGGAATCTGATTGGTTGCTATGGGTAACATCCCATCTTAAATAGAACTCCCATCTTAGTAAATTTACCCCCAGGAATACAAAGTGAGTAGACAATACATCTGCTTCCTTCCTATTAATCCAGCAAAGTGAGTGGGGTGAGAGGTTAATGATGTTTGCAGTGATCTCCCCATCATAGCTCCTTGGAGTTTTTTGCCATGATTTGCAGTAAGTTGCAGGGGTGATTATTCTGTGATTCCTTGCTCCACATCTATCGCAATTACAGGAGGTTACTGTAGGACAAATCGACATATTTCTCTTTATCACAATCCTATTGTTTTCACTTAGCTAAATAAATGAATAACGAGGAATTATAAATGGACCTGTTTTGAGAAAGCTGATTCTATGCACCACATTTTGTATTTTTATAAAAGGACCCAAGTATTAGGAATTCATAATAAATCATGCTGTTTTCATAAAAATAGAACAAACACAAAACAATTGCGTATATAGTAAACTTAACGAATACTTGTATAGCATGACAAAATATAGCATAGCACTAAATAATGTCATATAGTAGGTTCCCCTTAACTAGAGGTTTATAGCCACACATGCAAACTAGGTTTCCAATCTATCAGACTATAAAAGTTTCTCAAGATAAACTTTACAGAATCGACCTACAGCAGTATATACTATTTGTAAAATGGTAGTACTCCCTTCCAACTGTCTCGGGCTATCATCCATTCAAATAACTATTCTCTCTGTAGTTTGATAAAAATTGTACTTAAAAGTCAGCATTGCTGTGCTAGCTCCTACCTACTGAGGAGTGCGTATAACATAGTCTCTGATAGAGGTGTCAATTCAACACATTCCACACAACATTGAGCGGATGCTTCCTTTTTTTTTTTTTTTTTTACTTTTTTTGGTTTGTTGCAGGAATGATTTTTGCTGGTTCCATGTAAACTCTTCTTCCAATCTCAAACAGGCTGAAGCTGGAGAGGTAGTGAAGAAAGCGCTGGATGTTATTACAATAGCTGTGCCTCCTGCTCTCCCAGCTGCCCTCACAGCAGGAATTATCTATGCCCAGAAAAGACTGGAGAAATCCAAAATATTCTGTATCAGTCCCCAGCGTATCAACCTCTGTGGAACTGTTAATCTATTCTGCTTTGATAAGGTACAGTACCACATTAGACATTTAGGGGTAAATGTAAAAGGGTGTAAGAACCCAGAGGTGACGGATTTTGTACGAGAATGCCTGTATTTTTAAAGCGGCAATCATTTACAAGGTATGGCCAACCTGGTTTTGCCTTGTAAATTATTGCCACTTTATAAACACAGGCATTCTGGCAGAAACTCCCGTAACATTTACCCCTTAGTGTGAAAATACATAACAATATTGCTAATCTATATAATATGACTCTGATTTTATTGCAATGAAAGTTGGGCATATATACTTTTAAATTGTGGCAAAAAAAATGTGCCCCTGCTCCATATTCATATGCTTTTTTTTTTTGTTACTGATCCCCATCAGTGCCTAATACTGTAGGTGCTTCTCACACCTTTACTGCAATTGCAGTTTAATCGATATTTATGATCTACTTTGGTAAACTTGTACTACCATTCATGGAAATAATATTAATTCCATCAAGTTCTACATTTGGGGCTGATTCTGACTGAGTCACCGGGATCTCTCCAGTCTTAACGGATGCAAATGTCAAGGTTTTGCATAAAGCGCATGAGCAGATGAAACTATGCATCTTTGCATACAGTATGTCCGTCCTGTTCGGAGTCACACAACTTGAGCTGATCTGACTTTCCATGAAATAGGGCATTGCAGGGTGTGAAACCCCGGCCCCCACCATATTAGTTGAATGGATGCTCCTATAAAACACAAGGTACTTAATTCAGGCTACTGCAGCTGCTCACTGTGACAGCCAATTTGCATGCGTCTCTGAATCAGCCCCTTTGTGTGTACTATTATGTGTATGCACCATCCTAAATACATTCAATAACTTAAATAAATAAAAAATAATAACATTAAACAAAATAAATATTGTTCAAAGATGGAGCATAAAACTTGTATACAAGTTGGTTTGGTAGCCATAAACTAAACCTGAAAGATAATCGTTCAGATCAGCTGATAAAATAGCTGTTCTAAATGGTGATTGTGCTGTGTATGGACCTGGACAATAATCGCTCATGGCTGAAAAACTGTTGGAATCTTTTGGTTTGGTTATCTAACCTGTCCAATCCCCCTGGCTGTTGTTGGTGTGGGTGCAGCCTCAGAGTGATAGGAGCCTTTCGCACACAGCGACTGTGCAGCGTCAGTGTGCGCCCCCTCTTCCGGGTCCAGCTGTGTTGCAGGCGGTTACTGGACATGACAGCAGCTCCACTGGCCAGGCAAGGTTCCCATTCCCTGTGCCGGCCTCTTCTATATAAAGAAAGGTAAGGCACTCCTAAAAGCTGCAGTACAAAGCGCCGGTGCCCCCGTAAAGCATAGCAATAATCCAGGTGAAAGACGTGGCACTCACTGCAGGATACAATAGTCAAACACTCATATGTAGTTAACAACGTTTCATGTCTGGCTGCAGACTGGGAGTCATGTATGGTCACGTTCTCTTGAAGGCACACAGTCTTTCTGGGAACCCAGATAGTGTTCCTGTTGCCCAGCCACCTCTCCCCCTTATAGTCATCATATTGTACTTCTGCCTGGTTTCCAGACTTTATAAATAATCACTTATTAAAATGCTGCTATACAAGTGCAAATCCGTACAAGTTGTGTGGTTTTGTTATAATGCTTATGGAAGTCTTGTATTCATGTGCATTTATTTTAGGTTTTGCATTGTAGTGTGGATAAAGCTATACATGCTGAGATTGTTAATCTATTTTGTCTAGACTGGAACCTTAACAGAAGATGGGCTGGATCTTTGGGGAATAGTCCCTTCTAATGGAAACAGGTATACTGTTTAAAAGTGTAACCATGAATTACCATTTTCTCTTTATAATAATAGAACGCAATCTGCATGGTATGCTGACCATTAGTTCCACAGAAATCCGTTTCCTTCATTTCTAATAGAGTTAGTAGCATTGTACTGTACAGAGAATTATTACCTCTGCCAGACTGCTTTGAGAGGGGGTTGAACAGGAAATATACAAAGGTTATGTAATTTATTTAACAAGGTCATCTTGACAAATCCTTATTTGATGATTATTTTGCATTCACAACAGGTACATAAATGAAGTTCATGAAAATGCCAAGTTAAAAAGTAATCCAACATAATACACAAACGCAGGGAAAATCTTACCGTGCATTTATTTTATGTATAGCAATAAGTCTGGGTGGCATTTCTGGAAAGCGATGCAAGAAAATGGATCTGTAGCCCTTTGTAATCAATCAAACTGTGACTTTTTAAAGCACTGTTTAAGAAAGCTAAAACAGATATTTATGAAAACATACATTTTTTTTTATTGTGCACCGATTTTCAGAAATTTGTTCCTTTGCGCCTATAAATTCGGGTGTCCTGGTTCTAGTCGCAGCATGCTAAGGTGTGAGAGAAGCCATGCCATGCAATACAGTTTATCCGCTGGGCAGAGCCGGCCCTAACCAATGTGATGCCCTAGGCAAGATTTTGGCTGATGCCCCCTTGCACCACCGCTGGTTCTGCCACTGACCTTGCACCTCTTTCCCAGCACCATCACCCCTCACCCATAGCAGTCCTTGTACCCCCTATATTTTAAATAGGAACAGTTCGCACATTTGACGCACAGCCCAAAAAGGGGCATCTTCTTGCTGGTAAGGCGCATGGCCACATAATAGTAACCCCAATTCCAATTACGCCACACAGTACTGCAACTTTATTCACATTTTATCTTGCGATAGTGTCCATAATTCATATTACATCCCACAGTAGTATCACTTTACCTTATAAACATTACTCCTCACAGTAGAGCCCCTTATTCACATTACATCACACTGAATTGCTACTTATTCACATTACACCACACCTTATTGCTCTTTATTCACATTAGACGACACAGTAGTTCCCTTTCTATATGCAACGCCACATAGTAGAGCACCTTATACACATAATGCCACACATTAGTAATGCATTAATACACAATTCCACACAGTAATGCCCCTTACACATATGAGACACATTAATGTCCTTATAAACATAATGCGCCTTACACATTATGACAACCTTTATTAATGCCCTTTTACACATAAGGTCCCTTACACATATGGCGCACATTATTAATGCCCTTATACACATAATGACACACACAGTGCCCCCTACACATTTGCTGCACATTATTAGTGCCCCTATACACATAATGACACACATACAGTAGTACCCTGTTACACATATGCCGCACATTATTAATGCCCTTTTACACATAATGACACACATAGTGGCCCTTTACACATATGTTGCACATTATTAATGCATTTTTACATGACACACATAATGCTCCTTACACATATTCCGAACACTACTGCACAACCAACCCACTCACATGCACACAGCACTCACACTTCCACTAACACTGTGACCTCTGCCTCTGCTTGGATACAGATGTGTCCTCACAAATCTTGCATCAATGCTAACGTCGGGCACCTTTTTTTTTAATGAAAATGCATCTTATTTGCATTGCTATGTGGCTAGGATGCACAAGCAGCTTCTGCTGATTAAACTGATATGCAGCATGCCTATATACTGTGTGAGACTGTGGCTGTATCTGCATATGAAATGCTACATACAGAATATAGGCATGCTGCATATCATTTTAATCAGCAGAAGCTGATGATGCCCCTAGGCATATCAAATGCCCCAGGCAATTGCCTAGTTTGCCTATGCCTATGGCCGGCTCTGCCGCTGGGTGACGAATGCTCCACTCATGAAAACTTTTCTCTTTGCTTCAGTACTGTATGTACCTCACTGTGTCTTGCCCGAGCAGCCCACACACACACACACACACACACACACACACACACACACACACACACATACATTCATTCGTTTTCATTCATTCATTCATTCATTCATTCAGAAAAACAGAAAAAGCCACAAGCACACAGCACAAGTTGCAATGCGTAGTGGCCACTTTCAGTTTTCAATATGCAATACCTTAGAGATGGCTTGGTGCCAATCACTGCAGACATTGTCGCTAGCAGCTTGCTCAACATTACACTAATCGGCATAAATACTGTATAACACGGAACAGTAACTCATATACAGCACATGTGAATCATCTGTTCGTAGCTTCTGTAGATTAGATAGAAATGAAGGGTGGAGGCAAGGTGCGGAGCCATGCAATAAGTAAAGTAGTAATCCCTGCAAGTGGTCAGCATGAATTCCTCTCCTTTTATTGAAAGCTGAAAGTGCGTCTTTATTACCAAGGTGCTGGGTGCTGTGTGTTTGCGGCTTTTTCTGTGCTATGAATGTGCGTGCTGGCAACTTGTCCAAGATACAGTATGATAGCAAAAAGAAGAAAAACTGTGTGTCTTGATTGCTAAACGTTTGAAGTGCAGAGCAAAGCAAAAGTAAAATCTAAACTAAATATATATATATACATATATATATATATATATATATATATATATACATATACAGGTTGAGTATCCCTTATCCAAAATTCTAAATCCCACATTTTTGGGTCCCCTACTGAGATAATGACGTATATATTATATATTATGTGTCTGTATAGATATATTATATAGATATATAATATAATATATCTATACACGTCTCATTATCTCAGTAGGGAAACCAAAAATGTGGGATTTTGAATAAGGGATACTCAACCTGTGTATATATATATATATATATATATATATATATATATATATATATATATATATATATATTAGTTCATTCTAGCACCCTGCACCTTTCAAAACGTGCAGTTCCTCTTTCCTGCCTGGGGTGTCACTCTCTGGTGCTTCTCAGAACACACTGCTTTGTATTTCAGCACTAAAATACAGACCAGGATGTCCTAAGAAGCACCAGAGCATAGAGCGACACCACAGGCAGGAAAGAGGAACCGCACGTGTTTTGAAAGGTGCAGGGTGCTAGAATGAACACTATATATATATATATATATATATATATATATATATATATATATATATATATATATATATATATAATATATATATATATATATATATATATATATTACATACAACAGAAAGTTTATTTCTGAATATTCTCTCAAAGTGCAGCTCAATCCTACTCCGAGCCACTGGAGTGTAATGGTAGGTGCTATGCAAAGAAAACGGAGAGCGCACACATCAATGTATAATTTGGTAACTTTTATAAAGATTAAAATATCCACATACATTGTAGTTTAAAATCATCTGTTTTGGCAACACTCTGCCATGAATAAAACCGTCAGTCCTCTTATTTGGTCGGACTACCTCTTGCACCGGCTCCGGACCCAGCGGGTGACATCACAACGCCCACGTCGTTTAACCACGCCCAAGGCGTTTCATCCAATGGGGGACTTCATCAGTGCATCACATGGCCCGAATAACACTTCCCACATGTGCACCTCCCAACTGTCCCGATTTTCGCGGGACAGTCCCGTCTTTTTGGGACTGTCCTGCAGTCCCACCCGTGTGGCGCAGTGTCCAGGCATTTACGTGTAGCCACAGCCCCTTTTGATGAGGCCATGCGTCTGCCCTAATGAAAGTTGGGAGGTATGCACATGGTTCTGTCAGCCAATCACTGGGCGGTGCCACAAAAACTATTTTGTGTAGTTTAGAAAAAGGGCCATCTGGTGGATAGAAGGTTTATTACACTCTCTGGCTTTTCCGGTGTCTCAGTACGTTACGTTGACTCAATATGCCATGATATGACTTAATACACCAAGCTGTGACACAGCAGGATGCAAGTTGCAGTGCATGTTACATGTTGTATGGATGCTAGATGTAAGACGGCACACATCTGTACATTATTAGTTATTTTTCTGCCACCTACTGTATGGTTCTGGGAATTTGGTGTGACTTTATTTATACCCACCACTGTTTCTTTCTAATATTGTTTTATCTTTATTATCTACAAAACCTCACAGTTTATAAATGCTATCCTTAATCTGACGATTGTCTGCAGTTCAATAAACCTGTACACATAGCAGCCTCTCTCTCTGCAGTGTCAATGGTATACAGTATGTTGCATCTACTGCAGATGAATGTCAGGTTACCTGTGTGAGCAGCAGATTCAGTGGAAACCATTATAACGTTGGCTGTAGGAATGCTTTCATCTTTGTCCTTTGTATGTATATAAGGTTTCTTGAACAAATGTCTGTGCGGCAAGAAAGCATTTAGCACATGTATAGACTTGTTGAGATTTGCTACTAATAAGATTTATTCTGCTTGTGTGCATGTTGGTATATTTGTAGGTTTAGGTAGCAACACCATGGGTGGCATATGGAAACTACAGCTAAAGAAACGACCCAGTAAGCTGCTGGCATTGATTTTTTTATTTTTTATTAGTTTTGGAATAAAAATGGAAAAAAATAATAATAGTAAATATATATATATATATATATATATATATATATATATAAAAAAGTTTTTTTTTTATAGATCAGTGCACTTATCCTGCAATCGGAAATCCCCTCTAGGGGTCAGTCACTAGCAGTTTATAAAGTCTCAAAAACCGTCACTGTCCTCAGTGAATTGGCCGGATCATCAAAATCCTATGGGCCCACTCCAGACTTCCTGGCGGCAGCTCAGTTCCTCAGTAAATGACCCGGGTATACTCAGTCATGGAAATTAAATGGTACTAGGAGAGAAGAACATGCGCCTTATGGTGCAGTAATTTTGTTAATAGTGTATTTGCAAACACAAATAATGGAGAGATCCGTACCAGATAGCAACTTGTGTCAAGGCCTATCAATTCCTTATCCAGTGGCTGTTCTCTACCCTTGTTAAAACTCTTTCTGCGAGGTACACTGGGCTCCACAAGTCTGGACAGTGGGGTGTAGAGTAGGATTGTATGTCACTTTAAAAAGCTTAAAGTGATTACAGTTACAAATTGTGTAGTACACTGTGGAAGTGTTGATTATTTGTCATGTCTAAGAGTGGAAAAGGTGAGGAAGATACACTCACAGCAACACCAACACTCATATCATGTTTGTCTTGCAAAGCTGTGTTATCCTCTCAGGATCTGGTTCAGGATGGTTTGTGTGCAAATTGTTTAAGCTTTCACCAGGGGTTCTTGAAAAATACAAGGCAGATTCAGGTGCAGGTTGATCCACCTTGGGCTATGTTTGCACAGACTTTATCCAGTATAGGTGAAAGGATAATTCCTCCAACTCCTGTACCGGGGATAGGTTACATGATTAACCCTTACATGCAGCATCCCACCTGTGGTGTATCACTTCCAGCAGCTGCCTATCAAAGAAACAGGGTGATAAGCCAGTGGTAAGTAAATCTTCATCCTCACAGGCTTCACATGGATCAGATGAGGATTCATCGGAGGATGAAAGCTCAATTAATTCTGCTGTGGCATACGAAGAGGAGGAGGAAGGTCTCAGCTCAGTTGATATAGCATAGTTATTTAGAGCAATGAAAGCCATTCTATCCTTATAGGATTCAGCAGAGCTTGTGTTAAAAACCAAGGCACCTGTGTTTAAACATCCCAAACCAGTTAAGGCTGAGTTTCCAGGGTCAGATCAGCTGACGGAAATCATGGATGAGGCTTGGACTATGCCTAATAAGAAGTTTAGAATTCCTAAGAAATGGAATTCCAATTATCCTCTTCCAGCTGGGGATTGTTTAAAAAGGGATGTGGCTCCTAAAGTAGATACGCATGTGATTCGATTAGTGGGAAAATCTACATTACCTTTGCCTTAAACATCATTAAATGATGTCATGGATAGGAGAGTGGATGGTTTTCTATAAAACATTTTTTATCCTTGTCTGTGGCAGTCATAAGGCCAGCCATGGCTTCAGCTTGGATGGCAAAGGCAGTGGCTGCCTGGGCTGATGCATTGGAGGGGGATTTTTCAATAGCATCTAGAGAGCAAAAGTCCCATATAGCACATATAAAACAGACTGCAATGTTCTTGGAAGAAGCAGCATTGGATATGGGCAGTGCCGTTTCTTGCGGTGGGCGAGCCGTGCAACCGCATGGGGCGCCCGCCACGGCACTTCCTGAGCACTTTCAAACCCCCCTCCCCTCTCCTTCCGAGTGCCCAGCTCGGGGGGCGGGGTTTCGCGGAATGACGCGTTTGCATCGTGACGTTACGACGCAATCGCCTCATTCCGCGAAACCCCGCCCCCCGAGCTGGGCACTCGGGAGGAGGGAGAAGGGGGAGCCAAGCCGGCCAGCGCTGCGCAGACGAGTGAGAGGCGGCTGAAGAGCGGGAAGAACCACTTCAAATGTAAGTCAGCCCCTCTCCCTCTCTCTCTCTCCCTCCCCCCCACCACCTCCTGCCGTACTGTGTAAAATGGGGACACTTGTCTGCCGGAATGTGTATAATGGGGACGCTTGCCTGCCGGAATGTGTAAAATGGGGACACCTGTCTGCCGGATGTGTAAAATGGGGACACTTGCCTGCCGGAATGTGTAAAATGGGGACACCTGTCTGCTGGAATGTGTAAAATGGGGACACTTGCCTGTTGTACTATGTAAAATGGGGGCACGTGCCTGCCGCAATGTGTAAAATGGGGGCACGTGCCTGCCGCAATGTGTAAAATGGGGACACTTGCCTGTTGTACTGTGTAAAATGGGGGCACGTGCCTGCCGCAATGTGTAAAATGGGGACACTTGCCTGTTGTACTGTGTAAAATGGGGGCACGTGCCTGCCGCAATGTGTAAAATGGGGTCACTTGCCTGCCATGCTGTGTAAAATGGGGGCACGTGCCTGCCGCAATGTGTAAAATGGGGACACTTTCCTGCCGCAATGTGTAAAATGGGGACACTTTCCTGCCATAATGTGTAAAATGGGGACACTTGCCTGCCGGAATGTGTAAAATGGGGGCACGTGCCTGCCGCAATGTGTAAAATGGGGTCACTTGCCTGCCATGCTGTGTAAAATGGGGGCACGTGCCTGCCGCAATGTGTAAAATGGGGACACTTTCCTGCCGCAATGTGTAAAATGGGGACACATTCCTGCCGCAATGTGTAAAATGGGGACACTTGCCTGCCGCAATGTGTAAAATGGGGGCACGTGCCTTCCGCAATGTGTAAAATGGGGACACTTGCCTGCCGTACTGTGTAAAATTGGGGCATGTGCCTGCCGCAATGTGTAAAATGGGGACACTTGCCTGATGTACTGTGTAAAATGGGGGCACGTGCCTGCCGCAATGTGTAAAATGGGGACACTTTCCTGCCGCAATGTGTAAAATGGGGGCACGTGCTTGCCGCAATGTGTAAAATGGGGACACTTGCCTGATGTACTGTGTAAAATGGGGGCACGTGCCTGCCACAATGTGTAAAATGGGGACACTTTCCTGCCGCAATGTGTAAAATGGGGGCACGTGCTTGCCGCAATGTGTAAAATGGGGACACTTGCCTGTTGTACTATGTAAAATGGGGGCACGTGCCTGCCGCAATGTGTAAAATGGGGACACTTGCCTGCCATAATGTGTAAAATGGGGACACTTGCCTGCCGTAATGTGTAAAATGGGGGCAAGTGCCTGCCGCAATGTGTAAAATGGACACTTGCCTGTTGTACTATGTAAAATGGGGGCACGTGCCTGCCGCAATGTGTAAAATGGGGACACTTGCCTGCCATAATGTGTAAAATGGGGACACTTGCCTGCCGCAATGTGTAAAATGGGGTCACTTGCCTGCCATGCTGTGTAAAATGGGGGCACGTGCCTGCCGCAATGTGTAAAATGGGGACACTTTCCTGCCGCAATGTGTAAAATGGGGACACTTTCCTGCCGCAATGTGTAAATGGGGGCACGTGCCTGCCGCAATGTGTAAAATGGGGACACTTGCTTGTTGTACTGTGCAAAATGGGGGCACGTGCCTGCCGCAATGTGTAAAATGGGGACACTTGCCTGTTGTACTGTGTAAAATGGGGGCACATGCCTGCCGCAATGTGTAAAATGGGGACACTTTCCTGCCACTATGTGTAAAATGGGGGCACGTGCCTGCCGCAATGTGTAGAATGGGGACACTTGCCTACCGTGCTGTGTAAAATGGGGACACTTGCCTGCTGTAATGTGTAAAATGAGTACTTTTTTTTTTTATCCTGTGGTGGCCGTGATGATGAGATCAGATGAGGCCACGCCCATCTTAACAAAGCCACGCCCATTTTAACAAGGCCACGCCCCCTTGTCGCGCATACTTTTCCTCTTTATATCTATGGGGGGGCGCATTTTTTCTTATGTGAACGGGGGGGGGGGGGGCGCATTTTTAAATCTCGCACTGGGAGCCAAATTGGCTAGAAACTGCCCTGGATATGGGTACTAGGGCATCAGCTTCAACAATAGCTGCTCGTAGAGCAGTTTGGTTACGTACGTGGAAAGCTGATTCAGAATCTAAGAAGGTTAAAAAATCTTTGCCCTTTTTTGGAGATGTTCTTTTTGGTAAAGAATTACAAATATTTTGGAGTCAGAAGCAGACTCCAAGAAAGTAAAGTTTCCTTCCACATACAACTTCAAACCTAAAGTTTTGGCTTTTCGGCCCTTTCGGTCTCAAGGAAAAGCTAAAGGTAAAAGTGATAGCAGGCAGTCCCAATAAACAAGTCTGGTAAAACTGAAAAGCATTGGGCTACCAGAGGACCGGTTAGTAATAAAGATAAGCCATGAGCCTGATGGTGCGGGCCTCCACCTGGGGGATCCCAGGGTGGGGATCGACTTCTTCAGTTTGCACAGATCTGGCAGCAGACTACAACAGATGGCTGGGTGCAGGAAGCGGTATCTCTAGGTTATGCTTTTGCCTACAAGAAGCACCCTCCTCGAAGGTTTTTTTGTACCAGCCCATCTCGGGTAGAGACGAAGGCCATGGCTTTGCAAGAGGCAGTACAGAAATTGCTTCAGTCAGGAGTAGTCATTCCAGTTCCTCATGCACAATGAGGACAGGGGTTTTAGTTTAGTTAAGAAGCCAATTGGGTCATTTTGGCCCATTCTCCATCCCAAAGTGCTGAACAAATACATTTGGGTACCTCTGTTTCACATGGAGACTTTACATTCCATCATTTTGGCCATGGAGCCAGGGGATTATATGGTATTCCTGGATATACAGGATGCTTACCTACATGTTCCTATAGCACTGTCCCATCGGTGCTATCTCAAGTATACTATCCTCCAACAGCATTTTCAGTTCCAGGCCCTACCTTTTGGGTTAGCCACAGCCCCCAGAGTATTTACCAAGATTATGGTGGTAATGGCAGCTTATCTCCACCAGCAGGGGATAAGAATTTTTCCATACCTCAATGATATTTTAATCCTGGCCAAGTCACAGGAATTGCTCCTATGCCATCTGCAACTACAATAACGTGTCTACAGAAGCATGGGTGGCTCATAAATTGGGCAAAATAGTCTCTGGCTGCCGTCACAGCGGATAACTCAGTTGGGGGCTGTACTGGATTCAAGTCTTCTTCAGAGAGTAATGTTACCTCTGAACAAGATATTCAAGGTTCAGTCAAGGATTCAGGACTTGCTACACAGTCAAAAGGTATCCCTTCACGCAGCAATGCGTGTGATGGGTTTGATGGTGTCAACATTCACATGGTGGAGTATGCACAATTCCACTCGAGGCCTCTGCTGCATCTGATTCTTGCCAAATGGAATGGGTTGCATCAGATAATAAAAACACAGACTATGGTTCTTACGATAGAAGTAAGAAGGTCATTAGACGGGTGGCTACAGACATCCCATATGTACAAGGGGAGACCCTTTAGGATATCAGATTGGGAAATTCTGATGACAGATGCTAGTCTCCAGGGCTGGGGAGCAGTGTCAGGAAGGTAGTGTTTCCAGGGGCAATGGACCAAGGAAGAAGGTTACCTGCCAATAAATATATTGGAACTTCGGGCCATATACATAGCACTGATTCAGACATTGGACATTCTTCGGAGAAAACCAGTCCAGATCCGCTCGGACAATGCAACGACAGTAGCGTACCTCAACCATCAGGGAGGAACTTGCAGCCGAAAAGCGATGAAGGAATTAAGTCACATGCTAAAGTGGGCAGAACTTCATCATCCACTGAACTGGGAAGCGGACTTTCTCAGTTGACACACCATTCAGGCAACCGAATGGGCTGTACACCCGAAGGTCTTCCAGACTCTAGTAGACAAGTGGGGGTTGCCAGAGAGAGAGCTCAGGGCATCCCGTCTGAACAACAAAGTTCTCGCATACGGGTCAAGAACAAAGGATCCCAGAGCAATCTTTGTGGATGCCCTGTCGGTGAGATGGGACTTTCATCTGTCTTATGTGTTTCATCCAATCACCCTATTACCCAGGGTGGTGAGAAATATAAAGCAAGGGAAAGGTGCCGTGATACTAGTAGCTCTGGCAGAAGGCATTGGTACACAGATCTACAGAGAATGTCGATGGATGCTCCACTTCTGATCCCTCAACGTCCAGGGTCCTTGAATCACAGACATCTGGTTCGACTGTCTTTGACGGTGTGGCTCTTGAAACCTCTATCCTGAAGTCAAGAGGATTCTCACAACTTGTAATTCAAACTATGCTCAAAGCAAGGAAACCTTCCTCAGCTCGCATTTATCACCGAATATGGCAAACCTGTATTCATTGGTGCAGTGAACGGAAAATGGACCCTAGGTCTTTCAGAGTTTCCAGGATCTTAGCATTCCTTCTGGCAGGAATGGATAAAGGTTTGAAGATGGCTTCCTTGAGAGTGCAAGTATCAGCATTGACTGTATGGTTCCAAAAGAAAATTGCCAACTTACAGGATGTGCATACTTTTTTCCAGGTAATGATGCACATTCAACCTCCTTTTGTTCCTCCTACAGTGCCTTGGGACTTAAATCTAGTCCTGAAAGCCCTTCAAGTTGCCCCATTTGAAGCACTTCTTAAAGTGGATCTTAAATGGTTGACAGCTAAAGTTCTCTATCTACTGGCTATGGCGTCAGTTAGAAGAGTATCAGATTTAGGGGCATTATCATGTCGTTCCCCATTTCTGATTTTTTATCCAGATAAAGCAGTTCTCAGAACTAGATCTGGATATCTTCCGAAGGTGGTTTCTAAATTCCACCTTAATGAAGAAATTGTAGTCCCGGCTTTCCAGGTACCGGGCCTTTCTGCACGAGATGCATCGCTGGACGTGGTCCGTGCATTAAGGATCTACGTGGATCGTACCAGTACCATCAGACAGACAGATTCTCTTTTCATTCTCTACGGATTTCACAAGAGAGGATGGCCTGCTGATAAGCAGACACTGGCAAGATGGCTTCGGATGACTATTTCGGAAGCATATTCTCAAGCTGATCTCCCTGTTCTGGCTAATGTCTCTGCACACTCTACTCGTAAGGTAGGTCCATCATGGGCAGCACAACGTGATGCCTCAGCAGAACAGATATGTAAGGCAGCCACATGGTCTTCCATTAACACATTCATTAGACATTATGCCATGGATACCTTTGCCTCTCGTGATGCTGAATTCGGGCAAAGGATTCTCCTGTCCAATTAGGAGCATCCCCACCACTAAATTGCTTTGGGAAATCCCATTGTTATCCTGTGGATAACCTGTGGATCCTGCCGGAGAAATATACGTTATGGTAAGAACTTACCGTTGATAACGGTATTTCTTCTAAGTTCACAGGAATCTCACCCTGATGCACCTGATTTTGAGCATCCTTTTACTCACTAACCTCTTCCTTCTTGTACGGAAGGGTGTGCATGTGTGTTCTTATCGCTTGATTAGGGCTGTCTATGATGCTCTTGCCTTGAGCTTTGGAATACAACTGATTTGCCAGAGCCAGGAGGTGGGAATATTTGGACGCGCCCATTGCATGCTGGGAGGACGGAAAGCTTTAACCGATTGGTGCAAAGTTGCTGTCGCTTCATCATATCCCATTGTTATCCTGTGGACTTAGGAGAAATACCGTTATCAACGGTAAGTTCTTACCATAACGTATATTTTTTATGTTTAGGGACCAACTGCTGTAATAGCACTGTTTGATGTGCATTGTGCGTACCAGAACAAGTAACCAATCAGCTTCTAGACATAATTTATTTCGTACAACCTTACAAAACCCCCACTCTGCACTTATGAGCATATACATGGGTGAGCGCATGAGTATTAAAACCCCAAGTCATAGTTCAGCTATTGGTCAGTGCTGTATTTTATTCTGCTGACACTACTATTGTTGTTGTTGCTGTTGTTGTTGTTGTTGTTGTTGTTGTTGTTGTTGTTGTTGTTGTTATTGTTATTGTTATTGTTATTATTATTATTATTATTATTATTATTATTAACCGTTTATTATATAGCGCAGCAAATTCCGTTGCACTTTACAACTGGACACAATTAGAAGACTGTATCTGGGTAAAAACAAACAGTCATAGAGGTAGGAGGGCCCTGCTCGCAAGTTTACAATCTATGAGACTAGCAGATTTCAATATAACTCTTGATTTTGGCTTCAGTCACTTATTGATAAATTAATTCATACTTATAGCTCAGTTTTATAAATGTTTCTACATGACAGATAGATATACAGTAATGTAAGCCTTTTTTTCAATAACTTTCTTGTTACTAATTTAGCCTAATGTTCTGCACATTGGGGTCGATTTAAGCAATATTGTGAAATCTCTCCCATTAGAGAGAATTTCTTATAGCTGCGTACCACAGCATTAAGAAATCATTTTAGTACAGTATGGTATTTATCAGATGTCCCTTGCTGGGACATGTGCTCCTTTAAGAACCTGTCCCTGTTGAAAAGTAGTGATAGCAAAACAGCACACTGGGTCTGATTCAGATGCAGTAGTAGAAGCGTGTGTCACGCAATGTACCCATGTTCGGTACACTGCATACGCAGGACAGTACTGCACATGTGCAATATGGGTCCTTTGTCCTTGGATGCAGTAAGGCTGCAGACATCAGGGGATTTACAGTATATAGCCATTTGGGAGTGGGAAGGGGGGGTGGCGATGGTCTCTTGGATAATGTACTAATGGACTATGACCCCTTAGATGAATAAAGATATAAATAATACAACTGGAATGTTATTTTGATAACATTCCCCCCTAATATTTCTGTAATGTAGTGTTTTTTTTCATTACTTATCTAAAATCTTCTTTTCTTTATCTGTCGTAATCCATTTTGTGGCCATAAAGCACACTCCTAATAAGTAATTCAATGGGTATTCAGGGGCAGATGTATTAACCTGGAGAAGGCTTAAGGAAGTGATAAACCAGTGATACGTGCAAGGTGATAAAGGCACCAGTCAATCAGCTCCAATATGTAAATTAACAGTTAGGATCTGATTGGCTGGTGCCTTTATCACCTTGCACATATCACTGGTTTATCACTTCCTTATGCCTTCTCCAGGTTAATACATCTGCCCCACAGTTCACTGTTTGTGTTTTCTAACAATTTTGATATTTCTTTTTTCAAATTTAGTTTTCAGGATATAATTTCACTAACAGAAGATGCATCTCTATCCTGGGGGCCCCTATTGGGTGCGCTGGTTTCCTGCCACTCGTTGATTGTGTTGGATGGACAAGTGCAGGGAGATCCTCTGGACCTGAAGATGTTTGAGTTCACATCTTGGGTGAATGCATGTGTCTCTATTACACTATCACACAATAACATTTTCTGGATCATTCTCAATATAGTTATTTACAGATAAGTTAATAGTTTTATTAGAAATTATGTTTAAGAAAAAAAAGGCAGTGAAATAAGTGGACAGTATATTTATTATATATATATATATATATATATATATATATATATATATACACATATACACACTGCTCAAAAAAATAAAGGGAACACTAAAATAACAAATCCTAGATCTGAATGAATGAAATATTCTTATTAAATACTTTGTTCTTTACATAGTTGAATGTGCTGACAACAAAATCACACAAAAATTATCAATGAAAATCAAATTTATTAACCCATGGAGATCTGGATTTGGAGACACCCTCAAAATTAAAGTGGAAAAACACACTACAGGCTGATTCAACTTTGATGTAATGTTCTTAAAACAAGTCAAAATGAGGCTCAGTAGTGTGTATGGCCTCCACGTGCCTGAATAACCTCCCTACAATGCCTGGGCAGGCATGCTCCTGATGAGGTGGCGGATAGTCTCCTGAGGGATCTCCTCCCAGACCTGGACTAAAGCATCCGCCAACTCCTGGACAGTCTGTGGTGCAACGTAGCGTTGGTGGATGGCGCGAGACATGATGTCCCAGATGTGCTCAATTGGATTCAGGTCTGGGGAATGGGCGGGCCAGTCCATAGCAACAATGCCTTCGTCTTGCAGGAACTGCTGACACACTCCAGCCACATGAGGTCTAGCATTGTCTTGCATTAGGAGGAACCCAAGGCCAACCGCACCAGCATATGGTCTCACAAGGGGTCTGAGGATCTCATCTTGAAACCTAATGGCAGTCAGGCTACCTCTGGCGAGCTCATGGAGGGCTGTGCGGTCCCCCAAAGAAATGCCACCCCACACCATTACTGACCCACTGCCAAACTGATCATGCTGGAGGATGTTGCAGGCAGCAGAACGTTCTCCTTGGCGTCTCCAGACTCTGTCACATCTGTCACGTGCTCAGTGAGAACCTGCTTTCATCTGTGAAGAGCACAGGGTGCCAGTGGTGAATTTGCCAATCTTGGTGTTCCCTGGCAAATGCCTAACGTCCTGCACGGTGTTGGGCTGTAAGCACAACCCCCACCTGTGGACGTCGGGCCCTCATACCACCCTCATGAAGTCTGTTTCTGATCATTTGAATAGGCACATGCACATTTGTGGCTGGCTGGAGGTCATTTTGCAGGGCTCTGGCAGTGCTCCTCCTGTTCCTCCTTGCACAAAGGCGGAGGTAGCGGTCCTGCTGCTGGGTTGTTGCCCTCCTACGGCCTCCTCCACGTCTCCTGATGTATTGGCCTGTCTCCTGGTAGCGCCTCCATGCTCTGGACACTACGCTGACAGACACAGCAAACCTTCTTGCCACAGTTCGCATTGATGTGCCATCCTGGATGAGCTACACTACCTGAGTCACTTGTGTGGGTTGTAGGGAGGTCATACAGGCACGTGGAGGCCACACACACTACTGAGCCTTATTTTTACTTGTTTTAAGGACATTACATCAAAGTTGGATCGTTATGTAGTGTGTTTTTCCACTTTAATTTTGAGGGTGACTCCAAATCCAGACCTCCATGGGTTAATACATTTGATTTCCATTGATAATTTTTGTGTGATTCTGTTGTCAGCACATTCAACTATGTAAAGAACAAAGTATTTAATAAGAATATTTAATTCATTCAGATCTAGGATGTGTTATTTTAGTGTTCCCTTTGTTTGTTTTTTTAGCTATATATATATACAGGTTGAGTATCCCATATCCAAATATTCCGAAATACGGAATATTCCGAAATACGGACTTTTTTGAGTGAGAGTGAGATAGTGAAATCTTTGTTTTCTGTGGCTCAATGTACACAAACTTTGTTTAATACACAAAGTTATTAAAAATATTGTATTAAATGACCTGCAGGCTGTGTGTATAAGGTGTATATGAAACATAAATGAATTGTGTGAATGTACACACACTTTGTTTAATGCACAAAGTTATAAAAAATATTGGCTAAAATTACCTTCAGGCTGTGTGTATAAGGTGTATATGTAACATAAATGCATTCTGTACTTAGATTTAGGACCCATCACCATGATATCTCATTATGGTATGCAATTATTCCAAACTACGGAAAAATCCCATATCCAAAATACCTCTGGTCCCAAGCATTTTGGATAAGGGAGACCCAACCTGTATATATATATATATATATATATATATATATATATCAGATTGATATGTGTATAAGGTTGCTGATGAGGATTTACAATGTTTTAAGAATTTGTAATGTTTTAATATTTTTGATCACATTTTTTTCTAGATGATTGAAGATGCTCTGGATGATAACTCTGAAGAATCCATGCAATCAATGACTGTAAAACCAGGTCCTGATGCAAACAAAGTAAGAATTCTGCATGGATCCAGATATATCCAAGCAGGTTTATTATTAACCCATTCAGTACTCAGCACAAGTAAGACTCATCCTTTGCACTTCAGAGGTTTAAATGGAGGAAGAAACACTCCAGGCACTACACAAATATTTTCAAAAGACAAGTATTGATGAAAGTACATTAAAAATGTCTCCCTAATTCTAGCACCCACAGAGAGAAGCAGTACCCTCAAGTCCAGAGTAACAAACTCATCATGGCTTCAAGAAAATCTGGGGCACCTTTTTGAAATGATGTGTTCCGTTTGCGGTTATTAAATACTAGTAGAGCTTAATGATGGAGATGGTCACCTTTTGTGCTTGACCTTACTATTTTATCACCAGTAAACACTCTGCTGTACCCTTGTTTGAAAGACAGGAGTCCCCCGTAGTAATAATTATAACATCCTACACTATAGAAAGTGTTAACATGTCAACTTCCTCTGTTGAAATTATTTCTGCCAAAGAAATGTTTCATTAATATGTGTTTCCAATTAGTAGTCTAAAATATCTCTGTATACCAGTGCCAAGAAACTTGATAATTATCCTCCAGTGTGACGCCTCATAATCTTGCTCCCGGTGCCTTCCCTCATGGTTTTGCAGCCCAGTAGTATAAAGAAACAGATCGGGCGGCATTTGGAGTCTTGATTTTAGTGATAAAAGTGCAGTGACTTTATTGTCAACATCAATGTTGTTGATGTTGACGACAAAGTCACTGCACTTTTATCACTAAAATCAAGACTCCTAGTGCCGCCCGATCTGTGTATATATATATATATATATATATATATATATGACAGAAGAGAATTAAGACCTTTCTCGTGCTAATGATATAGAAAGCTACACATTAGGGAAAATACCCCCTGTTAGACGGGGTACAATGGATATAAACAGTAAAGAAAAGGTTTCCCCAGGGAGCTGGTGTAGTCCTTTGGTATGTGAAAGTTTTGATAATACAATAAAACAATCGTAAAAAATTAGACTTTTTTATTTTTTAAAATACAGTACATAAAACTGTTTCACAATTTGCCCAAGATAACAATGTAATGTTTCGTACAGACAATGGTTGTGTTGGTATTAGTCCATTTTAGTCAAACAACAACATGATTATTCTTCCTTGAAGAAATAACAAAATTGCTGTCTTAATCCAACGCGTTTCGTCCTACAGACTTCATCAGGGGTTTATTATAATCAAGAAATCACAATATGGACATACATCTTAGCGTGTCTTCAAAGGCAAATAAAAACAATAAAATGATATCGAACCAGATTTCACCACATGGGATATCAATTAAATGTTTGTTAGATGTGACTCATTTAATGATTTTCCACTGGGCCAAACCCCATTCAAAATTACATAAGTGACTGTATTCAAACCAATTGAATTAAATCTAGCCCATAAAGCAGATTTTCAATGAACAATGCCCAGGAATAGATTTGAAAAAGACGGATAACTGTAATAGTACCTCTCCACAGTTAGCAACACTGATACAGCAGCTAGGAGTGTTGCTAACTGTGGAGAGGTACTATTACAGTTATCCGTCTTTTTCAAATCTATTCCTGGGCGTTGTTCATTGAAAAGCTGCTTTATGGGCTAGATTTAATTCAATTGGTTTGAATACAGTCACTTATGTAATTTTGAATCGGGTTTGGCCCAGTGGAAAATCATTAAATGAGTCACATCTAACAAACATTTAATTGATATCCCATGTGGTGAAATCTGGTTCGATATCATTTTAATGTTTTTATTTGCCTTTGAAGACACACTAAGATGTATGTCCATATTGTGATTCCTTGATTATAATAAACCCCTGATGAAGTCTGTAGGACGAAACGCGTTGGGTTAAGACAGCGATTTTGTTATTTCTTCAAGGAAGAATAATCATGTTGTTTGACTAAAATGGACTAATACCAACACAACCATTGTCTGTACGAAACATTACATTGTTATCTTGGGCAAATTGTGAAACAGTTTTATGTACTGTATTTTAAAAAATAAATCAGTCTAATTTTTTAAGATTGGTTTATTGTATTATCAAAACTTTCACATACCAAAGGACTACACCAGCTCCCTGGGGAAACCTTTTCTTTAAAAAAAAAAAAAAAAAAATATATATATATATATATTTATTCTCAAGACCAGGGGTCGGCAGGGCTGCCAAGAGTAATCCTGGGCCCTAACACAACAACTTCATAGGCCCCCGGGCCCCCCCTGGAGGGGGTGTGACCACAGCATTCTAGGGGCATGGCCACACCTCTTTGGGGGCATTTCAAGCACATGAGAAGCACCCACTCATTAGAGCATGGGATGCCTCCCAGCCAGGGCAGTAGAGAGCCTGGCTGGGCCCAGGTAGTTTTCAGGTGGCATGGCCTAATCACAGGAGGCGTGGACCTGGGCTCCCACTAGGGTTCTCCATCAGACATGGGCCCAAGTAATTGGTACCCTCTCCCCCACCCCCCCTCTTTCAAGACCACAGGCACAGCATTATTGACCCCCTGTCAAAAAAAAAAAGTCTCTAAGCTGGGTACACATTAGACGATATGCAAACAACACAATGAACTCTCGGACAAACCTTATAGTGCATACAGACTGCAATCTTACAAACAACCTAACAATATATTGTGCATCATTAGGTCTTTTAACGATTATATATGAATATATACATACATAGATATATTATATATTGGGTAGTGCATACACACTGATCTATTCACTCAAATTTGATGACAATATCATCAGACCTGCATGTACGACCAACCTGAGGATGCGTTGTACGACTCATGGGAGCTTGGGATAGTGTGTACACACTGGACGATGTTGAACAATTTGTCATTCTGATCAGTTGGGAAATAAACAATTGTTCAAAAAATCGACTAGTGTGTACTGTGCCCAGCATTACTGTTAACTCCCTCCATATCTCCTCATAGCCTTCTCATTACTCTTTTCATAGCTCTTTCCCGTTCCCCCCCATATCTCCCAGCCCTCCCCCTCCACAGCTCACACTGCTCTCCTCACACCTCACTGCCACCCACTGCTCACACTCTTCCCCTCACACCTTACTGGTTCCAACCCCCACCCAGCTGACTACCCCATCACACCTAAATACTGTATATAATGCATGGGTATACAAAAATGCGCAGCCAGTAAATGGACAGACCCGTGGAGCTATTCTCACACCTCATGTAAATCTCAATAAGGCAAAAAGGTGCGCAATCCCTCCACCATCGCTAAGAATAAAGTTATAACAATTTCACCATCTTGGTTGTAAAGTTGTATGGTGTCTGATCAGACTCTGAGGCAGATGTATTAACCTGGGGAAGGCATAAGGGAATGATAAACGCACCAGCCAATCAGCTCCTAACTGCTAATTTACATACTGGAGTTGATTGGCTGGCGCGTTTATCACCTTGCGTTTATCACTGGTTTATCACTTCCTTATGCCTTCTCCAGGTTAATACATCTACCCCTCTATTTGATAAATACTTTATATTTGCAAGCTGTCAGTAATCCTCCCATGAGGTGTCAATGCACATACAAAAAAGAAAAATGGGGGAAAATGCATAACATACTGTAATACGTTTTAATGCATCAAATACAGTAACATATACTGTACACAAGTTCACATATACAGTGTAGGACTAAATGTCATATATCAAGACACTCAAAATAAGATCAGATGTTCGGATAACTGTAAGATAAGTCAATTACCAGAAAAATAGGAACTGGTATTAATCAGTTCCTAAAAGAACATGAGCATTATAATATCACCAAGTGGCATCCCAGGTAAGCTCATCGGCACTCCGCCCTTATTAGCAACGTCTCCCCTGCAGCTGCCCTTCCCCTGGTCCCCACCAATGCTTTTCAACCCGCTCTGGGGTCTATATCAAGGCAATGAGTTATCAGCTAGATAAATTATCATATGCAAGAGCCGCACCGCGCAGTGAGGCTGCACATGTCAGGTGAATGACAGCCTGTAGATGTTTGAGGATGGGGAGGCGGACCATTGTCGAAAACGGGGGCGACGGCTGCATCACTGGCCCTGGCAACGTGGCTTTGCAGAACACTCTGGGTAACCTGAGAGTTATTCAGATGTCCAATGGCAGCCTGTTGTTCATGTAGTCTATGCGATCCGAAGCTGCGTCTTTGGCCACAGCAGCAGATCACAGAAGCCAGCAGTTGCCATCTTTATACACAAGACACCTTTCTTTAAAGAACATCTCTGAATCAGTCAAGGTCCTGGAGGGGGGGAGTGGGAGTTTTACGGTTAGGTTTAGGCTGCGTGAAGTGGGGGTTAGGATTGGTCGCCCCTGGGGAGAGTTAGGCTGCAGGGAGGGTGGGAGGGTAGGTTTAAGAAGCAGGAATAGGGGGGTTGTGGCTGTTGGGCATTGGGGAAAGGTAAGTATACTTATCTTTCACCCTGTCGGAATTCCCATAATTGGAATGCCGCAATCTGTATTCTGACCGCTGGCATCCCCAATGCCGCCATTTTATATCCAACACTCTGAATCAAGACCTGATTATTGATACTGTAACTACTGCTGATTTTGCCTTAAATGCCCTTTTTTTTCATTAAGAGGGCAATGTAGGCTATTGAGTTAAAAATCCATTTCAAATGCTATGGGAAGAGAATATGCCTTTATAGGGCACTTATAAATGTCGTCTGATCTTTAACTCGACAGTCTACATATTCTGCCTAAGGAAAAGACTAGCCATTTATTCTCAGTCTGCTAATGACGGTTGCAGGTGTAACTACAAAAGTGTACATTATACATGCTTCAGTCTAATGGATACACATATTATGTACTTTTGTGTCTACCAGGTCACTGTTGAAGGCGTTGTCGTCTTGCAGCAGTTCCCATTCGCCTCTGGCCTGCAGCGCATGTCCGTTATAACCCAAATCCTCAACGGTAATGAATATGCTGTCTACATGAAGGGAGCGCCAGAGATGGTGGCCTCATTCTGCATGCCAGACACAGGTAGGTAATGTCTTATTCTGCTGTGTTCAATAAACGATTTGGGTAAGGGACAGACCAACAGTGGCATATTTATTAGGACATGCATAATGGACTATATTTACTGTATTTGCAAGAGTAACTCTTGTTTCTGACGTGCTAGGACACACTAGAGGCACGGTTGCACTGTACACGGTACTCTCCAACAACCAGTGCAAACTTGTGGCTGTCCAGCATTACAACAAATTTGCTCCAGGGAATCAATGCACTCTGGAGGAAATCTAGGTGCCCCAGTGCACACTGGGCCTGATACTCAGGGCCGGCAACAGAAATCTCGGGGCCCCGTACAGTGATATCTGTGGGGCCCCATCTAATTTTATATATATATATATATATATATATATATATATATATATATATATCTCCACACACAGAGGCTCCAGCAGGGGCTAAGCTGCAGACAAGACCAGCACTCCATTCATAGCATAAAGTTATTTGATGTCATCCAAGACACGACTAGTGCAAAGTCAGCATATGGCATATTGGAATATTCTCACAAATAACGTCTATGCTGGGGACATGTGTCCAACCCAGCTGTGGCTCCCTCAGTCTGTCTGTCCCCAATGACTACATGCTGCATTCCCAGCTCCCCTACCCTATGCCAAAGCAATATATACCCTCACCAATCCACTCTTACCCCGGCGAGAGATTCACCTGCGCTGCACTTTCCACTATCCAGACCCGCACACCACACAGCAGGTACCATGCGGCCCTCACACCCCACCAGAAGAGGCCAGCACAGGGCACAGGAATCCTGCCCAGCGGAGCTGCTGCCATGTCCCATAACTGCTTGCAACAGATAGGGACCCGGAATAGCAGGTGCACACTTGTGCCGCATAATGACTGTGTGTATGAGGCTCCTGTCACTCTGAGGCTCCATTGTAGAGAGCACACCCCCTTTTTCATTTTGTACTTTTGTACTGAGCCCTTAGGGAGCCCTGGCACTCTCCACATGGCCAACTGTCTCAGTCCTATACAGCGCAGACTTGCTACCCCCGCCCTCCTGTTTACTCTGAGGCTGCGCCCACACCACCTACAGCTCGCTGCCCTATTTGGACAAGATGGCTCACATCCCTGACAGTCACTAAGTGGCATATCCTTGGGGCCCCTCTGACCCTTGGGGCCCGGTACAGTTGTCCCCTTTGACCCCCCCTGTCGCCGGCCCTGCTGATACTCAGTTGGGAGTTAAGCTAAAAAGAACAAGTAACTGAGGGCCTGATTCAGAGATGGTCACCATTCTTATTGCTGCTGCGTTTTTGGATGCAGCAGTGATGAGAAAATAGTCTAATGTTACAGGAGGTGGAACCACTTAGCCAGAGCAAGGAAGTTTGCTTTGGAACACGTAGACCCTGGCCATGCCTACAAAACAGGAGTGTGTTTTGAAAAACACTGCCCTGTGCTGCCCCCAAATGGCCACAGCATGATTGACATGCAGTCCATGTGAGCTGGCAGGATCCTTTCTGCACATACACAGAATGGGTCCTGCGCATGTACAGAAACCCTCACCATCTGACTTGTACACAACCCATTAGGTTGCATACTAGTCTGAATAAAGGCCCTGTGCACCTTGGGGACATGACAGACAAGAGTTGGGGAGAAGATTGTATGTTTTCTCAGCGTAGTCTGTTGGTTTCCTTCCAAAGTCCAAGAACATACAGTACTGATAGGTTAATTGGCTTCTGACAAATAGATCCTTGTTTGTGTATATTGTATGTATAGATTATCTGTACAGCACAGCAAAATGTGATGAGTACTGTCTAAATGACAGTAATAGTAATAGCAGTAGTAGTAGAAATATTTGTGGCATAAAGAGGGGAATTCAGTTGTGGGCAAAGGGTGCGAATTCTATAGCCGTGGTGTTAAAATGCCGACAAGGGCAGCCCAATTCGCCCCCTTCACCCGTCCCGATTAGCATAAAAGTGCTCACTCTCCTTTGGGGTAGTGAACACATTTGAGGCGATCCCACTACCGTAAAGTATGGTGAGTACTGTGGATATTTGGCCAGGCGAACAAGTTACCAGCAATTGAAATCCCCCCCCCCCCCATACTATGAATGTAGCCAATATGGCCTTAGTTTTTCTATGCAATACATTTAAAGCAGAAGATTATATTAATGCATAAGCAGCTACGATCCTCTTCGTACTGGATGTGTGAAAACTGCCCCCAAACATTCCCCGACTGTCAGTCACTTTGCGAATAAAGCCTTACTGCAAGTGATATCGCAGTGGTACCTTGGTGCGCTCACAGTGTGACTGCAATACATGTGCAGCTGGCCAATAATCGCTTAACTGCTTTAAACATTGGCATTACATACATCTCTGAATCATGCTCAATGTCCTTAGCATTTTTACTAATAATGCAAACTAATAAGAATACATGTTAATTGTAATTTGTGATTCTCTTAAACAGTTCCTGTCAACTTCTCAAATGAGCTTGAGCTGTACACAAAGCAGGGATTTCGGGTTATCGGTCTGGCATACAAAAAGCTAGAAATAAATGATAGCATAAAAGTAACTACTTTAAAACGGTAAGGTTATATATATATATTACATGATATCCCATACAGTCATATACAGTACTTGAATATGGGGAAAACTTTATATCATTCAGACTTCAGTAGCACAATACTAGATTTGTGTTATCCCAGTAATGGAAATAATGGGAACAGCCTGTTCCAGAACAAACCACTTCTCAAAGATGTTTTGTTAATAAAGTTTTGTGCTTCGGTTTTACTTTACCATTCATCATGTTTTGTCATTTTGTAGAATTTTATAAAATGAATAGTCAGGAAGCCGATCATTTCATTTGTTTATGTGGTATGGTTGGTCAGGTGCCCTTACTGTAAGTTCAAATTCAGAATTTTGTTTCCAAATGTGGAACAAGTTTGTAATATTTTGCTTTACTATACTCTGTATAAACCATGAACAAGATTAGATGTCTGCTTTCCCCTTGTCTGCTCTGACTTTTCTGATACTGGAGACATGTCCATAATTCTAATGTTCCTAGATCTACTACCACCTGCAGTTCTGTCACTACCCCAAGCTGTTTATTATTATTGAAAGCAGGACTTTGGAAGGTTTATATAGGGAATACTGGGCAAAGGGTAAAACAGTGGCATTCTTGTGCAGTTTTGCAAGCAGAGAGTAATAATTTCTTTCCGTAGGAGCTAGGTAAATCCAGGGCTGCCTGAACAGCAGTGTAGACCCCTGGGTAAAGCAATGCACTGGGGCCTATACCCATCCTCCAGTGGTAGGGGGTGATATTAGTGCAACTTTGATGTCCCGCGGGTGGTAGAGGGTGTTCTATCGTCCGTTCAGCATGTAGGATCTGGAGCAGTAATTTCTTCTTTATTGCACAGATGGTGGGAGGTCGAACACTAAACTGTAGAAGAAGGCATTGGGCTGAATGAAGGGGCCCAGGTACCTGTGCATGACTTACAGGGTGGTAGGTTGTGTTTAATATACAGGGGAGGGGTGGATTTTGGAGTGGGCTTAATATTCATCATTTTTTTGTGAGAAGGCAGCTGGCTTGACTGCAGATATCTCAAGTTCCTGGGGGGGAAAAAAACTAGGAGTCCCACCTCTCAGGAGGTACTGGGGACTTCGGGATAAGAGTTCAGGAGCCAGAGCAGTCCATCAACGTAAATATAAATCTGCATACCAGGCATGTGGAGCTGGAGCAGGGGCCAATGGCTGGGAGACTGATATCTCTGGTTCTGGGCACAGTAGAGACAAGCTGCCAGTGTTTACTAAAAGAGGAGAGTCCCAGCTTTTGGAAAAACTCTGAGTCAGTCAGAACCTGAGATATCTGGCTGGGAAGATCAATTAACAGGCTCAGATGAGGACTGCTGTTTTTGAAGTTGGATATCTCTGGTTCCCCAGGGTAAATTTTCTAAAATGTGGTACCCCTGGAAAATGGGGACCCTCAGCTATCAGGCTATGGCCATTATACTTGTGGAGCCCTTGGGCAACTGCCCATTGAGCCCGTACAAAAAGACGGCCCTGGATAAATCTACATTTACTTCTTAATATTCTATGCACAAAACACGTACGGTAAGTCTGCCTTTACACTATTTGCATATCTGATCTATCAACATGAAAAATATACAAGGGTCTTCTCTGGGCTAGTAGGGAGAAGGGTTTTTTCTTTGTCTTAGATTTATAAAGTTCTGTTTTTTGCATTGTAACAAATGCTGACATTACCGGCCAAGGCATTGACACCATACACAGGGGAAGCACGGAATAGCACGATAGAGGGCACATTACTTTTGTCTAGTTGAGATCATTGTCTGAATACACTACATGTTCCATAATTGACAGTATGTATATTTTATATTAAAGCGACGAGGTGGAATCTGACTTGTCTTTCCTTGGACTTCTGGTGATGGAAAATCGGCTTAAATTGGAAACCAGGCCAGTATTAAAGGAGCTTTTTAATGCCAGGGTCAGAACTGTTATGATCACAGGTATGATTATAAGCACATTTATGCCCTGATGATCTCTCTCTATGGTTCATATTATAGTAAATCACATTTCCATTATTGCTAAATTACTTCATTTACAGTATTTCTTAATAGATGCTTATAGATTGTAGAGGAAAATGTTAAAATACAATTTAGTTCACAATGATATACTGTATATGAGTCTAGAATAAACATAGTATTGTGCCTAGTATAACTTTTCTCTTTTATACTGTACATTCCAGCATTGATAGAGGTGTAGAGCAGCCCAAATTCTGCATCAGAGAGAAAATATTTTCCATGTCAGCTCTGTGGATTGCTCTATTATAGTCATGGCAGTCATTGCTGGAACATGTACAGAAGAAAAACCTGTATTTATTTATTTTCTACTTACTAATAATTGAAAAGATGGAAAATGGAAGATTTTTCTGCATCCACATACTGTATTGGCATTAAGCTGGCAGAGGTCATTACACACTATGGTGCTGATTCGAAGTGGATGGATGGTTAGTGATCTGTACATGTGCAGATCTGGGGATCCAATGTCTGCTCACAGTGCCCCAAAAGCTGCAGTATGATTACCATGCAGCTAACATTTGAGAGCAGCAATGGGGAGCGTTACAGAAAACCCTGGTGTGTAGGTCTCATATATTGGGTGTGCCGGTGCAGTGGCTGCGTCCTTGGATGCATGTTTTGGCCCGACATCCTGAGTAAAGGTCCGTACACACTATGCGGTGGTATACACAATATCACCCATTTTCAACCTTTTGAGCGATATCGCCCAGTCAGTATGCTACGGATGATCAGGGTCAGATTAAGGTTTGTTGGGGCCCCTGGGCAATAAACTGGTAGGGGCCCTTATTAGCATAACTGTATTACATAAATTGTATAATACATAAAAAAATATAAATATTATACATATATAAATATAAACAACGGAGGTGGGGTGAGGGCATTGCTTGCGGCTAGCGTGTATATGTGAGGGCCTGTTAGAAGAAGTAATGTGAAACACTGTAGTCGGACAAGCAGCACTAGTCACCATTTAGCAGCCAAGGTGTTCCAGCAAACAGACCCTTTTATGCAGCGTATACATCTATTCTCCCTTCCCAGGGCTTAATGAGGTATACAGCCGCAGACAGCACCTCGAATGGTACAGCCCTAATGTGGGACAGCTTGTGCCCAGCAGTGCCGACTGGCCACCTCCGTCAGCATGAGATCCAGGAGGTGTAGTGTGCCATGGTCTCTCTGCCTTCTGGTCGCTGGCCGCCGGAGATGCTGCTGAGGAGGGGCTGGGGAGTGTCAGATCACACTGAGCCACGAAGAACTGGAGCACAGGCTGCAAAATGCTGTCCTGTGCTCCTTTAGTGTAGTATTCGTGGTGGTTTTGTGAGGGACTCAGAACAACCACCCCTGTCGCCCCCCCATCCCCCTCCCCTTATAATCCGGCCTG
This sequence comes from Pseudophryne corroboree, assembly GCF_028390025.1. Lineage (NCBI taxonomy): Eukaryota > Metazoa > Chordata > Amphibia > Anura > Myobatrachidae > Pseudophryne > Pseudophryne corroboree. The sequence goes on along the minus strand of NC_086447.1, from coordinate 330,103,045 downwards.
CGGACGATGAATGTGCATCATTATCGCCATCGGCTGTGCATGCAGCTCAATTTGGACTTATTGTCCAAAACTGCAGGCACAGCCCGGCCATGGCATGATGTCACTGTATGATATCGCTTGCGATATCATACAGTGTGTATGTGTATGCACTATATCGGCGGACCGGGAGGGGAAACACTATGCTATATCGCTCATGGAGCGTGTCACATAGTGTGTACGGACCTTTAAAAGTAACCTAAGATGTCTGACGGTCATGCAGTTGATCTGATGCTGCAGCTGATCAGAGAAACTTACTTAAGATGCTTCCTGCTGCTTTATCATAATTTTGCACAGCCATTGCGTACAAAGATGCAGCCATTGGCGTTTCTATAATGGGTGCAATGGGTGCGGTGCACATGGGCCCCTGGGTCCAGGGGGGCCCACTCTGCACCCATTTTAATACTTACCTTTCCAGAGTCCAGTGCCAGGAGCTGCGATCGCGGTGGAAATCGCATGCGCAGTAGCCAAATTGGTCTCCGGATCATGGTGGGCACTATGTTTCCGGAGTCCTGCGCATGCGCAGTAGTCTACGGCACTGTACAGAGGAGGGGGCCCACCCGGAGGTGCACACGGGCCCCCTCCTGTGTAGAAACGCCCCTGGATGCAGCGGTTGTGCTATAAAGTAGCATCCACTTCCAAATCAGCCCTTATATTCTAAATATGGGACTCAGCAGCTTTCAGGCTGGGTGATTAGGTAGACACTGTTGGAAACCACTGCAAATTACTCCCACCTCACTAATTCAAATACTGTACTAAATACAAAGCTAGTCAGTGCTCTGTCAGCCCATTCTTTTCACCAGTATAGAGGTCAGAGAGTGCTGATGGATAGCAAGAGTCACTGCTGTCTGATTATACAGAGTTTTACAATCCTCATTAGACAATTTTATTTAGGATTTCAAAATATATTGAAATTTAGTACAACCCTCCCCTGTCTGTTTTTAGGTGTGTAATCTGTTACTACGTGATGTTATTGTTAATCTGTCCAGTATTTTGTCACCTTCACTTTTCAGTGTTTGTGTACTGTAACAAACATGTGTAACATTGTAATGTTTCCTTCTCAGGTGACAATCTCCAGACAGCGGTCACTGTCGCTAAAAAGTCTGGGATGATAAATGAAGGCAGCTCTGTTATTCTGGTAGACGCCGAGGAGCCCAGTGACTCGAAATTAGCCTCTATCACATGGACTCTTGTGCACGGGGTGAAACCAAAGAGTGTTGATAATGTGGTAAGTGGTATTGTTTATAGAATATACTGTAAGACAGGGGCGGCCAGACTTTTGGAGTCGGTGATCTACTGTGAAAGCTAAAAAGCTTTTGTGATCTACCCAGGAGGAATAATAGCGCGCGCCATAGGCGCGCATGCAAAAAAAGGGTGTGGCATAGCAAAAAGTGGGCGTGGTATAACAAAAAGTGGGCATGGTATAACAAAAAAAAAAGGGACGTAGCCTTGCTGCGCAGAGTGTAATGACTGCCGCACACGAAATAACACATTGGCCCCCACAGGTAAAAACCTCAAACACATATGCCCCCACAGTGCCAGATACACATGCCCCCACAGTGCCATGTGCCCACAGTGCCAGATATGCCCCCACAGTGCCAGATACAGATATGCCCCCACAGTGCCATGTGCCCACAGTGCCAGATATGCCCCCACAGTGCCAGATTACAGATATGCCCCCACAGTGCCAGATATGCCCCCACAGTGCCAGATATGCCCTCACAGTGCCATGTGCCCACAGTGCCAGATATGCCCCCACAGTGCCAGATACAGATATGCCTCCACAGCGCCAGATTACAGATATGCCCCCACAGTGCCATGTGCCAGCAGAGCCAGATATGCCCCCAGTGCCACATATGACCCCACAGTGCCAGATATACCCCCACAGTGCCAGATTACAGATATGCCCCCACAGCGCCAGATTACAGATATGCCCCCACAGTGCCAGATATGCCCCCACAGTGCCATGTGCCTGCAGAGCCAGATATGCCCCAGTGCCACATATGACCCCACAGTGCCAGATATGCCCCCACAGTGCCATGTGCCCACAGTGCCAGATATGCCCACAGAGCCACATATGACCCCACAGTGCCAGATATGCCCTCACAGTGCCATGTGCCCACAGTGCCACATATGACCCCACAGTGTCAGATATGCCCCCACAGTGCCATGTGCCCACAGTGCCAGATATGCCCTCACAGTGCCATGTGCCCACAGTGCCAGATATGCCCCCACAGTGCCAGATACAGATATGCCCCCACAGCGCCAGATACAGATATGCCCCCACAGCGCCAGATTACAGATATGCCCCCACAGTGCCATGTGCCCGCAGAGCCAGATATGCCCCCAGTGCCAGATATGACCCCACAGTGCCAGATATGCCCCCACAGTGCCAGATTACAGATATGCCCCCACAGTGCCAGATTACAGATATGCCCCCACAGTGCCAGATATGCCCCCACAGTGCCATGTGCCCACAGTGCCAGATATGCCCTCACAGTGCCATGTGCCCACAGTGCCAGATATGCCCCCACAGTGCCAGATACAGATATGCCCCCACAGCGCCAGATACAGATATGCCCCCACAGCGCCAGATTACAGATATGCCCCCACAGTGCCAGATATGCCCCCACAGTGCCATGTGCCCGCAGAGCCAGATATGCCCCCAGTGCCACATATGACCCCACAGTGCCAGATATGCCCCCACTGAGCTATGTGCCCACAATGCCAGATATGCCCCCATAGAAGAGCTCACCGTTGGTGTGTGGAGAGCGCAGCGCGCGCTTCTCCTGTCTGCCGCTCTGCCTCCTCAGTCTGATCTCCGGCGGTGACGGCAGCGTGTATGGCTCAAATCAGGTGCCGGTCCGCAAGCTCTCATTGGCTAACGAACCGGCACCTGATTTGAGCTATACACTCGGCCGTCACTGCGCAGACCAGACTGAGGAGGCAGAGCGGCAGGCAGGAGAGGCGCGGCTTCGGGTGACTGGGCGGTGGATCGCGATCGACTGGTCGCATGCGATCGACTGTTTGGCCACCCCTGTACTGGTGTGTCTGCTTTTACATGGAGACACTGTGCTGCAGCACTGGAACAAATATACTGTATTGTGGGGCAGATGTAGTAAGTCTTGGAGAGTGATACGGTAGAGAGATAAAGTACCAGCAAATCAGCTTCTGTCATTTTTCAAACACTGCCTTTAAAATGGCAGTTAGGAGCTGGTACTTTCTCTCCTAGGCTTAGTATACCTACCCCATGTGTGTCTTATTAGAATAGTATGCACTGTTTAAACTGCAGTTCATATTCTGAAACTATTGTGAAATAACAATGAAAATATGCTGAGGCTACCAGCATGTAAATAATGAAAATGGTCTTATGGACCAATGTGTGACCCACATAAGTATATCACTTATTTACTCATCTAAAGGGTTAATCTTTATTACCCAGCCTGCTGCTATTACAGCCTGATTATATACTGTATGCTGTGCGGAGGAGCTGAAATTGATATACTAATTACAGTACATGCAACATTGTGTCAAACCAAAGAAATACAGGTTGACACTTGAAAAATTGGAATTGTTACTACCTGAGTCAGAAGGAAAAAATAACAAATGAACACGAATACTTGTATACAGTATTTTCATCTGAAATGTTTTGACATATATTTTTGTGACCTATTCAAACATAAGTTACACATTATTTTCACACTTTTTTTTTTTTGCTAGAATTTAATAAATAGAATAATTAGGACAAATTAAATAAATATCTTAGATCACAAGTATTCATTTCTCTCATTAGAAAGATTGTAACTACCTTAAGGAATTTATGGTGACAAGACCAGTATTACTGGGTGATATTATTGAGTCACTAAAACTGTGGTGGCTATATAACCAGTTATCTGGATATTTTACGTTCAATTACAGGTTGAGTATCCCTTATCCAAATATTCCGAAATACGGAATATTCCGAAATACGGACTTTTTTGCGTGACAGTGAGATAGTGAAAACTTTGTTTTTTAATGACTCAATGTACACAAACTTTGTTTAATACACACAGTTATTAAAAATATTGTATTAAATGACCCTCAGGCTGTGTGTATAAGGTGTATATGAAACATAAATGAATTGTGTGAATGTAGACACACTTTGTTTATTGCTCAAAGTTACAAAAAATATTGGCTAAAATTACATTCAGGCTGTGTGTATAAGGTGTATATGTAACATAAATGCATTCTGTGGTTAGATTTAAGTCCCATTACCATGGTATCTCATTATGGTATGCAATTATTCCAAAATACGGAAAAATCCGATATCCAAAATACCTCCGGTCCCAAGCATTTTGGATAAGGGAGACTCAACCTGTAATAGATGTGACACTAGCAGTGACATACATCTGATAGGGGTTCTATGAATCCTTAATACTGCAGTGTCTACTCTAAGTGAATCTAACAAAGTGCTTTAATTGACACTGGTGGGAAGGATTTGCTGACTTGATTTTTGGTGAATTGCCTTTTTTGTGTGAAAAAGATGGGATTTTGCTAATCGTGGATTTACTAAAGATGAATGAAAGTTGCATGTTAAATGCGACTTCGCACTCCAAATCATGGCAAATCCCCATCAGTACAAACTAGAGATGTGCACCGGACACTTTTGTGTTTTGGATCTGGATCTCCGTTCGTGTTTTTGGATCTGGATTGGTCTTGCCAAAACCACCCTTTCGGGTTCTGGATCTGGATTTAAAAAAAACCCAAAACATAAAATCAGCTAAAATCACAGAATTTTTTGTTGTTGTTGTTCCTACAGTAGTATTAACCTCAATAACATGTCATGGATGTTATGGCTGCAATTGATATTATCGCCCTTGTGTGTATAAGACCTTGTAAACCACAACGTCGAGCTCCCTGGTTCGACAACAGTGTTAGTAAGCTCAAGAAAAGGGGGCGTAGACTGGAAAGACGATGGAGGAAGACTAACCTAGTGGATGACAAAATAAAACTAATAAAGCATAATGCAGAATATCAATCGACAATCACCCATAAGAAATCACAGTTCCTGTAAAATGAGATCACGGCAGCAAACAATAGGCCAGCTCAACTTTTCTGCACAGTGGAGATGCTTTGCAAGCCAGCATGCCTGCAGACTGATGAAACCCTCTCCCAGGCAAGAGTAACGAGTTTGCAAACTTCTTCGCAGATAAAATATCCACCATCTGGGCTGGAATCTCCACAGTGCCATCAAAGGAGTGCCAAACTACAAAGCCTGCCAATATAAGCCACCTGCCTTCATGGACCAGCTTTAACCCAGTGGATGTAAAGGACACTGCTGAAATTGCTCGGATTTTGTGTCCCACCACCTGTGATCTGGACCCGGCCTCAACCAAGCTTCTAATAGGTTGCATGGATATAATTGGTCCTGTCTTGTCTTTGCAAAAATTGTTCAATGCTCTTTGCAGACAGGCATTTTTCCTGGACCCCTAAAGGAAGCAATTGTTAGACCTCTTTAGATTTAGATCCTGACTGCATGACCAACTGCAGACCGGTAATAAACCTTCCTTTTCTAGGAAAGGTTATTGAGAAAGTGGTTGCAAATCAACTGGAAACCCGCCTTACAACCCATGATATTTATGATCCATTCCAATCAGGATTCAGGAGAAGACATAGCACTGTAACAGCCCTGGTGTGTGTGTTAAATGATCTTCTGATTGCAAGAGACAGAGGTGACTGTTCAGTATTAATCCTTCTGGATCTCTCTGCAGCATTTGATACCATGGACTATAGGCTTCTGATTGAGCGACTGATACATTTTTGTGGACTGGATGGCACAGTCCTAAGCTGGTTCACATAATTTCTCACTGGCAGGTCACAGAGTATTGTCTGGCGTATACTCATCACCATCAGTGCCATTGCGATGTGTTGTCCCAAAAGGTTCTATACTATCCCCCATGCTTTTTACAGAATACATACTCCCGCTGGGTGAAATAATCAGGTGCCATGGCCATGTCTACCACTGCTATGCAGATGAACACAACTGTACTTGTCCTTTGCTCCGGGCACTGATAACCCAATAGCAACCCTAAATGGCTGTCTAGCTGAGCTCCAGGAGTTTGATGAGTGCCAGTTGGTTGTGACTAAACCCGGATAAAACAGGAGTCCTTATGATAGGACCGCAACACAAAAGGACAAGACTGCAGCATAGCCAATCAACTGGACTTACACTCATGGATTTAGAATTACAAACCACTGATCGTGTGCGAAATCTTGGCATTATCCTGGATGGTGGCTTGACACTTACACATCCGATATCAGCCACAATCAAATCCTCTGTCACAATCCTGACTAAAATCATATCATTTGGTGACTCACTCTGCCATCTGTCCTATAACCTGCATGTTTTCTGCTGGCTGGGATAAACAGCTCACCAGTATTATGAGTTCTCTGTGTGCTAAGCTCTCTCTCTGCTAACGAGTGCATCTATATTGATTAACCTTCTGTGTGAATTTAGAACTCAGCAAGTCTCTGCATGGTGTGCCTGCATAACAATCATTGAGGATTATCATGCTGTCCTATACTTCCGTGCCAGCATCCACAAATCCAGTGGTTACCAGATATACCTTCCTGTGCTCTCAGGACCTGTGGCTATTATTGCCCGTCTATGCACACACCATGCCTGAGTTCCCTCCAAAACCAGTTATGGATGTCGCCATTTCAGTTCCTGGTAAGCTGATCTTCTAGGGTCCAATCTGGATTCACTTCCACATCATGTGAGCCGCTCATCCACTCAGCTGTAAGCACTGGGTATAAGTTCCAGGTCTCAAGCGCTAGCAAGCTGCCAGTGCTTTGGTGTCTCTCAGCCTGGAGTGAGCTCCAGAATCTCCTGCTGGTAATAGACTATGTGCAAGTTATCATTCCCCGCACTGCCTGACTACCTGGATGATTTAAAGGGCCATCGGTGCCACTATATCCCGGCAGCTCCAGATTCACTGGAAGCCCTCCAGTGAACCAGAGGGACAGTCCTATATCCCTAGCGGACTTAGAGAATTTGCTGGTTCTTGCTAGCTTCCAGTTCTCCGCTGCGCAAGGTAGCGCACCATAGTATCCGGAGAACCTGCCACTACTGTATTGTCTACAACATTGCAGTATCCATTGTGCAGAACCACTGCATAACAGCTACTGGGAAACCAGCAGTGCCAACACTCATTGCGCTACCTCAGCTGCCCAGCATCTGGAAACCTGTGTTGCTGACATCCTCATCTTTGGTTACAAGTATTTCTGATGTCCTCAGCTTCTGCTAAAAACATTGCAGGCGTCCTTGGCTTCGGTTACAACAGTGACGTGCGGTGAGGTCATTGGCTGGGGAGGCACTGATATATATTTTATATATATATATATATATATATATATATATATATATATATATATATATATAGTGTTTGAAGTGGAAATTTTGAGGTGGGGGTATGCAACAGTTAAGGATGCAAGTATGTGCGCGCCGAAGGCGCACACGCTCCAGAAAAGGGGGCGTGGTCACCCAATAGGTGGCGTGTCCAGTGTAGTAGAACCCCTTATACTATCTAGTACTGGTGCCCCTTTTACCTTGTAGCACACGGTAGGAGCCGAAATTCACATTATAGCATATGGTACGAGCCGAAATTCACATTGTAGCACACTGAATGAGCCGACATTTACATTGTAGCACACTGAAAGAGCCGAAATTCACATTATAGCACACTGAATGAGCCGAAATTCACATTGTAGCACACTGAATGAGCCGAAAGTCACATTGTAGCACACTGAATGAGCCGAAAGTCACATTGTAGCACACTGAATGAGCCGACATTCACATTGTAGCACACTGAATGAGCCGAAATTCACATTGTGGCACACTGAATGAGCCGAAATTCACATTGTAGCACACTGAATGAGCCGACATTCACATTGTAGCACACTGAATGAGCCGACATTCACATTGTAGCACACTGAATGAGCCGACATTCACATTGTAGCACACTGACTGAGCCGACATTCACATTGTAGCACACTGACTGAGCCGACATTCACATTGTAGCACAATGAATGAGCCGACATTCACATTGTAGCACACTGAACGAGCCGAAATTCACATTATAGCACACTGAATGAGCCGAAATTCACATTATAGCACACTGAACGAGCCGAAATTCACATTGTAGCACACTGAATGAGCTGAAATTGTGATAGCAGGGAGAGCCAGAGTGACGACAGGGAGAGCCAGAGTGACGACAGGGAGAGAGAGTGACGACAGTGACAGCAGGGAGAGAGAGTGACAGCAGGGAGAGAGAGAGAGTGACGATAGTGACAGCAGGGAGAGAGAGTGACGATAGTGACAGCAGGGAGAGAGAGTGACGACAGTGACAGCAGGGAGAGAGAGTGACAGCAGGGAGAGAGTGACGATAGTGACAGCAGGGAGAGAGACGACAGTGACAGCAGGGAGAGAGAGAGAGAGTGACAACAGTGACAGCAGGGAGAGAGATTGACGACAGGGAGAGAGTGACGATAGTGACAGCAGGGAGAGAGACGACAGTGACAGCAGGGAGAGAGAGAGAGTGACAACAGTGACAGCAGGGAGAGAGATTGACGACAGGGAGAGAGAGTGTGACAGTAGGGACAGTAACGACAGGGAAAGAGGGTGACAGCAGGTGAACATTACCTGACTCATTTGTTGCGGCTGGTGGCGGTGAGTGGCTGGCGGCGGTGAGCGGCTGTGCGCTCTACACAGCCACCGGCCGTCAAGCAGGGGCTTCTGTCTGAGAGAGGGCGGAGGAGGAGAGCACCGGGCGCCGCTCAATTCACGCTGGGTCTGTGGCTTCCCACCGCTGTCGCCGTGCACATTAGCCAGCGTTTGGGCCAGCGGGGGACATGGAACACACTTTAGCTAGTAGGGGGAGGGGGGTACATGGCACACACACATTAGCTAGTAGGGGGAGTGGGGGACATGGAACACACACATTAGCTAGTAGGGGGAGGGGGGACATGGAACACACACATTAGCTAGTAGGGGGAGGGGGGACATGGCACACACACATTAGCTAGTAGGGGGAGGGGGGGACATGGAACACACACATTAGCTAGTAGGGGGAGGGGGGGACATGCCACACACACATTAGCTAGTAGGGGGAGGGGGGACATGGCACACACACAGTAGCTAGTAGGGGGAGGGGGGGACATGGAACACACACATTAGCTAGTAGGGGGTGGGGGGGGCATGCCACACACACATTAGCTAGTAGGGGGAGGGGGGGGACATGGAAAACACTTTACTTAGATTACAGTAGGAAGATCTGCCGTTCCGCTCTCCCCTTCCTCCCTGTACCGCTGCTGCTGCACTCACTGTCTTCAGGCTCTGCCTGTGTGTGACAGGCGCCGGACCAGCAGCGGCAGCAACAGCAAGGACACTGTGAGTAAGGAGGCAGGGAGGGGGAGCTGCACTTAATGAAGTCAGCCCCGCATGGACTCCTGGGCATCCCGGCGCCGCCGCAGCTGGAGCAGTATGACTGGTCCCGGCGCCGCTTCTCCCGGCCGCGTCTATGTGATTGGACCAGCGGATCCAGCACTGGATCCGCTGTCCAATCACAGGTGCCTCGCTAGCAGGGGCGTGCTTTCCCTGCCAGCGAGGCACTTGTATAAGTGCCGCATTCTAGTCTTTTTGTGATGGGCTTTTCCAGCCCAGCGCATGGCCCCGCCCCCCCCGCTTTGTCCCGTTATCACTAGCTACGGGAGGCACTAGCTGTCAGTGCCTCCCAAACGTATTAGATGGGCTAAAATGATTAAATTAATATAAAGAGGGTACAATACATATGACACAGAATATGTGTCTTATGTATCTTCTTTCTATTATTTTAATCATAATGACAGGGGAGACACTGCCTCCCCTGCCTCCCCTGACTGCACGTCCCTGGGTTACAAGTATTGCTGACATCCTCAGCTTCTGCTACAAGCATGGCCGATGTCCTCGGCTTCGGTTACAAGTATTGCTGACGTCCTCAGCTTCTGCTACAAGCATTGCTGACATTCTCTGCTTCGTGTACAAGTATCGCTGACATCCTCAGCTTCGTCTTCAAGTACTTCTGTTGTCCTCAGCCTCGTCGACAGCTATCACACTGGTTCCAGCCAGTGATCTGTGACTTTCCTGCATTGCTGATCCTCTCAGCATTCCATCAACTCACAAGTTCTAGGTGACAACCCAGCTACCCATTGCACTGGTGGCTTCCACCACCAGTGTTCCAGTACCCATAGTTGGTCACCTTTCCCATAAAGTATACTGCCTGACTGCCATGTCTGGATGAGCGGATCATTCACTAAGCCAGGCTGATTCTGTCCACTGCGCTCAAGACCAAACTCAGTGTCCAGTACTAGTCCAGGTTCACAAATGACCTCAGCCATGACATCCTCATTCTTTCACCTAAGGAACATAGCCAGAATCAAGCACTTAATTCCCACAGATGATCTGCCAAAATCATACATGCATTTATATCATCTCGATTAGACTACTGTAATGCCTCTACCTTGGTCTCCCAGCAAAAGAATTGCACTGCTTACAGCTGGTGCAAAACACAGCTGCCAGACTGTTAACCAACCAGCCCCGCTGAAGCCACATAACACCCATCCTCTACTCCCTTCACTGGCTGCCTGTAAGATGACTTATCATCTTCAAGATTGGATTACTGAGTTTTAAAGCACTACATGACCAGGGCCCAAGGTACCTGAAGCAGCTTCTGATCCCATACTGCCCCACTCGATTACTGCGATCTATAGATGAAGGACTATGAGCAGTACCTAGAATCTACCGTAATTCATCTGGGGGTCGAGCTTTTAGTCATGCGCCTCAGACTCTATGGAACTCACTTCCCCACACAGTGCGAGAGGCCCCAACTATAGAATCAATACTTTCCTGTTTACTCAAGCATTTCCATAATGTCCCTTTAGTATCTACATGCTTTTGTATTTTATGAAAAGCTGTTTTGTACTTCATTATTTTCTGTACTATATTATGCTATGTATCTGTTAAGTGCCTTGAGTCCTATTAGAGAAAGAACGCTATATAAATAAAATTATTATTATTATTATTAACATTCATTTCCAGTCTATTCTGAACACCTCACAATATTGTTTTTAGGCCAAAACGTTGCACCGAGGTAGCTTGGTGACTAAGCTAAGCGACACAAGTTGGCGACACATACACCTGGCCAAACTAGGAGTGATACTTCAGTGGCAGACAGTATGGCAGTTATAAAAACTAGGCCCCAAAGAGCACATAATGCAAAGAAGAAAAAAAAAGGTGCAAGATGGAATTGTCCTTGGGCCCTCCCACCCACCTTTATGTTGTTTAAACAGGACATGCACAGTTTAATAAACCTATCATTTCAGCGACTGGTGGTCCCCCTGGAAAAAGCTCTCTAAATTCTCCGAATTATAGCTAGCTACAAACATACCACCTCCATATTTGATGACTTTTCACATTATGAGAAGAGGCAAGAGGAAGAGGACAGTGTGAAGAAGGTGATTAACAATTAGAGAGGCACACGCAATCAGGAACAACACAAAGGCTTTCACCTCAACTCCTATCTTAGTATGGAACAGAAAGGACTTTAACCAAGCAACTGTACACGTATAATTAGCACATTACTGGACAAACTGAAAAACTAGGAGCCAAAGCCTTCCGAATTTGTACCCCCTTCTCAATTTTCAGGGATTACGATAATCTCGGATTTAATGCTAGGATGCAAAAAACCTGTTTTATACCATAGGATCAAGATTGGATATTTTCCCCTCCACTGAGTCTGGAGACTTATTTTGTGAAAATATTGTGGGTTTCTTTTTTTCCATTTTTTTTATTGCATTTTTATTTACATATTTTGTGGCAGATGTCTTATTTTCATTTTTCACAGCTCCCAGTTACACGCATGGAGCATACCTGTGTGTCCCAGTTACACACATGTGATCATACCTGTGTGTCCCAGTTACACACAAGTGAGCATACCTGTGTCTCTTGTTTATATTATTCATATTTCATTTTTAAATAAAGCAGCCCCTTAGATGTTTTAGCAGCCCCTCGTGAGCCCCTAACCCCGGATTGGGAAAGTTGTGTTCGGGTGGGTATGGTACAGTGCTAAGCAGGACTGTGCAGTGATTTTTTTTGTTATTCAGCCCTGCTCTAGTGGAGCTTACTATTCTAGTCGAAACGCATTTCATATTACAAGTAGGACTGTGGGAGGAAGCAATGCTTACCTTTGTGTTACCAGCATGCCTTAACCTGGCAAGCTAGACAGCTTCCTGACTGTAAGCCACCATGAGACTCCATACTGGGCCCTTATTGAGTGTTTGTGGCTCACAGGAGCTCCTGACCCATCTAGTGCTGCAGTGCAATAGAAAGCTGATGCAAAGCAAGATCACTAAAACTCTGTTCTTCTAACACCGCAAGGTCTTGCGATAACCCTTTGCAGCCCTTACATTGTACAATTATTAAGGAGAAAACATTTACAAAATAAAGGAAAAGAACCCTGTATAACAAATGTGCATCTTGTAAATAATCCCAAAATGTGAAACATTAATAAATCAAAATTAAGGGTTGACTATTTGGAGCCATTCATTTGCGTCCCTAACATAAAATTATTGAGAACAACCTTTCTCTAATGCTGGGTACACAGTGCACACTAGAAGATATATCTACTAGAGATGAGCGGGTTCAGACAGGGCACCCCTGAAATTATATGGCAAACATATAGACATATGTGTGTTTGGGAAATCTAGTTTTCTCTGGCAGTTGCCAGAGAAAATGAAGTAGGAGATGTTGCCATGTCATGTTCTGCTGAATTATGATTCTGTCTCTTCTGAGTCTGACTTACTTTGGCCACAAATGTGGTCTCTCCCCACTTTATTGGGAAACACTTCGTCATACTTGGAATTTCCATTTCCACCTTTGCGGCTATATGTTTTCACAAATCTGGTTGTGATGTTGAATCTTGTTTCATATTCTGCCCTAGGCTTTAGTTTAAACCTAGGATCAAGTACAGCAGCACCCCTTGAATTATACGGCAGTGCCTCTGGACTTATACAGCATAGGCAGCACCCCTGGAGAATTACACAGCACAGCAGACAGGCAACAGCACCCCTGGACTTAAGAGGCAGTGGGGCAGCATCTCTGGACTGATGGGGCAGAGGGGTAGCATCCCATATAGGGCAGCACCCCTGGAATGATGTGTCAGACAAAGAAAAGACGTGCAAGATGGAATTGTCCGTGGGCCCTCCCACCCACCCTTATGTTATATAAACAGGACATGCACACTTTAACAAGCCAATCATTTCAGTGACGGGGTCTGCCACAGGACTGTGGCTGAAATTATTGGTTTGTTTGGGCCCCAACCAAAAAAGAAGCAATTAATCTCTCCTTGCACAAACTGGTTCTACGGAGGCAAGATGTCATCCTCATCCTCCGATTCCTCACTGCCTTCAGTGTTTACATCCTTATCCTCATCCTCACAGAGAAATAATTCCACACTGAAGAGGTGGATTTTTTTGGGTATTTTACCAAGGCATGACAATGGGCTTTTTCATCCCATGGCCAACAACTGTCTCCACTGGTGCCTTATTCAAACAAATCACATTACCATCAGAATCCACCTCGTCAACTTCCTCCTAAGCGCCAGCTACATCAATATCCTCTTCATCCTGGTGTACTTCTAAAGTAACATCCTCAATCTCCATAGCAGCAACTGGACTGACGGTGCTCCTCCCAGCACTTGCAGAGGGTGTGAATATGGTGGTAAGTGCCTCCTCTTCCCATACAGTGTTGTGAAGGTCAGGCCTAGACATTGCAACCGTGGATACACTTGGACTCTCCTTGGGGATTTGTGATATCTCTGAATGCACGGTTGTTTCCTGTGTTTTAACAAGCTTTATTTTTGAGATGGAAGAGGGCTTCCATCTTCATGAGAAGCTGAATGACCAGTCATGAACATAGGCCAAGGCCTTAGCCTTTCCTTGCCACTTTTTGTCGTGAATGGCATATTTGAAGAAAAAAATCCTAGTTTTCAGCGCTTCAAATGTTCTTATGTTCCTCAAAAGAAAGAGAGTAAATCTTTCATAGTGTAATTTGTTTTTTATACAATAATTTGATGATGCCACCACCTTATAGTGGTCACACTCCAAAACAAGAGACGTGCACACCTTTCAGCTGTATGTCCCTCTTGGTAATGAAATTACCTTTAGAAAAGACCCATGTATAAAGGGTTTTTTAAGCAGAGAATACACCAAAAGAATCCTTCCAGCACACAAGAGCCACGACCAAACACCACCAAGGAGAAAAGAGATCACCTTCTATCCTTGCCCCTTTGGTTAAGAGTTTACCTCTTAAGTAACCTCATATAAGAGGTTTTGATTGCATAATCACAAATCCCATAGACATCAGCTCCTTCATATAACCAGATGCTTTATTCAAAACTCCAAGACAGATTAGCATATAAAAGATATAAAAATATGCATAGCATAATATTGCTTTAAAAAGGTTTTATTTTCCACACATTTAAAAGATAGGCCCCAAAGGTTTAAATGCCTACCAGATGGTAAAACAAATGAGCAAAATCAGAGAGAGCATAAATCAGTCTCTCCTAATTTTCAGTCCGATCAAGCTCGCCAGAATTCAGGCATCCAAATCCACATGGGGTCCCCCACCAGCTATACGCGTTTCAGTTTCCCTTCCTCAGGCTGTGGATACTATGCTACTGCCTTAGTGGGTATTTATACCCTCCTAGAAACTCCTGATCAGCTGTATAGCATCAGGAGATTATTATCCCGCTTCACTTCTGGCTTCCGCCCTCTGGTGGAACGCATATGCGGTCCACTGACACACGCGGCTCACTTCCATGCTCCAAATAGTGGAAGCGGATATCCTAGTAATCCAGTTTTAAGCTGCATTGACTGTTTGTGAGCGCAAAAATTTACCATTTTCTTCTGTGAATGGCATATTGCCAATTTTAAGTTTTTCATCAGATTATTTTTTTTCTTTTGGTTATTAATTTTTGCTTCTTGGATTTTACATGCCCTCTATGACATTAGGCATCGGCCTTAGCAGACTACGTTGGTGGAATTGCATAGTCCGTATCATGACTGGTGGCAGCAACTTCAGCACTAGTACTAGGAAGTGTTTCCTGATCTTTCATTATTTTTTCCCTTCAAATTTTTGTTTTCCATTTCACAGGACACTGCCTCTTTATTATTACAGCCCACAGGACAGTGCCCCTTTATTTTCACAGCACCCCTGTATTTTTACAGCATACAGGACAGGGCCACAGCATTCCTTTATTTTTACAGCACCCATGTATCTTTACAGCATACAGGACAGAGCCACAGCATTCCTTTATTTTTACAGCACCCGACAGGGCCACAGCGTTCCTTTATTTTTACAGTACCCGACAGGGCTACAGCATTCCTTTATTTTTACAGCACCCCTGTATTTCTACAGCATACTGTTATAATAAGTAAATACCTGGACTGAGTGACGCAGAAGTCTGGGTGTGAGATGTATATGGTGGAATGGCTTGACACATGGTATAACTGTAATAGTTCAAGGTAGATGTAGTGGCTTGACACATGGTCTATCTTCTGAACAATAACCCTAATCACCCCTCAGTAAGACTCATAGAGTACACCAGCAGGTCTTCATGCCTATAAAAGCCACTTTTCACTTAAGATTGTATGTTCCTACCGGTACTGGGGTGCCCACCAGAACTTATGCCACTGGCGACAGTATGGGCTTACTACCAAGATGACCAGAGTTATCTGTCGGTGGAAGGACAGAAGTCGAAAGTAGGGTTGGGAATGAGACAAAGTACTGGGTGATGTACTGCAGTTGTTTATATAGGAAAAATGGAGCAGAGTAAGGTGTGCAATGAGGAATTGACTGTAGTGGGAGTCGGGTGCAATGAATGATTATAAACAATGGTTGTATGGTTTGTAATTGTGATGGCATACAATAATAGAAGGAATAAGAGCAAAAGATTAGCATCTGTGTGGAAGGTCCACACTAAACCTGAAGTCATGGCGAGTAGGATACGATCAGGAGAATGATTAAGACTGGGTAACCCAAACAGCTCAGGACATCCCAGAACAGCACCCCTGTACAGCACATGTCAGCAGCACCCCTAACAGCACAGGACACCACCCCAGAACAGCATTCCTCCTGTACAGCACAGGACAGAAGCACCCCTAACAGCACAGTACACCACCCCAGAACAGCACAGGACAGCAGCACCCCTGTACGCTACCACCCACAGACAGACAGACAGAGGTCTGTCTCCCTCACTCTCCAAGTCTGGAGTGAAAATGGCGGCGACACGCGGCTCCTTATATGGAATCCAATACTCGCGAGAATCCAATAGCGAGAGGATTACATTTTGCCTCGATCTGGGATCCGAGTCTGGCAGGAAGTCTTGAGCCGGTCTCTGATCTCGACTCGGATCGTGAAGTCCACGGGAGGTTCGGATCTCTGAGATCCGAACCCGCTCATCCCTAGTACAAACATTGTCAAAATGGAAAACTCAAATTTACTAATAATCGATTTTGCAGAATCGCTCGGAGTCGCACAAAAATCGCACCTCAATGCACAAAATCTATACTGTTTTTTTTTTTAGCATGGTGAAATGTGAGAAACATTTTTTCTCGAAGTCCAATCAAAAGCCCCAGCAAAATCACACAAGAATCGCACCTCAATGCACCACTTACAATGGCAACAGGGGCAAATCATTATAATTAAGACTAAACCAATCAGAATGCTAATAAAAGCCCACCCAATTACCTGCAGCACTCACTTTCTACTCTCAACCATGACTGAGGCAGGTTTTGGTGTAGCCTGAATCCAGTCAGTGATTTCATGTGGCCTGCACCAGCTGACTAACTGGGCATTTTTGTCGCTTAACAGTGACTTGTGGTGCAAATTGATGTTAGTTTGTGCTGGCATGCGGCTTCTGAGGCATTCTAGTGCAAATGTAAATGTGACTTAGAGCGCATTCAAGTGCGACTTCCCATGCAAAAACAGGAAAATCGCTACAAATCACACACGCTATAATTGGGCTAAATTCAGCTTTGAAAGACATCACATAGACTTGTTAACAAATTTGCGATTTTTGTTTTGGCACTTAAGGGTTATAAGGGGCAATTATGGGCAATTTGTAAACTCTGACAAAAGCCCTGGAAGCCCAGCATTGATTAAGATTTGACAATAATCGATCTGAAATCGATTAAAATTGACCTTTAGTATATATACCCATGGGAGAGACACATACCTGACAGGGACTTTTAAAATCCTACATACTCTAGTGTTCTTCAGTCATATAGTATCAGTTTAATAATTTTTATTCTTATGGTCATGAGAACATCACAAGTTCTTAATTACAGTATAACATTTACCTGTAACATTAACATTACTGAGAGAAATCCATTGAAAACAGTGATAATAACCCTGAATACTTCAATATCACATTGAATCTACTAGAGGACATACAGTACATTCATCCTTTTATATAATTTGTGGCAATGTTACTGTATACACACTGTGTAAATGTAAATACCAAAGAAAAGAAAATGTAGACTTTGTTGGGGCACTCTTATTATAATGTACATACAGTATGCAGATGTTAAAATATAAATTTTCATAAAATTAAGGTTAAAATCTTTTGTCCCGCAGCGAGTCCTCATCTGTCTGGCTGGGAGGCTCCTTTCCGACACCCTGCCAATCGGTGATTGATGGCTGGCATCACCAGGAGGCAGAACTTAAGGCTGCCGGCAGCGGGTGCAAGTTTTAAGTAGAGATGAGCGGGTTCGGTTCCTCGGAATCCGAACCCGCCCGAACTTCATGTTTTTTTTCACGGGTCCGAGCGACTCGGATCTTCCCGCCTTGCTCGGTTAACCCGAGCGCGCCCGAACGTCATCATGACGCTGTCGGATTCTCGCGAGACTCGGATTCTATATAAGGAGCCGCGCGTCGCCGCCATTTTCACACGTGCATTGAGATTGATAGGGAGAGGACGTGGCTGGCGTCCTCTCCATTTAGATTAGAAGAGAGAGAGTGAGATTGATTTGAGACAGAGACACTTGATTTACTGGAGCTTAGGAGTACTGTAGAGAGTGCAGAGTTTAGTAGTGACTGACCACAGTGACCACCAGACAGTGCAGTTTTATTTAATATAATCCGTTCTCTGCCTGAAAAAAACGATACACAGTGACTCAGTCACATACCATATCTGTGTGCACTGCTCAGCCCAGTGTGCTGCATCATCTATGTATATATCTGACTGTGCTCACACAGCTTATAATTGTGGGGGAGACTGGGGAGCAGTGCCAGTTATAGGTTATAGCAGGAGCCAGGAGTACATATTATTAAAATTAAACAGTGCACACTTTTGCTGCAGGAGTGCCACTGCCAGTGTGACTGACCAGTGACCTGACCACACTGACCACCAGTATAGTTAGTAGTATACTATATTGTGATTGCCTGAAAAAGTTAAACACTCGTCGTGTGACTTGTGTGGTGTTTTTTTTTTTATTCTATAAAAAACTCATTCTGCTGACAGACAGTGTCCAGCAGGTCCGTCATTATATAATATATACCTGTCCGGCTGCAGTAGTGATATATATATATTTTTTATATCATTATTTATCATCCAGTCGCAGCAGACACAGTACGGTAGTTCACGGCTGTAGCTACCTCTGTGTCGGCACTCGGCAGTCCATCCATAATTGTATACCACCTACCCGTGGTTTTTTTTTCTTTCTTCTTTATACATACATACTACATCTCTTTATCAACCAGTCTATATTAGCAGCAGACACAGTACAGTAGTCCACGGCTGTAGCTACCTCTGTGTCGGCACTCGGCAGTCCATCCATAATTGTATACCACCTACCCGTGGTTTTTTTTTCTTTCTTCTTTATACATACATACTACATCTCTTTATCAACCAGTCTATATTAGCAGCAGACACAGTACAGTACGGTAGTCCACGGCTGTAGCTACCTCTGTGTCGGCACTCGGCAGTCCGTCCATAATTGTATACCACCTACCCGTGGTTTTTTTTTCTTTCTTCTTTATACATACATACTACATCTCTTTATCAACCAGTCTATATTAGCAGCAGACACAGTACAGTAGTCCACGGCTGTAGCTACCTCTGTGTCGGCACTCGGCAGTCCATCCATAATTGTATACCACCTACCCGTGGTTTTTTTTTCTTTCTTCTTTATACATACATACTACATCTCTTTATCAACCAGTCTATATTAGCAGCAGACACAGTACAGTACGGTAGTCCATGGCTGTAGCTACCTCTGTGTCGGCACTCGGCAGTCCGTCCATAATTGTATACCACCTACCCGTGGTTTTTTCTTTCTTTCTTCTTTATACATACATACTACATCTCTTTATCAACCAGTCTATATTAGCAGCAGACACAGTACAGTAGTCCACGGCTGTAGCTACCTCTGTGTCGGCACTCGGCAGTCCATCCATAATTGTATACCACCTACCCGTGGTTTTTTTTTTCTTTCTTCTTTATACATACTACATCTCATTATCAACCAGTCTATATTAGCAGCAGACACAGTACGGTAGTCCACGGCTGTAGCTACCTCTGTGTCGGCACTCGGCAGTCCGTCCATAATTGTATACCACCTAACCGTGGTTTTTTTTTCTTTCTTCTTTATACATACTACATCTCATTATCATCCAGTCTATATTAGCAGCAGACACAGTACAGTACGGTAGTCCACGGCTGTAGCTACCTCTGTGTCGGCACTCGGCAGTCCGTCCATAATTGTATACCACCTACCCGTGGTTTTTTTTTCTTTCTTCTTTATACATACTACATCTCATTATCAACCAGTCTATATTAGCAGCAGACACAGTACGGTAGTCCACGGCTGTAGCTACCTCTGTGTCGGCACTCGGCAGTCCATCCATAATTGTATACCACCTACCCGTGGTTTTTTTTTCTTTCTTCTTTATACATACATACTACATCTCTTTATCAACCAGTCTATATTAGCAGCAGACACAGTACAGTTGTCCACGGCTGTAGCTACCTCTGTGTCGGCACTCGGCAGTCCATCCATAATTGTATACCACCTACCCGTGGTTTTTTTTTCTTTCTTCTTTATACATACATACTACATCTCTTTATCAACCAGTCTATATTAGCAGCAGACACAGTACAGTAGTCCACGGCTGTAGCTACCTCTGTGTCGGCACTCGGCAGTCCATCCATAATTGTATACCACCTACCCGTGGTTTTTTTTTCTTTCTTCTTTATACATACATACTACATCTCATTATCATCCAGTCTATATTAGCAGCAGACACAGTACAGTACAATAGTCCACGGCTGTAGCTACCTCTGTGTCGGCACTCGGCAGTCCATCCATAATTGTATACTAGTATCCATCCATCTCCATTGTTTACCTGAGGTGCCTTTTAGTTGTGCCTATTAAAATATGGAGAACAAAAATGTTGAGGTTCCAAAATTAGGGAAAGATCAAGATCCACTTCCACCTCGTGCTGAAGCTGCTGCCAGGGTTCACTACGGGTGGCCGGCGGTCGGGCTCCCGGCGACCAGCATCCCGGCGCCGGGAGCCCGACCGCCGGCTTACCGACAGCTTGGCGAGCGCAAATGAGCCCCTTGCGGGCTCGCTGCGCTCGCCACGCTACGGGCACGGTGGCGCGCTACGCGCGCCACACTATTTCATTCTCCCTCTATGGGGGTCGTGGACCCCCACGAGGGAAAATAAGTGTCGGTAAGCCGGCGGTCGGGGCTCCCGGCGCCGGTATACTGAGCGCCGGGAGCCCGACCGCCGGCAAACAGAAGACCACCCCTGCTGCCACTAGTCATGGCCGAGACGATGAAATGCCAGCAACGTCGTCTGCCAAGGCCGATGCCCAATGTCATAGTACAGAGCATGTCAAATCCAAAACACCAAATATCAGTAAAAAAAGGACTCCAAAACCTAAAATAAAATTGTCGGAGGAGAAGCGTAAACTTGCCAATATACCATTTACCACACGGAGTGGCAAGGAACGGCTGAGGCCCTGGCCTATGTTCATGGCTAGTGGTTCAGCTTCACATGAGGATGGAAGCACTCAGCCTCTCGCTAGAAAACTGAAAAGACTCAAGCTGGCAAAAGCACCGCAAAGAACTGTGCGTTCTTCGAAATCCCAAATCCACAAGGAGAGTCCAATTGTGTCGGTTGCGATGCCTGACCTTCCCAACACTGGACGTGAAGAGCATGCGCCTTCCACCATTTGCATGCCCCCTGCAAGTGCTGGAAGGAGCACCCGCAGTCCAGTTCCTGATAGTCAGATTGAAGATGTCAGTGTTGAAGTACACCAGGATGAGGAGGATATGGGTGTTGCTGGCGCTGGGGAGGAAATTGACCAGGAGGATTCTGATGGTGAGGTGGTTTGTTTAAGTCAGGCACCCGGGGAGACACCTGTTGTCCGTGGGAGGAATATGGCCGTTGACATGCCTGGTGAAAATACCCAAAAAATCAGCTCTTCGGTGTGGAAGTATTTCACCAGAAATGCGGACAACATTTGTCAAGCCGTGTGTTCCCTTTGTCAAGCTGTAATAAGTAGGGGTAAGGACGTTAACCACCTCGGAACATCCTCCCTTATACGTCACCTGCAGCGCATTCATAATAAGTCAGTGACAAGTTCAAAAACTTTGGGCGACAGCGGAAGCAGTCCACTGACCAGTAAATCCCTTCCTCTTGTAACCAAGCTCACGCAAACCACCCCACCAACTCCCTCAGTGTCAATTTCCTCCTTCCCCAGGAATGCCAATAGTCCTGCAGGCCATGTCACTGGCAATTCTGACGAGTCCTCTCCTGCCTGGGATTCCTCCGATGCATCCTTGCGTGTAACGCCTACTGCTGCTGGCGCTGCTGTTGTTGCTGCTGGGAGTCGATGGTCATCCCAGAGGGGAAGTCGTAAGCCCACTTGTACTACTTCCAGTAAGCAATTGACTGTCCAACAGTCCTTTGCGAGGAAGATGAAATATCACAGCAGTCATCCTGCTGCAAAGCGGATAACTGAGGCCTTGACAACTATGTTGGTGTTAGACGTGCGTCCGGTATCCGCCGTTAGTTCACAGGGAACTAGACAATTTATTGAGGCAGTGTGCCCCCGTTACCAAATACCATCTAGGTTCCACTTCTGTAGGCAGGCGATACCGAGAATGTACACGGACGTCAGAAAAAGACTCACCAGTGTCCTAAAAAATGCAGTTGTACCCAATGTCCACTTAACCACGGACATGTGGACAAGTGGAGCAGGGCAGGGTCAGGACTATATGACTGTGACAGCCCACTGGGTAGATGTATGGACTCCCGCCGCAAGAACAGCAGCGGCGGCACCAATAGCAGCATCTCGCAAATGCCAACTCTTTCCTAGGCAGGCTACGCTTTGTATCACCGCTTTCCAGAATACGCACACAGCTAAAAACCTCTTACGGCAACTGAGGAAGATCATCGCAGAATGGCTTACCCCAATTGGACTCTCCTGTGGATTTGTGGCATCGGACAACGCCAGCAATATTGTGTGTGCATTAAATATGGGCAAATTCCAGCACGTCCCATGTTTTGCACATACCTTGAATTTGGTGGTGCAGAATTTTTTAAAAAACGACAGGGGCGTGCAAGAGATGCTGTCGGTGGCCAGAAGAATTGCGGGACACTTTCGGCGTACAGGCACCACGTACAGAAGACTGGAGCACCACCAAAAACTACTGAACCTGCCCTGCCATCATCTGAAGCAAGAAGTGGTAACGAGGTGGAATTCAACCCTCTATATGCTTCAGAGGTTGGAGGAGCAGCAAAAGGCCATTCAAGCCTATACAATTGAGCACGATATAGGAGGTGGAATGCACCTGTCTCAAGTGCAGTGGAGAATGATTTCAACGTTGTGCAAGGTTCTGATGCCCTTTGAACTTGCCACACGTGAAGTCAGTTCAGACACTGCCAGCCTGAGTCAGGTCATTCCCCTCATCAGGCTTTTGCAGAAGAAGCTGGAGACATTGAAGGAGGAGCTAACACGGAGCGATTCCGCTAGGCATGTGGGACTTGTGGATGGAGCCCTTAATTCGCTTAACAAGGATTCACGGGTGGTCAATCTGTTGAAATCAGAGCACTACATTTTGGCCACCGTGCTCGATCCTAGATTTAAAACCTACCTTGGATCTCTCTTTCCGGCAGACACAAGTCTGCTGGGGTTGAAAGACCTGCTGGTGAGAAAATTGTCAAGTCAAGCGGAACGCGACCTGTCAACTTCTCCTCCTTCACATTCTCCCGCAACTGGGGGTGCGAGGAAAAGGCTCAGAATTCCGAGCCCACCCGCTGGCGGTGATGCAGGGCAGTCTGGAGCGACTGCTGATGCTGACATCTGGTCCGGACTGAAGGACCTGACAACGATTACGGACATGTCGTCTACTGTCACTGCATATGATTCTCTCAACATTGAAAGAATGGTGGAGGATTATATGAGTGACCGCATCCAAGTAGGCACGTCACACAGTCCGTACTTATACTGGCAGGAAAAAGAGGCAATTTGGAGGCCCTTGCACAAACTGGCTTTATTCTACCTAAGTTGCCCTCCCACAAGTGTGTACTCCGAAAGAGTGTTTAGTGCCGCCGCTCACCTTGTCAGCAATCGGCGTACGAGGTTACATCCAGAAAATGTGGAGAAGATGATGTTCATTAAAATGAATTATAATCAATTCCTCCGCGGAGACATTGACCAGCAGCAATTGCCTCCACAAAGTACACAGGGAGCTGAGATGGTGGATTCCAGTGGGGACGAATTGATAATCTGTGAGGAGGGGGATGTACACGGTGATATATCGGAGGATGATGATGAGGTGGACATCTTGCCTCTGTAGAGTCAGTTTGTGCAAGGAGAGATTAATTGCTTCTTTTTTGGGGGGGGTCCAAACCAACCCGTCATATCAGTCACAGTCGTGTGGCAGACCCTGTCACTGAAATGATGGGTTGGTTAAAGTGTGCATGTCCTGTTTATACAACATAAGGGTGGGTGGGAGGGCCCAAGGACAATTCCATCTTGCACCTCTTTTTTCTTTTATTTTTCTTTGCGTCATGTGCTGTTTGGGGAGGGTTTTTTGGAAGGGCCATCCTGCGTGACACTGCAGTGCCACTCCTAGATGGGCCCGGTGTTTGTGTCGGCCACTAGGGTCGCTTATCTTACTCACACAGTCAGCTACCTCATTGCGCCTCTTTTTTTCTTTGCGTCATGTGCTGTTTGGGGAGGGTTTTTTGGAAGGGCCATCCTGCGTGACACTGCAGTGCCACTCCTAGATGGGCCCGGTGTTTGTGTCGGCCACTAGGGTCGCTTATCTTACTCACACAGTCAGCTACCTCATTGCGCCTCTTTTTTTCTTTGCGTCATGTGCTGTTTGGGGAGGGTTTTTTGGAAGGGACATCCTGCGTGACACTGCAGTGCCACTCCTAGATGGGCCCGGTGTTTGTGTCGGCCACTAGGGTCGCTTATCTTACTCACACAGCGACCTCGGTGCAAATTTTAGGACTAAAAATAATATTGTGAGGTGTGAGGTATTCAGAATAGACTGAAAATGAGTGTAAATTATGGTTTTTGAGGTTAATAATACTTTGGGATCAAAATGACCCCCAAATTCTATGATTTAAGCTGTTTTTTAGGGTTTTTTGAAAAAAACACCCGAATCCAAAACACACCCGAATCCGACAAAAAAAATTCGGTGAGATTTTGCCAAAACGCGGTCGAACCCAAAACACGGCCGCGGAACCGAACCCAAAACCAAAACCCAAAACCCGAAAAATTTCCGGCGCTCATCTCTAGTTTTAAGTCTGGCACAGCCAGGAAACATCCTGGCTTCTACAGACTGCATCAGCTGCAGCCTGTATAAGCCAGAAAGGTTTGCCAGATTAGCAGGGGAGTGGTTTACCAAGAGAAGCACTCTACCTGCTATCACAGTCTGGACTGACAGTCCCAGGGTGAGAAAACATGGCTATGGCTGATACCAAACAGATGGATAATGTGCAGATTATGAATTGTACCTAATACATCAGGCATTCCCAACCACGGTCCTCAAGGCACACTAACAGTGCAGGTTTTAGTGATATCCAGGCTTCAGCACAGGTGACTTAATTAGAAGCTCAGTTATTTTGATTTAATCATCTGTGCTGCAGCCTGGATATCACTAAAACCTGCACTGTTAGTGTGCCTTGAAGCCTGTGGTTGGGAATGCCTGTAATACATGAACATCATACAACTGTGAAAATTTCTGTCTCTTTCTCTGTCCTATCCATCAACTGTATCTCAGACGTTAGCGTTAAGCGGTAACCCAGCAGTACTAAGAAACCTTATTGGTACTTCATGTTAAATTGTAGCATTTATTATTGTTCTGATTATTAGTATTCTTAGTGCTTGCAGTGTGCACCTACTTTTTTATTTTTTCTTTGCATGTCACTATAAATCTCAGCATGGTAACACCTCTTAATATGTTTGAAATTAGGGTGTGCAGTCCAAGGGCCCTACACCCCCACCCCATCACACACACAACTCTGTATTTGTCTATATATCGTGCACTTGAAGGTGAGACTCCTTCTGTCTGGACTTGCACTCCACTCGCCAGCCTTAGGAGATTTTAATTAGTGTATGGTCCTTGCATGGCAGTGTACACATTAGAAGGGCACTGTAAAAGGTAAGTCCTAGAAAAATGTATATAATGTGTCAGTATTAGGGATGCTAGGGACCCACCTGATAAAGGTTTACATTGGGTGGAGGCATTGATAGTAACCTTATCACATAATATATGCTTTGAGGAAAGGGCTACATTATGTTTAGCCATTTTATGAGTTATGTGATTATCTCCGCGCCGCCTCTTCCTATGCAGTGAACAGGTCCTGGGTCACATCACACTGCCCCTGACCTGGTATTTAACCCGGGAATAACCCTTCTTTATTCCCAGGGTGAATTACTGGGTTAGTCGACCTGGGAATGGGTCACTGACCCCTTCCACACTGAACAGCGACCCGGGTCGATATTCCGGAGCATTTTTGTGATGTGAAAGGGGTATTCGTGGTATGATTATGCGGCGGAGCATACTCATTGGAATCAAAGGTAAAAGTTTTAGTATAAATGATTACTAGCCCCCCCCCCCCCCCCCCAACAAAAGAAAGAGGAGAGAGAATTAAAAAAAACTTTATTTAACTCCTATATGAAAGCTGAACTATCATATATTTTTGTACTAACGCACTCTTCTATTAGTTGGCTTTTGATTCCCGCTTACACTCCATGATAATGACCACATTTCCCCTCGGAAATCCAGCTGCATGGGAAGAGTTCCTGGTGCTCTGTCTTGGGGAAGGGTTACGTTAGCAAACTTTTAGAGAAGGTGGTAATGCAGTTTAAGAAGGTTGTGCTGTGTTAAAGCACTTGCTCTCTAGGTAAATACCTCTTATATATGGCATCAGTGTTTTATGAGGATACTATGTGCAATCATAAATTACCAATTATCTCCTGCATATCACAATGCAGCTACCCTGCATTACAGAAGAGGTATTTATCTAGAGACAAGTGCTTTAAGTCACATTATTATGACCACTGTGTGCAGCACGGACTGCAGCTAGTCTGGCTGAACTGTCATTATAGAGACACATCTGGTAGCCGCCAGATTTATTTTGACGGTGAGCTGCTCCACTGTAGCATGTCGGTTGGCCCTCACGCACCTTCGTAGCCGAGGTTCACTTCTCACATCAATGGCACATGGTGCTCTGCAGTTTCCACGTCCGTTATTAGCAATGGTGCCATTTGTCCAGTCACAATACACATTCCCCACAGCAGCTCACGAACAGTTCACAAACTGCGCTGTTTCGGAAATATGATCACCCTTGGCCCGAAAGCCGGTAATCATCCCTTTTTGCAACTTTTTAAAAATGTTTTATAAATCACCCCTTTTACCCATAGCAGCAATGAGTGATATGTGCGCAGATGGCTTATCGCATACCTTATATACCCACCAAGCCAACGCACGGCACATGACATACTTCATGGGCTATGCAATGCCAAAGTCAAATGTAGGAGGTGTTCATAATAATTTGACTCGATTGTGTAGATTGGACTGCACCAATAGAAGTAATTGACAGTTTAGTTTCTACAATATGATTAGTTGGTATTTGCCTTTTTTTTTTAAATATAAAGTTTATTGTTTTTTTGCTCAATAGAAAAGAAAGGGGGACAAAAAGAAGAAAAAAGGGAGCGTTTTACCTTATACTCATAATTTATTTTTGGTGAATACATTAGGTACTGTTTATTCTATATTTGTTATTGTGTTCAAGTTTTTCCACCATACCATCATGTAAAGTTTGAGCTGATTCAATGGTCAGTAAGCTCATACAAACCAAATATCATTTATATATAAAAAAAAAGTATTAAAATAATTTGTTCAATTATAATAAATATAAAAACAGTGACCCTATTACTATTTTTAAAATGCATCCTTAATGGTGTTTTCATATGTAACGTGCTATCTTATAAATTCTGTATCTGACCTGTTTATTGTAAGCATTTATATTGGCTTTCAGGGTATTTATATTGACATTCAAGATAAAAAAAAGGCAGAAAATGAAAAGCATCCTTATTATTTTGCCATGAGTGGAAGCACCTATCAAGTTATATTGCAGCATTTTAGCAATTTGCTACATAAGGTAATTGTATCCATTTCTAAAATGGGGTGGGTTGTCAAGGGATAATTAAGCCATTAAAAACTGTAAGTGGGTCCCGGTCTGTAAGACTAATTGTATTAAAAAATGTTTTTAGCATATTACATACCTCTTGAGGGAAAGCTAGAGAGTTGATACCAGTTTTAAGGGGAGATGTACTAAGCAGTGAAAATAGTGGAGAAATGAGCCAGTGGAGAACTTGCCCATGGCAGCCAATCTGCTGCTCTGTATAATTTTATAGTATGCAAATTATAAATGTTACTTCAATGCTGGTTGGTTGCCATGGGCAACTTCTTCACTGGCTCACTTCTTCACTGTTTTCACTGCTTAGTACATCTCCCTAGTCTTGTAATCCCATAGAATGCTTAGATTTTACATTTTACCAAGAAAGTATATGTAAAGTGTTATGATTGGGAGACATAAGTAACTTGTTGGATGTACTGCTTTGATTGTAGTATTTTGTGTTCTAGTATGTACTGCATTAACTGCTAATTTGTGTGTCGATCTTTATATCAGCCAATGTGTATTTTATTGATCTGCTTTGTGTGCTGTGTGCATTATACTATGGGGCAATTCAATTCCAGGAGATGTTCAGCTGTGCACATTTGATTTTTTTTGTTATTGAGTAATATTTTATTAATTATATAATACGTTCAGATAAAAACAAAACAGGCATAACTCAAAACACAAAGAACATTAGCGATCCATACATGTAATAAGTTATATACCATACATCACTTAGTAGACACAGGAAAACAAACCCAAGGTAGGATGCCATAGCATAAAGTAAGATAGGTACTGTAATAATGGCATCATCCACAAAAATAGCAAGAAGATATAACAAAATATATAATCAGATATAACAGTTAACTGCTAACCGAATCAAACAAACAAAAAGATAAAAAAAGTAAAGTCAATATTAAGTGTCCGTATAAAAGTAAAAATAAATAGAAAGGAGGCAGCACCCTTCAACTGTATCATCGGTATCGAACATCTCACCATGGAGGATCCCAACTGTAGAGAGGTCATAAGTACCCAACAATCCAAGCACACATATCACAGAGGAATGTGTGACAATCCCCCCCCCCCCCTCAACACAAAAAATGAACCTAAATGTCTAACCCCCAAGCAGATAATTTCAGAGTGTGAGGAAGGGCATGGCTGAAATCAAGCCACTTGTCACTCAAACTTTGCTTCAGCTTTATGGTGGATATCTAAGTATTTTTCCTGCTGTATAGTAGCATGGACCAGGGACAGCCATGTATTGACCTCTGGCCCCGCAGAGGCTAACCATGAGCTGGCCACACATACTTAGGCTAAAGTATAGAAATAAACTACATATTGGGTTGTATTCAATTCTTTCCTCCCCCTTCCACACCCATTCTGTTTCTGCTGATGGACATGGTATTATATTTTCAGTTCGCTACCAGCAGGGTAGTAAGGGCGCCCTAACCCTTTACACAGCTAAACCTGATTACTATGGACACGATATGCGCGATAAAGGGAAGATTGTGCGTGATATATCATTTGAAAATTGCCCATTGTCTGTTATATTTATTCATAATATCAACATTTGCACTTTTTACAGTGGCTCAACATCCCTAATTTATCTGTGCACCTCTATGGTGTAGAAAGAAAACTAGCAATGTTGCTGGTTGCAATGTCTGGGGAGTCCTATTGTGTGAGTCCTATTGTGCATGCGCAGCTGTCGGCCAACGCATGCGTAAGACGTGGGAGACATGGAGAAGCAATCTTTCAAATCCCTTTCTGAGAATATGTGCTTAAAGAAGCCCATAGGCTTTTATAAGTAATGGTTTGCCTAATGGCTGGGTACAAGCTCTGGAACAATACACTTTCTGGAGTAAGGAACATATGGGAATTGCAGCAAACCTCTGAAAACGACTGTTTCTGGAGGTTTGACTTCATTTTACCTTTATTACATCCCACCCTAAATATCAAAGCAGACATATTGTTGTTTCATCAGTCAGTCTTTCTAATAAATGTGTGAGCTATTACTCATTAAGATTTGCTGCAGCAGAAATTGACTCTGCACATCTGAACAGTTAGGGCTGGTAGGAAAGGGGAACTGCATTTTTAAGCCTGAATGTAATGTACATGCTACAACCTGCCAAATGTTTTTTCTTCTTTACAGATACTGATAAATGGAACAATTTTTGCTCGTATGTCTCCAGGACAAAAATCAAGCCTTGTTGAGGAATTCCAAAAATTAGGGTAAATTATATTTGATTAACAATCTTTCTCTGACTCTGTAAAATCCTCTGTTTATTTCAGTGTGCAAAGAGCCCCTTTATATTAAATGCTATCTTCCACATATGTACTAAATGTACAGTAGAGCATATTTCTTTTTCCAGTTGATCTGGCAAAACCAATGGGCAAGATTTACAAGGCAGTGGATTGCTAGGATTTGGAATCCAATGTGATGTGGCAAGGACTGAATGCTGGTTCCTTGTCAAAACGCCAATCCTGCCGCTAAGCTGATGCTCTGAACTTAATGGGCACGCTCTACTTGACAGTTCTAATGATCTGACCAGTCAGAGTGCTCCCTTTCATTTATTTGGAAATGATGGTCAGAAGAGGACCTTCCAAATTAATTTGTGTACATTAGTTTTTTTCTTACAGGTGTATTGCAGGAGTCTGTAGGCCATGGCAGACATTAAAATTGAACATGACAGTAACATTTTATCTTTTAATAATTTATCAACTGACCAGGGTTGTGGGAAAAGCCTTATTGCTATCAGCACAGGGCTTGTGTTTTAGCAGTGAGTTTAATATATACCATGGAGTCCCAAAATTGTTTGTCTACAGTTCTAAAATCTGTAAAGCTTGTAGTAACTATCTGGAAGAGTAGCAAGCCCTCCTGCATCCTGATGACTTCCTAGTGAAATTGGAAGGCCGGTGAACATAAAGATGTAATTTGCAGCTCTGTATGCATTTTAGCCCCACCCCCTCTTCATAGACCTGTGAATAGCGGTATTATATCCCAACGTGCCCTACCCTTCCATCATTAGTCAGCTGCATCTCCCACCAGGCTCTGTCATCAGCACCTCCCATAGATCTAGGATTATGACCATGTCTGTTTACTCCTGTGACATTAAAATCCTTTACTTATATTGAAAATCACTTTGTTTCCCATATGCTTTAAGGATCAAATCAAACCAGCTGGCAATTACCTTTTTATGTAGTTATTTAGCATTTTTGTCTGCATTTGGCTGATTATAGTTTGTTAGCATACACTGAACCAGTGATATGCCAATCTGTGAATCCCTACCACGTGACACCATTACTGGATACCTGAGTGCGTGTGTTAATTTCAACGCAGTCACTGCCACCAGCCAAAGTACAAACGTTGAGGGTATGATCCAAGGCAAACTTATGGCTTTTGCCTGCACCAATAATTATTAATATTTTGATAACGCCTCTTTCTGAGAGCTGGGTTGGATACACAACCGAAACCAGAACTAAAATTAGATTATTAATTTAAGTAAACACTTCAAAGCTTATGTTACAGAAAAGAAAGTTACAAGATATAATGATGAAAAGTCAGTCACAAGTAAAGACCGTTTCAAGAAAAAAAAATAGGGAGAGAAAACCCACTGATCCTAACACATGCAGAGTGGAACGATGGGATGAAGTGAAGCCTCTTCAGATATTATCAGGACCTTACAGAGCCAGGATGCTTCTCCTGACTCGCTTCTTTGATAACGGACAACTTGCAGTCTGCGAGTGGTGAATTTAAGAACTCAAACTGCCCTCTCTCATAGTCCCCACCTCGGGGTTCCTTAACCCTTTTCAGATCACAATTAATTGTGTAAACTCAACTGTAACATGAGGTATCTTGGTCATATACACAGGGGCTGACAAACAAAGGCGTAACTAGGGTTTTCGGAGCCCAGGGCAAGATGGAAAATGGCGCACCCCCCAAAAAAAAACACACACCAAAAGAAGCATGCGAAAAAATGGGCGTGGCCACACACCAGAAGGAGCCCACAGTGCCAGTTACATTGCCCCACAGTGCCAGTTACATGCCCCACAGTGCCAGATACATTGCCCCACAGTGCCAGATACATTGCCCCACAGTGCCAGTTACATTGCCCCACAGTGCCAGTTACATTGCCCCACAGTGCCAGATACATGCCCCACAGTGCCAGTTACATTGCCCCACAGTGCCAGATACATTGCCCCACAGTGCCAGATACATTGCCCCACAGTGCCAGATACATGCCCCACTGTGCTCCCCCCCCCCCCCGGTCACTCGCCGCTTGTGGCTCACCTCTGATATGTGAGGGGAGGAGAGCGCAGCACCTCTCCTTCCCCTCACTGCTCCAGGTCTCCGGCGGCTGTGTGGCGCCGGTTCGCTAGCCAATCAGAGCTCGCGGACCGGCAGCCAATCTAACGCTGCCGGAGACCGGACACACGCAGCGCTGCTGGCAGCGGCGGTGAGGGGAGGGAGAGACGCTGCGCTTTCCTCCCCTCACATTTCGGCGTGACGGGGGCGAGTGGGGCATGATGCCCTGGCCGCCGGCGGCGCCCACCTCTCCTGGGCCAGCCAAGACGCCCAGGGCACGTTCCCCACTCGCCCTACCCTAGTTACGCCTCGGCTGACTAATTACTTTTCCCATTGCTTTTGAAGCTGGGCAATCTGATTTATCAATCATACTAAGACACCGTTATATCTAGCTGAGTGAAGTTTTTATCACCTTCCCTAGCCAGCATGTCTTTTCTGGTCTGTCTGGTGACCCCCTGGGGTCAGTAAACAACCTGTTGGGAGTTACACAAGCCAGTTTAGAGAACACATTTCAGGCCTGACCTGCGCTTACTTTAAGATCTCAGTTCTGATAAGGGTCTCATCAGACCCTATTTTGAAGCTCTGTGTCTGTAACGAGATACTAGCCTGGCCAGTACTATTCTTCCATTTGTCCTGAGAACACATTTACAACACATACAATACAATAGATCACAGACTTAATATAGTTTTTATGAATACAAAGAGGAAGGAGATACAATATGCTTCCCTGATGCCTTCTCTGCTTGACTTATCACAGAGCTTGGCTACCTTGACACATAGCAGAGTTCCTGCTGTGAAAGGGGCTGTTGGAATTACCTTTTCACACAGGATTTATACATAACCACACAAAGGGCATTTGCAGAGATTGAGCAATACAATATTTGCAGTTATGCACATTCTGGCGTCAGAATGGCGTCCAATCATGACAGTAAGTGCTTTCCTCTTTGTGATAGTTCTTTGCCTTTTCATAAGACAATACCTGCTGGAACTCCAGAAGAAGCCGCACATCATCTTCCAGGTTAAAACCCTAAACAAGAAAACAGCACGAGCACTATCACAAAGAGCCTGAAAAAAGTATATTGGCTGTCCCTATTCAAGTAAAATTACATTCTGTTTAAAGAGTCCATTGATCCAGTCTTATAATTAGATTACATTTGTTTCCAGGATTTTAGGGAAATATAGTTCTATATCTATGTAGTCTTACTGAGCTGGTCCAAATTTCATTTCAGGATGCCAATTGTTAGGCCTTTCCCCAGCCACCTACAGAATGGACTTGCACTGTAAATGCGCCAAATATATGTCTCTTGTGTCAGTATGAATTTTCTTTTCAGGTGCCCAAGATGATATTAAAATGATCATATAATATCAAAAGACATCATTTGGGCTATGATTTTTGTCCAATTTCCAATCTATGCAACCAGTTCAATTTATTGGCCGGATTAATAGTTGCCCTTTATCCATTGCTGCGTTCTGTCCGTGAAGAGGGTTTTTCTATATGCATGCACACATTAGTGATTTGTCCCATTGAAATTCCCCAATGAAATTGGCGCCATATCAATTTGCCAGTAAGCATCCTAGATCAATCCATCCAAAAAATGGATTTGGACTCACCAGTCATGGATCCCTAATACTCAGTTCCCCTGTGCAAAGTAAATCTATCACACCAGCTGCCCAGGAGTAGAGAATAGCACTCTAAAATGAACTGAAACAAACTTATGGAGGCCAATAACTTTCTAATAGGGACTACTCCCAACTCAGGAGCACAATTTAGAATGCAGCACTTGTGTCAGTTGCTTATATATACGAGGCGCATATCCTGTGGCTTTGGCTGTGCCAAATAGCCCCTCTTGGCATGCCAAGTCCCATGCAAAGTTTTCACTCAAAAGGTATGTTTTTATTCACTGTACTTCCACATGGGGTTATCCTGTCTTTCAGTAGTAGTCCTTTAGTGGCTAGGAGTGTACTGGCCTCTCTGGGTCAGCTTCACCATGATGGTGATCTTCAAATATTTGAACAATTGTGGGAAGAGCTGGACATTTTCATATATGGCGTGAGATGCCCAGCTTGACTGAGCTGCTCCAAGAGGAGTAGTGCAGAATCTTTTTCTTTACGTTTTGCTTCTTATTTGCATTGTCGACACAGTGGAACACCACTCGGTATACTACAGACACTGGACTGTGACTTTTAACCATGTAGGGATTACTTTTAAACTAGAGATGTGCACTGAACCATTTTTGCTGGATTTGGATTTGGTTCTAATTCGTCGGCCGTCTTTGGATTTGGATTTACCAAATCGCCTTGACTGTCTTTGGATTTTATTCAAAAATGTACAAAAAAAGCTAAAGTCACTTAGTTTGGGCCTTTTTTGTCCCTAGAGTATTAATAACCTCAATAACATTAATTTCCAGTCATTTCCACTCAATTTTGACCACTTCACAGTTCACAATATTGTTTTCACCAATATTGTCCAAAGGCTGGCTGGCTAAACTGTGGTATACAATGTGGGTCGGCTACAGTGTGGGATATAATACTGGTTGGATACAGTGCGAGATACTGTGCGGGTCAGACAGTGCAAGGCAGATACACCAATAGTGCACTTACTGTGACAGGGGATGCCGGTGGTGTCCGCAGTGCGGGAGTGTCGGCAGTGCAGGGGTGCTGGCAGAGTCCTCATTGGGGGGTTGCCGGTGGTATCGGTGCTGCTGCAGGTGGACTTTCCGGTATCTCCAAGGGAAATTAATACAGACACTCTCCTTCTTTGACATCTGGAGGACATTGACTTTCTGGTGTATGGACTGGCTGGTTTACGATCTCCATTCCAGTGTGAGCTGTCTATCCCTGTGGAGGTTTTTATGTGCTTTGTGAAGCTTATCATTGTAAGTGTAACTTTGTTAATAAATTGACCTTGTTTTTAAAAAATGCCGTTGCACTAAATCCCTCTCCTTTTGAGTTACATATACTCCATTGGAGGAAGATGTTTTAAGAAACACCCCACATTTTGGAGGATGATGAGCAAGTTTTACACATATTAAATGGGAGTGTGATATCTTACTAAAAGGTGCTAAAAATCAGATATCAAACAGTGTTGCACTAAGTTGTTTCTTTCCTGTCTGAGGTACAAATATTGAAGTGGAGTCCTTAAAGGAAAAATTACCCACCTTGAAGAGATCGTTGATGGGTCTAATCACAGGAAAGACTAACCTATTTTGAATTTTTTATTGTATCTTTGTCACATGTAACTTTTCCGGCTGTGTTGGTAATGTTGGGGTGCTGGTGGTGTCGGCAACGAGGGAGTGCTGAAAGTGTCCTCAGTGCTGGGGTGTGTCGGCAGTGCAGGACTGGCACTGGTGTCGGCGGTGTCCTTAATGCTGGGGTGTGTCAGCAGTGTAGGGGTGCCGGCTGAGTCAGCAGTGCAGGGGTGCCGGGTGTTTCAGCAGCAATGTCCTCAGTGCGGGGGTGCTGGCAGTGTTGGGTGGTGGTGGTGGCAGTTCAAGCGGCAGTGGTACAGCGGTGCGGGCAGCAATCTTTACTAATGAAAGTCTATGGGGAAATGCTGATTGTCTGAGAGCCATGACAGATGGCTCTCTCAGCCAATCAGCAGTCATCCCCATAGAATTTTGAAATTGGCGCCCGATGCGAACACGCGAGATCCGACTGCGGGATCTCTAGTGTTTGCCTCACCCCGGGCTCAACCG
Organism: Pseudophryne corroboree; assembly: GCF_028390025.1. Taxonomy (NCBI): domain Eukaryota; kingdom Metazoa; phylum Chordata; class Amphibia; order Anura; family Myobatrachidae; genus Pseudophryne; species Pseudophryne corroboree. Next base: position 330,067,222 of record NC_086447.1, on the reverse strand, counting down.
AACCAATCATCTCTATTTTAAACATACACAAAGTCACAGAGGTACTTAGCACGAGGAAAGCCTCAGCCGCTCACATTGGAGCCCCACTTACACAGATTTAGACTTGGTCGCACACCGATATACAGATGTTGCACATCAAAGTGCAAGCTAGCAATATAGTTTTGTCACTCCCTGTTGTTTATTCCTATTCAAATAAGATGCAGATTTTGAGTGATAAAGTCACCTGGGACCGGGCTATATGGCGTGACTATATCATCTGTAAAAACTACAATTGTAAGCACTCCTTGTCATGCCAACACCCCAGATGCTTCATGAATCCTAGATAGCATACAGTATGTCATGGGCTAAATGACCAGCACAAACAATGAAAGAGACCTGTGCTAAAGGAGAGCAAAATCTATGAAGGCTCTATACGAAAATGAAAAACATGAAAATTGGTCCATGTTCAGGAGTCTGTCACCATACAAACAATTAATCTCAACACTTATTTCAGCAATGCAAAGGTGTACATACTGGAATATTTTGTTTTCTTGAAATAAAAATCATTGTTTAAAAAATAAAATACATAATTTTGATAAACCGACAAGAACATTGATATACAAATAGTGCAATAGAGGAAACACAAGGAAAACCGCTGCTAGAGTAACATACAGTATGCATGCATACTTTATGTGTGTACCAAAAAGCAAATACCCACTGTACGTGCTCTTCACATAAATCTTGTTTCTCTTTTTCCAGGTGATTAGTAAGGGAAATATAGGAAACAATAGTGTAGTGTATATTATACCAGTACAAAATATTTTAGTGGATGTATAATGGTATGCCTTCTAAACAGGAGGCACTCGATATCCCGGCTGTCTGGATCCCGGCGCCGGGATACCGACAAATATTCTCCTTCTTGGAGTGTCCACAGTACCCCTGGAGGGAGACTAAATAGCGTGGCGCACCACCATGCCCGCAGCGTGGCGCACACAGCAAGCCCGCAAGGGGCTCTTTTGTGCTCGCCCTGCTGCCGGCATTCAGCATTCCGACACCAGTATGCTGGGTGCCGGGATCCTGAACGCTGGTATATCGTAGTATACTCTTCTAAACAGTAGATAAAAATCAGCTTATCATAGTAAAATCCTGCTTGTTTCTTTGTTGACATACTGTATATCAGTCTCTAAGAAAGGAAAAATAGCACAATGGTGTAGCTTGTATGTTTAAACGGATTACAATTTGCAGTTTGTCAATCTGTTTACCTGTAAGCTGACAATTTAAAGCATAGCGGAAGAATTCAGATCATTCCTTGGTATTCTGTATGTCATTTGGGATCTGAGCATTTTCTTCAGCATATTTTCATATGCACAGATGGTGCGGGAAATTGCCCATAAACTTAGCATCTTCTTTGCAACATACTGCTGTAGCGGCCTACAAAGTCACTCACAGTGTACCATGCACCCAGACACTACATAAAATGCTCGGACCGGTAGTCAGCGCACCCCTGTATTGTGTGTTTGTCACATTAGTTATGTGAAAAAGATGCATATTTTGAGAAAACATTTCTGGTGGGACGCTTGGCACGGCTGCAGTAAAAGCCAATACACACACTGGGTGATTTTGAGCTGAGAGCAGGTCACTTTTGGTGTGTTGAGCTGCTTTTAGCTCAAAGCCGCCTAGTGTGTATGCACAAGCGATGAGCGCTGATGCGCGCTCTCGCTTTATCGCTGGCAGCCGCCGTTCATCTGCTGGTATTACCAGTAGATGAACGGCGGGGTGAGCAGCTTTCCATAGTGTCCTGCTATGGAAACCGGGTTCACTATGGTATGCCGGCGGTCGGGCTCCCGACGACCAGCATACCAGCGCCGGGAGGCCGACCGCCGGCTTACCGACAGTGTGGTGAGCGCAAATGAGCCCCTTGCGGGCTCGCTGCGCTCGCCACGCTATGGGCACGGTGGCGCACGCTATTTTATTCTCCCTCCAGGGGGGGCGTGGACCCCCACGAGGGAGAATAAGTGTCGGTATGCCGGCTGTCGGGATCCCGGCGCCGGTATACTGTGCGCCAGGATCCCGTCAGTCGGCATACTGAAGACCACCCATGGAAACCCGCTCACCCCTGCTGACATCGCTGGGCAGGGGGGAAAAGCGCTCAGTGTGTATGCTGCACTGAGCGCTTTTTAGCCCAGCGATGTCAGCCATCATCGCTGTGCGTACACGCTGGGAAAAAACACCCAGTGTGTATGGACCTTAGGTCTCAAAGTCTGTGACCCACCAAATTTTAGTTATTTATCCCAATTTGAGCAAAAATGAATGTAGACACAACTGTACCTCCAAAAATATTAATGTCCCACTAGTGTGATACTGTAAACAAAATGTATTGCCGCCCATATAAAACAAATACATTTCCTGTACATATAATGAACCATGAAGGCATTGTCGAACTGGGGCATGGAGGGCCCATGCATAGGGGTGTGGCCAGCCGCAACAGAGGTTTGACTAACCATTAGCAAGGGGATGGTCTGGGCTGTTTGATATATAAATTATACATATATATTGTAGCAAATACTGCTAGTGCATGCATGATGATGTTGACCCTGTGGGCCAGTCCAACCATGAATATAGGCTTATCTGAAAGTTTTAAATTGAACAAAATATAAAAACTGAGCGTGCGAGAAAAAACTTCCAAGCACTTTGTGAACTAATGAGTCTGCCACACTCCTTACGATGGTTAATTGTATGGGGATTGCACCTGTTAGGTGTTATAATAATTGTTTTTTTTTTTTATGTAGGTATTACGTTGGTATGTGTGGTGATGGCGCAAACGACTGTGGTGTAAGTACGAAACATGCCGTGTGTTATGAATTCCTTTGTTAATAGACAGTTTGCGCAATGATTTAAGTTCCACCTAAGCAATTATTCATTCCAGGCCCTGAAAATGGCTCATGTTGGAATTTCTCTCTCTGAGCAAGAAGCATCTGTGGCTTCACCATTCACTTCAAGCACTCCGAATATTGAATGCGTCCCACATCTCTTAAAGTAAGTTGTTTTCTGATCTTTTGTTTTCTGTACATTGTTAATCCATTCAGAGTGAAACAATTACATTTATGTATTAAACCCCAGCTAAATTCAGAGTGTATTTTTTTTATAGTTGTTTAACAATGAGTGTGGCTTATTTCAACAGTGGTCCGTTTCCAAGTCATACACTGTAGCATTATCAACTGATTGTTACTTGGGTTGTGGTTCAGTCTCAAAAAAATAAAAATAAAAATAAAATAAATAAAATAATAATAAAAAAATAAATATATATACAGGGCAGATACAGTGGGTGACGGGGAGAGGGTGATGCCAGGGAGAGGGTGACATCAGTGGGTGATGCCAGGGAGAGGGTGATGCCAGGGAGCTGGTGACAGTGAGAGGGTGACAGAAGTGGGTGACAGTGAGAGGATGCCAGCTGTGGGTGACAGGGAGATGGTGATGCCAGGAAGCCGGTGACAGGAAGAGGGTGCCAGCTGTGGGTGACAGTACGGGGTGACTGGGAGAGGGTGATACTAGGGAGAACACATTACTGTCCCACTCTGTCAGCAGTATGCATACAGCATACAACATACGCAGTACAGCCTTGGGTCCCCAGTACAGCATGGGTGAGCTTAGACCCATGTCAAAATAAAGTACCCGCCAATCTCCCCCATAAATCACAGCCAGCCGTGACCCATGCCGATAACAGTGATAGGAATTAACAAAACTGCTCCCTATGGCGGGGCTGCTCGTCCTCCAGCAGTTCCACTTCTACAGTGCTGCGCGGCCTGCGCTGGCCGGTGAGTGCACAAGCAGGCTGCTGGAGTCGAAGCAAGAGAGGAGATCGCTGTCCCAGGGCTGGATTAAGCCTTTAGGGGGCCCGGGGCACTTCAAACGGGGGGTCCTGTACCTCATGTCAGTACCTTGTCTCTGGATATGCCCACCTGGATGTATAAACAAAGTGTGATCTGCCGGCACTCGCGGTCGGTGTATAAATATCGATATTGATAAGACGGTTATACCTATAAACTTATCAGTGTTTCAATCTTATAACAAAAATTTTCATCTAGAGTAAAATAAGATAACTGTGGCTTACCTTAAATACTCTTCAATAAGCCCCATGTGCAGTTATGCTTCCTGCTGTCCCAGACTCCCACTGATGTCAGAACGGCGCCTATTTGCAGTGAGCATGACGTCGGCTGAAATTTTTTTCATAAAATTGAAGTGTTGAGAAGTATACAGATGTAACTGCCTTATCATAATTTATACAGTGACCTGCCCCGCCAGATCACTTTTTCTTTAACCCCTGCATTGGCGGGCACCCAGGACGCTGTAGTTATGTAGCCCATACACTTGTGCGATGCCCCGCGACATCGCGGGGCATCGCACCGGCAATTCAGGTGCAATGAAATCGCACCTGAACTGCCAAAGTGACTACCATGTGATCATGCGATAGATCGCATTGGATTTGGCCGGCGTGCCCGCACATCCCGTCGCATGGTGCACAATATGTGCACACAATCATACGATTGATCACACACATGCAATCAAAATAACGATTGTATGCCATACTGTATAAGTGTATGGTCACATTAGATATGAGTGGTGAGTCCTTGTTATATACAGTATGCCTCCACCCCTTATATATTTAGTGGCCCCCCTCATCCTCACCCCTTATATATTTAGATCCTCCCACCCAATAAATATTTAGTAACCCCTCTCCCTCCCATCCTTTATATATTTAATGAACCTTTCACTTCCACCTTATAAAATATACGCAATGATTCCCCCAGCTTGACAACCCCCCCCCCCCCACACACACACACACTCCCCGACCTCCCCTCTGACTGAGTCCAGCTCCAGAGTCCGAAGTCGCCTTCTCAGGGGATGAAACGTCATGAAGTCTCACCCCCCAGTGTCTGCTACACAGCGCTGTCACTGGCGCCACCGAGGGGAGGAGCTTGAAGCGCAGCAGCCGCCGCTGGTTCAGCCTGCAGGAGTCCGGTATAATTCTTCTTCTCTCCAGACTCCGCCTCCAGCAGCAGCTCTCTCCTCTCTACCGCCGCTGTTGGGAGTGCTGCTGCTGGATCCTGGAGACGAGAGAATCATCCCTGCACTGCACCTCCCCCAATTAATCCGGCCCTGCGCTGCCCTATTTTCCTCGTATGGAGGACTACACTCACTGTTGCTGTGAGTTGCTGGGAGATGGGGATAGGGGAGATGACGGGGGTAAGGGCACTGCCACTGGCCAGTCAAATATAAATCGGTGATGGGGCATGCCAAAGCGGCACTTCTGGTAGGTGCCGCCTATAGGGATTTTTTTAATGGGCTTTTACTCCCCAATGCTCACCCCCGCCCCCCACTTCCATCTCTTTAACATTGTTAGCTGGAAGTGCCTCTGAAACAAATTCAGAACAATTTTTGAAAAAGTAGAAATGATTAAAATAATGTAAAGGCTACAGCAGATACATATGACATAGAATATGTGTCATATGTATCTTCTCTATACTATCTCAATCATTAATGACAGGGGAGGCACTGCCTCCCCTGACTGCACGTCCCTGATACACAGTGTGTGTGTGTGTGTGTGTGTGTGTGTGGTGTATATATATTGTATATACAAAAGCCCTCACTCACTCACTGGCTGACTGACTCATCACTAATTCTCTTACTTCCCGATATGTTAGGAAGCTGAAAATTGACATAGGTATTCTTCAGGCGGGAAATGGGAGAACTATGTAATCAGAATTTTAGTAAACTTCCTCTAAGGGGATGAAAAGGGGGTTGACATAATGACGTCATTACCGATGCGTGGCTTGCGTTGCATGGAAGATAACGCCGAAACGGACAATCAGATAAAAATTTGGATTGCACCTCCAGTGTGTAGAATGTAATAAACTACAAAAATGGTCTTCAACCATGGATAAATATTTACTTACATTACAACGTCTCAAATTTACATCTCTCTAGATTTACCAAATTTTTAACACTCATTTATGTGTACAGTGAAAAGCAGAAACTCCCGTGCAAAGAACGGGTAGAACAGCTAGTTACAGCATACTTGCCTACCTGACCCTCTCCATGAGGGACAAAATACTCTGTTCCTGGACTTTCCTGGTAATGTATGATTGCCATCACCTGTGGTGAAACACCTTTCTTATCAATTAACTAGCTCACCACAGGTGATGGCAATCATACATTATCAGGAAAGTCCAGGAACAGAGCATTTTCTCCCTCATGGAGAGGGTCAGGTAGGCAAGTATGAGTTACAGATACCTCCTAACTTTGGAATTCTGGAAATCAGGTCAAAGGGCATGGCTATGCTGTACTCTGGCATGGTGCCGCCACAAAAAATTGCTGCCACGATGTGTGTGTGTACGCATCGCTGCAAAACTTAGCATAGCTATATCTGTACGTACACACACACACTTGATCATTTTTATCAGTGGTGATTACCCTACTAGTATGTTTTTCGGCTGGCTGAGGAAACCAGAGTAACTGTAAGAAACCCACACAAATACAGGGTGATCATACAAACAATACATGGATAGGTTATATTAATATCATAATATACTTGCAATACAGTAAAATGGTTGTCCCTTTTTATCTAAGATGGTGGAAGACAGGTGTTGGCCTATACTTTTGTTAGGGCAACTTTGGCAATTTTCAGGCGCACTTTAAATAGGGATGTCTGTGCATTTTTAGGATCATTTTATCAAAGTAAGAAAAACAATGAAATACAGAGATGTGTAATAATCTGAATTACTGCTTTGTTTACACTTATTTAAGAATAGAAAATAAAAATGTGCATTTCCAGTCAGACCCACAAAAGTACAGTATTCACAGATTTGTATTTCCAGAGGCACTCCCCAAAGCCAGGAATATTCGATCATTTGCAGGGTTTACTCTGTGACCAATTGCTGCGCCAAAGCAGATCATTTAGCTGGGATTACCTAATGGTGGACTGAACCTCTTAGCTCCGAGAGCTGCATTGTAAATTAATTAAGAAATCACAAAATCTGTGATTCACGCCTGGATAACCCTTTGATTCAGCAGTTTACGCGGAATCAGTAGGTTTTCGGGCCTGAAACCCTGATTTTAGGCACCGGAAAAAGCCACACTATGGGTTTTTTTTGCCAACAAGTAGCCACTGGGCAAACCCAGCGGCTACTTAAATATCCGTTTTAGAATGTACCTAATACTGGCCATACATTAAGACGACCAGCATCATCTCACGATTTTCCCCACAGCTCCCCGGCAGCTTCTGGAGTATGATATCGTTAGCTCAGACAAAGTACCTAGCGATTTATTGTATGACCAGTAATTCACCGCTAACCAGCTCACCTGATCATATGGGCTGCTCGTATGATCAGAGGACACGACATTCGACCTGCGGAACTGCACATCGGACCGTAATCGTTCCCAAATACTGCACGATTTACACACGATGCATCGTACGAGGCGTCCAAATCATGTATTCAGAACTTAAATCGTTCTAGTGTATGGCCAGCTTAAGAATGTGAGACCAGGAGAAATGGACACAACTGTGCACCTAGAAAAGCAGTGCACTACCGCACATTCACTTGTTTTGTTCTACGCATCATTTATAGTCATATGGGGGAGCAAGAGCTTGGACACATTCCACAATAAACTGACACATTAGAAGATACTATAGAAATAATACTGCAGTAAATTCCAACTATATTTACCTTCATGACATTGATTGACTGATTGCTGTGCTTTTTTTGCAGAGAAGGAAGAGCTGCGCTAATTACCTCTTTCTGTGTATTCAAGTACATGGCGCTTTATAGCATGATTCAGTACATCGGGGTGCTGCTACTTTACTGGGTATGAAAATGAAATGTCCTGTTACAAGTGCATACATGTCTTTCCATAAGCAGCAGTGGATAATTCTATTTTATTTTGTGGAGTTTGGGATGCCTATTCTACAGCCACACATGGTAGTGGTGAAAGGGTTGGCATTAAGTTCTTTACATATAGCTTGTTCTCCTATATACTGTCTGAGTTGCTATTAATTTTCAGCACTTAATGCTTTTAGGTATGCTGTATATATACCAGCACATATTTTTCACATTTAAGATTTAACAAATAAGCCTCTGCCTTGTAATTTACACCTAGAGAAACATGATTATTAAAGTACTTTACTGTAGGCGGGATGTGTAATAAACATTTAATGTATTAGGCCATCGTTTCACAACTTCGATCCTCAAGTCACAATCAGGGCTGTCTTAACAGCAGTGTAGGCCCCTGGGCACAGCAATCCTTCAGCGGTAGGGGTGGGGGGTGCTATCAGCAGCAGCTTTGATATCCCACGGGCAGTAGGGGGTGTTCTATCTTCCGCTCAGCTTGTAGGACCTGGAGCAGTAATTTCTGATAATTACTCCTTTACTGCACAGATGGGGATAAACTGTAGAAGGGGGCATTAGGCTGAATGAAGAAGCCCTGGTACATGACTACCAGGATGGTAGGGGGTGTTTAATACATAGGGGAGAGGTGGATAGTGGAGTGGGCTTAATATTTATAATTTTCCGGTGGGAGGGCAGCTTGCTTCACTGCAGATATCTCAAGTTCCTGAAAATATATGGGATAAAAAACTAGAAAGTCCCACCTTTCAGGAGGCACTGGAGACTTGGGGATCTCAGAGTTCAGGAGCCAGAGCAATTCACCAATGAAAATCTAAAACTTCATATTAGGCGTGTGGAGCTGGAGCAGGGACCAGCTGCTTGAAGGCTGATATCTCTGGTTCTGGGCATAGTAGAAACAAGCTGCCAATGTCCACTAAAAGGGAAGAGTCACAGCTTATGGCTTTTACCCGCAGAAATACTCTAAGTCAGACAGAACCTGAGATATCTGGCTGGGAAAAGCAATTAACAGGCTTGGATGGGGACCACTGCTTTCAAGTCGGATATCTCCGGTTCCCCAGGGCCGAAAAAATCTGGTACCCCTGGAAAGCGGGGACCCTCAGCTATCACACTAGAGCCCTTATACTCCTGGGGCCCTTGGGAAAGAGCCCATTGAGCCCATACAAAAGACTGTCCCGGTCACAATAACAATCCAGGTTTTAAGGTTAGCCATACTTGAACACAGGTGACTTTATTAGTACCTCAGTTATTTTGAGTTAAGCATCTGTGTTCAAGCATAGCTATCCTTAAAACCTGGTCTGTTAGAGTGCCTTGAGGACTGAGATTGGGAAACACTGTATAAGGCAGGGCACCTTAGAATAAACATGAGGTTAAAGATGTAATGCGCACAGTGAGAAATCTAACTAGTACATACTACAGTACCTGGTCTAGGTCTGTCCTGTCTCACTTGCAGTGGGAGCCGTTGTGTCACATAGGATGGCTCTCATTGCACACGCATTTTACAGAATTATTAAACTGTAGAAGATTTTTTGCTGACAAGTTTTTTTTTTTTTTTCTTATCACCATATTTCTGCAAAAAGTGTTTCACAAAAATACTAATTAGGCCGATGTACCAGTGAGTGAACCACTGCCCTAAACTGTAATCAGGAGCACCACAAACTTTTTGGTTGTGGGGAGGAAATATAATTTCATTTTGGCGCCCCTAAATCACTGAGTGTCACCCCCTCAGGGGCAGCTGGACTTACCCGTCACACCATCTACTTGATGACAGAGATCTCTCCCCCCCCCCTCTCTCTCTATATATATATATATATATATATATATATATATATATATATATATATATATATATATATATATATATAATGGTATGGATATACAGATTAAGTCCGCGCAAACATCACAATGTTCCAGATAATGCAATATGTCATGTAGTGCAGGCTCATCCACTCCAGCCAAGAGAGTAAAGATTATAAAAAAATTGCAAATGAGGAGAGCGCACTCGTGAATAGCATATAAAACAACTTTACTAAGTATAAAATATCCACATACATGTAAGTCTAAAAATCCACACCGGCTCCCTAGTAACAGTCACTTTGATGCAGCATATTTGCCCAATAGTGGTTTCCTCAGGTGGAGCTCACCACCAGCTCTTGCACTCAGCGGTTGACGCCAGCTGTCTACATCAGTAAGCCACGCCCAATGCATTTCATCATTAATGGACTTCGTCAGGAGGTCATGTGTTCGATTCCCACCATGGCCCTAACTGTGCAGGGTTTGTATAGTCTCCCTGTACTTGCATGGGTTTCCTCTGGGTACTCCGGTTTCCTCCCACAATCCAAAAATATACTGGTAGGTTAATTGGCTCCCAACAAAATTAACCCTAGCATGAATGTCTGTGTGTACACGTGATGGGGAATATAGATTGTAAGCTCCACTGGGGCAGGGACTGATGTGAATGGGCAAATATTCTCTGTAAAAGTGCTATATAAATAACTGGTAATAATAATAATAAATAATAATAATACAGTGGTTAATGCCATCGCTATTTCGATGCAAAACGGAACACTTTCAGGGGATATCTACATTTTAAGGGTATCACGATTTTTGGGGGTTATTTTCCACAAAATGTTTATAATAAACATGCCCCAAAACATAACTGTAATTATTGGGTGACTTTATGTAAAAGACGAAGAGACAGAATCATAGCTCACGCCCTGGCTGAGGCTGGTCATGGAGGGTAATGAGACTTTACAGGATACATTTTCAACTGGAAATGGGGGTAAGTCAGGGGTTGTCAAAGGGGAAGGGGGTGGTAGGCAAAAGGGGAGCGGAGGTGGTAGAGGTGGGGAACATATGAAGTGGGAGGTGAGAAGGGCACAGGGCTGGTCCCAGAGGAGGGCCCAGCCCACAGTTACTAGCTACACACTTTAGAGAATGGAGTTGGGTGCAGTGGGGAGTATTACCCTGGAGACAGGTGTAGAAGGGCTGTGGATAGGTATACGGTTGAGCAGGCGGAAGGGGTATTATCTCCGTCCTGACACTGCTCGCATTCATTTTGACTAGTGCCTTACAAATATTTTTTTTTTTTGGGGGTGGATGATGAGAAAATAACAATCAAGCTTTCTTAAATTGTTTCCAAAAGATAGAAAAAATGAATCAACTCAAATTAAAGACTGTATAGAAAATATACTATATTAAAGTGATGTACATATTATCAACTTAAAGTACATAAACCATAGATATTGGATTCACATTAAGGTTTCCAGATCCTAGACTGTTTGTTGGTAAAAGTAAAAATGTATTAGGAGATCATTTGTGAGGGGAGCCCCGAGATTTCTACTGCCTAGGGGCCTCCACAGGGTTTAATCCGGCACTGGTTGCGCACTGCTGCGACCTCGTTAGTCCCATCTGCAACTTTATGCTAACGCCAGGGTTTAATCCAGCACTGCTTACCACCATCATTTTTTGTAACAAAGTCTTAGAGAATTAATATGTAAATATACCTAAATAACGTTTTTTTTTTACATTTTTGCAATTTCCCCTAATCTCTTTGTACATTGTGAAATCTGAGATTTTATGTATCTCAGAGCAAACTGAGGTTCACAGAATTATGATACACTTTAATGGATTCTATTACTTTTGCTGTGCCATACCATCAGTGTGATACTGTACTAAGTTCAAAGTGAACTTTGCTTTGCATAAAGTGAATATTTTTGAAGTGTTATATTTTTGAGGTGTTCTTCATAATGCCGGTTTATATGTGTATACGCAACCTTTTAACTTGGTGAAACAGATAACTTTTAAAGGGGTTGTTAATGGTCTGTTTACAGACTGTGATACCAATGTTTAACTATTTTAATTTTTTTTCCCATCAGGAAAAAAATTCTTTTTCAAATTACCAATTCCTTTTCCAAGATCTGGCCATAACTACTGTAATCAGTGTGACTAGTAAGTAATACTGGATTTCTCTACTTCTTCTTTAATTATCAACTGTCCCAAGAACTCCCAAAGTCTTTCCAGCGTGCTTCTTATAGTTTATTGCCCGTGTAATAATATAGTGTGTCTGTGAGTATGCATTGCCTGTTCTCTGTTTATAACCAGTGTTAGAAGTGTAGATTAAATGATTCATTCTTAGGGGCCTATTTACTAACTTGAACATCACAAAGTAAAGTCAGTGTCTTCATAACTTTAGTAGCATGCCTATATATCAGCACTATCACCAGCGTTTGGGAAGCTGAAGCTGTGAAATCCAGCCCACATTCTTCTAAAAGGGCTGCAGTATGGGATCATTTCTGAGGCTCCAAAAAGCTTAGCTTTTCATAGCTTGGCCCTGATAGCTAATGCCTATGGGCTACAGTACCTCTGGAGAGGGATTTCCTTTTGTGGCATGCAGACAGTGCGTGCGCTGGATATACGTGCGCCGTGCAATCAGCTCCTTTGGTAAGCTAGTTATATAAATACTGTCAATGGGATAAACTGCTTGCTGGACTTATTGGATGTGCTGTACCATCTAGTAGTGATAACAAATGTTTATTAACAAGCAAAAATGCGAGCAACAATAATTGTGCTCCTTAGAGGGAATAGTAATGCATTTGGGAGAATGATGTTTAAAAGAGTCAATGTTATAAGCACAATATGAATAATGAAAACAATTTAATTATTACATGTATATTTATGTTAGCCAAATTTCTTTGTAACAGTGAGTTTGAATAAAGCCTATCCGAAGCTGGCGCCCTACAAACCTCCAGCACAAATGATCTCTCCCCCCCTGCTCCTCTCTGTGACACTTAACATTTGCGTCAGTCTTATTTTACAAATCTGTGGCTTTCTCATTGTACACGACCAGCCTTGGTACAGCCCTAATGATATCTTCAAGTAAGTTCTAATCTTTTAAATCCTCTTTCACCTCTATTATTTTCTAGATTTAATAGTTTAACTTAATGTATCTAAAGTGTATCTAGCAATGTTATGGGAGCCCATACCTCAGGAGACTATCGGGGACTGGCAATTGGTAAAATGGTGAATAATTGCCTATACAGTATGGCCTGCATTAATTAACAGATTCATTTTTATTTTGTATGGTCACGTCTGTTTGTACTCTACAATTGTGGGCAAAGGTGGCAAATTGCAGTTGCCGCTGTGTTTTAAATGCTGGCAACAGCAGCCCTTCTCGCACACTTTACCTGGTCAATTTGCAGTGCACTACGGGGTAGCAAACACTTTTTTGTGAGATCCCACTGCCATAAAGCACAGTGGTTGCTATGCTGATTTGGCAGGATGTATAAATTCACCCACAATTGAATTCCCCCCATAGATTTGAAAAAATAAATCCACTCCAAAAATTGTATGGTTAGTGTTCTAGCTTAAACCTACTTATAGATGCAATGCACCAGTCACTGCAACTGCTCTAGTTGTTGCTCAAAACTGGCCACAGGGACAAGGAGATAAAGTACAGTAAGTGTGGTCCGCCCATCCTAAATCATTATGCCTGAGCATAATTACAGGCAGCTAATGGCTGAGTCCCTGATTGTACTTACAGAATACACAGTGTAATGTCCAGTACTGTATTGTTTCGGTTGATTTTGCCTGAAAATTGGCATCTGTGGCCACACTGCTTGTCATTTTTTACAATTATTATATTCAGAAATGTTCTGACACTTGATTCCTGAGAAAAAGTGGATACCTTCCCAAAGAACATAGGTAATAATAAAAAAGGGCAGTACATACTCCCGGTCGATAATTAATCCATACATTTATATAAACAATTATTTTATGTTTTGTTACAAAACATTTAAAAATTGTAACACCCCTCTTTATCTTCTAACTAACTACAGGGCCTGCAATCCAGTGAATGAGAGCTACTCCTATAACTTGAGTAGTAGTAATAATTATACTACACAGGACCAGCCTACAAAGACGGAGTATCAGAGCTATCAAAACACCACTGTTTGGCTGCTGGCCACTTTAAATTGTCTAATTGTTGCTTTTGTATTCTCAAAAGGAAAACCATTCAGACAGCCTATTTATACAAACTGTAAGTATGATCTATTATCTAACAGCTGAATGGGAATGATCAAACCCTATTTTAATATAGGCTTCCAGATAATTCATAATTAAATATTACAAAAATGTGAAATAGCATAGATTTGTGACACTGATCCTACCAACAGTGTACATTTTATTTTTATTACTGGGGAGTGTGTGTGTGTGTGTGTGTGTGTGTGTGTGTGTGTGTGTGTGTGTGTGTGTGTGTGTGTGTGTGTGTGTGTGTGTAATTAATGTGTGCTGGGGAGGAGGGATATAACTTATTTGTGCTGGGGGGTTAAATAATGTGTACACAGGTGGGGGTTGTAATAAATGTGTGCTGGGGGTGTAATTAATGTGTACTGGGAAGGGGGGGTGTAATTAATGTGTACTGGGGGGTGTAATTAATGTATACTGGGGAGGGGGAGTGTTATTTATGTGTGCTAGAGATGGCGGTGTAATTAATGTATAGTGGGGAGGGGGAGTGTTATTTATGTGTGCTGGGGAGGGGGGTGTCATTAATGTGTGCTGGGGAGGGGGGTGTCATTAATGTGTGCTGGGGAGGGGGGTGTCATTAATGTGTGCTGGGGAGGGGGGTGTAATTAATGTGTGCTGGGGAGGGGGTGTAATTAATGTGTGCTGGGGAGGTTTGTTTCATTAATGTCTGCTAGGGAGGTGTCATGTTAATGTGTGCTGGGGAGAGGGGTACGTGTAAAGGGAACTCTACCTCTCGCAATGTGTAAAAGGGAACTCTACCGACTTCCGGTTCCGGGTTGATGGCGTGAGGCAGCAGGTCCCGAAGCTCCGCCACAATCCCTCTGCAGACGCCTTTTAACGGCCCTTCCAGGCCTCCAATCCCCCCCCCCCCCCTGCATCTGTGACCCTGATGGACCACTTTGTGACGCCTGCAGCTGCGGTTGGCGAGCAGCCGCAGCACCAAGAAAAATGCTGTGCGGCGGGGACTATGACGCCGGAGGTGGGCCCTGATCCTGTCTCCCCTGCCCCAAAGAAAGTAGCGGCTGTTACTGTCCCCCCGTCGGAGCGTGCTGCAGACACTCCGGTTTCATATGCCGACATGGTGGACGCAATCCGGTTCACCATGACCCCCCTCCTCACTCAAGCTGTCTCTGACATAACGCTGCAGCTGCAGCACTTACAACAACGTGTATCCCGTACAGAAAATCAATTGGATGCATAATGTTGATGAGCTGCAGCAGTCTGCGAAAACCCTGACTTCAGACAACTACCATATATGGAACAAGCTCGATGATATCGTGAACAGGTCGCGCAGAAATAATATTAGGCTAGTGGGCCTTCCTGAATCCGTCAAGGGTCCAGCACTTGCTCACTTTGTACGCTCTACGTTGCCCAACCTCCTGGATATTGAGCAAGACTGTTGTGACTTGGTAATTGAAAGGGTGCACCGAGTGGGACCTCACCCCACCCCTAATGAGCCTCGTCCGAGAGTCACGCTATTTCGCTGCTTGAACTACCTCCATAAGACTGCCTTTTGGTCTGCGTCCCGTTGTATCAAGGATCTTCAATGGGAGGTCCACAAACTTTTTATTTTCCAGGACTACTCCGTGGAATTGACTCGTGCCCGGAAAGCATTCTCTCCAATTTGCTCCCAACTTGTCTCAGAGGGCCGCAAGTTTGGCTTGCTCTACCCAGCCCATTTAGGCATCTATGATGGCCCCTCCTATAAGGACTTCCTCTCCCCTGCAGACGCCCATGCTTTTCTCAAAGACCTCCCTCGGCCCTCGGATGCTGACATCAGTGATCCTCCACCCGCCGCGTCTACCTGAAGGTTTTTCTTTGCTGGTCGCCTGCCTGTAATTAGTGCTACCTCGGTAGTATCCGACTTCGGCACTGTTTTCATGTTTCATATCTCATGTTTTGTTTTACTGCACATGCTCTCTTTCTGATATTTCCTTTTTTCATACTGGTTGCTGCTCCCCAATGACCACACCCCTCTAATAATTATGTTATGCCTGTTATGATTACTTGTTTTTTATGCTGTCAAGACTCATTTACCAGCCTGCCTCTAGCCCCGAGCTACTGCCTTATGGGGCTTCGGCTCCTGACGCTAAGCTCCCCGCCCACTCCTACTATATAGGGCAATGCACCTTATTTTCTCCTCTTATTACCTGTGGAGGGAAGAACGGAGCTTCTCCCTCACACTCCACTACTGGTTTTATCGTTCATGTGGTTTCTATGTATGTCCCTGTCATTTTTCCTTTTCGGAAGTTCTGACTCCTTTTATACTGTTATGTCTCCTCTGACCACACCATTGATTTTTTGGACTCAATTAGTATGTTTAGCGTGTTCTGTTTCATGTCTGTCACCCTCCCTCCTTTCCTCCACCTCCTCCCCCCCCCCCCCCATTGCATTATAGACCATTGTATTTCTTTGACAATAGCAGCTGTAGTAATGGTAACTCCCCTCCCACCCTGATATGCCTACTCTGACAATAGGCTCGTGGAATGTGGGCGGGTTCAACTCGCCTGCGAAACGTAGGAAAATTCTCATCTACCTTAATAAGCAAAATGTTGACATTGCATTCCTGCAAGAGTCCCATCTAGTACCTACCGAAGTGGTTAAACTGAATACTTTAGGCTGGGCTGTTTGGGTTCTAGTTCTTAAAATTCTAAAGCCAGAGGTGTCATCATCCTAATCAAAAGACATATTCCCTATGATGATTTGAGTATTCGTTCAGATGATTTGGGTAGAACAGTGTTATTGACACTCAAATTAAATGGCCTGCCACTGACACTCTGTATTCTATAAGCTCCCTCCACCCATGCCAAGAGATTTCTACAGTCATTACTTGCCTTATTGACCCCGCACCTCTCCTTCTCTATTATACTGTGTGGAGATTTTAATTTAGTATCCTCCCTTCTCCTGGATAGATCTTCTACACCCCCTAAAGGCCTGACTCTCCCCAAGCTAGGAATACCTTTGCTAACAGACAGACTCTCTCTGGTGTATGTGTGGAGGGCCCTCCACCCCACCGACAGAGATTATACCTGTTTGTCCTCAGCCCATCACATCCTGTCCCGAATTGATTACATATTCACTTCTCACACCCTCTTCCCTAACGTGGTAGATGCTCACATTTCCCCAATTTTCCTGTCTGATCATGCTCTTGTGACGTCCTCCATCCAAATTTCAGGGTCGCAGGATTCCCCCAAACTGTGGATATTCCCCTCTTATTTGTCCAAGTCCTTAAAGTTCAGCAACAAACTCGAGGCAGCATGGGAGACGTTTGCCTTGGACAATGCCTCACATGCAGACTCTGACCCCATGCTCTTTTGGTTATCCGCTAAGGCCGTGTTACGCGGTGAGATATTATCATATGTGGCCAATTCTCGGAATAGATACACGGCGCAATATCTGGAATTTCAGTCTGTTCTGACCTCAGCCTTTCAGCAATTCAAGACTGACCCAACTGACACTACTAAACACAATTACCTTTTGGCGAAGACACACTTTGACGAATTCTTGCAAACATTAGGCGACAAGTATATGTTTAATATTAATTACAGATTTCACAAATTTTGGGACAAAACAGGTAAATTATTATCCAATCTACTGCTGGGCTCTCATCCTCCATTATCTACGCAACCATTAGTGTCTGACTCAGGAAAGTTGATGAGTACCAATGCAGAAATCGCCGATGTCATGTGCTCCTTTTACTCGGATCTCTATTCCCCCACAGCACCCCGCCCTCTCCCACCTGAATCTCTTGATGAGCCCACGTCTCATAACTCCTGGGAGACCCTGCCGAATCCCATCCTATCTTCAGAACTTTGGCAACCCCTCACGGCCCCGATTACTCTAGAAGAAATTCGCATGACCATTGGTCATTTTAAACGCGATAAAGCCCCGGGACCGGATGGCTTCTCTGCCGATTTCTACAAGCTGCTACTTCCTAAAATTGAGACTCCCCTGCTACATGCGCTTAATGCTATGCTTACGTCAGGATCTCTCCCCTTGCATTTTAATATGGCCATACTTAAAGTATTGCCGAAACCTGGCAGGGATCTCACCCTCCCGGGATCCTACCATCCCATTTCCCTACTCAATCTTGACTATAAGCTACTGACTAAGATCTTGGCCGATCGAGTTAAATTACTCCTACCCCATATCATTCATCCAGATCAAACGGGTTTTGTTTGGGGCAGGCATTTGGAAGTTAATGTTCGACGTGTCCTAGCAGCGGTACACGCCTCCTCCACCTCGCCTCTGCCCACCTATATCCTTTTCCTCGATGCAGAAAAAGCGTTTGATCTGGTTGAATGGCCCCATCTATATCGCTCCCTAGCCTGTTTCGGCTTCCCACCAGCTTTCATCGATTGGATCAAACTGCTATACCTACACCCTCAAACTCAGGTTTTATGTAATAGCATTCTGTCCACCCCTTTGATATCGGTAGAGGCACTAGGCAGGGTTGCCCATTGTCCCCATTACTGTTTGACATAGTGCTCGAATCGGTAGCGATTGCGCTACATGCATCCACAAATTTTAAGGGGATTCGGGTTGGCGATGTGGAACTAAAGATGGCTCTCTTCACCGACGATATGCTCCTTTTTATGTCTGACCCTGACACCTTCCTCCCGGAGATTCTTGGTCTGATATCTTCTTTTGGAGCAGTCACGGGCTATCGCATCAACGTCGCCAAGTCCGAATTGTTACCCCTGGGAACCTCATGCGCTGCTGCCCCCAGCCCCATATCCACTGTAGCGCTGGCATTCAAAACTGTCTCGGATAAAATTACCTACTTGGGAATACAGATCCCATCTGTGCAATAGTAAAAAAAATGGAAAGTGTAACTTATCCTGCGCTTGTTCTTTGTTTCAGAATAGCAACACTCTCACTCCCATAATCCAATGTATGTTTGTTTAGGACATGCAAGGAAAAAAATTTAGGAGATGTATAGTGAAGCACAATTTAATATAGATTCATAAACAATGCATAAAAAGTATAAATGTATAAAAATTCATCAGTTGGTATAATAATTTATAGCAGCATAATAAATTGTACAGCCTTTAATGAGGAAAAGCAGATGGGTAATTACCAATCTTTCAGAACTGTAAACAGTTCATAACCAGCTTGCGGGTTATATCTTTAAAGAGGATCCCGGAAATCCTCTACCTCCGCGTTGTGCTGGAACAGGATGGCAGAATCCCCAATAGGCAGTCCCGTTTATGCTGTGCTCACAGCATTGGATTATGGGAGTGAGAGTGTTGCTATTCTGAAACAAAGAACAAGCGCAGGATAAGTTACACTTTCCATTTTTTTACTATTGCACTTTTGGTGGAAGGTGAGGGATCCTTCAAGGAGAGTGTACCCCTTCCAGCTGCTTTATTGCGCACGAGCACTTTTCTTATTACCCACTGTTTTGTATGACAGATCCCATCTGACCTGTCCACTTTGTATGAGATCAATTTCACACCTATGCTAGCCAAACTCACTACTACTCTAGATTCTTGGAAATTGTTGCCTCTCTCGATCCTGGGCCGAGTGGCGGTTCTTCAAAGTGTGTTCTTTCCCCGGCTGTACTATCTAATGCAAATGCTACCTATCCATCTTTCTACTAAAGGCTTGTTGCATCTTCGTAAACTCCTTACTAAATTTCTCTGGAAAGGCAAGAAATCGCTCATAGCTTTTAAAAAGCTAGCTGCTCCACGCACTGCTGGAGGTGTTGGTTTGCCTGACTTCCTTTCTTATTCTTTGTCTGCGCTCTTTCGTTGGATTGTTGATTGGTTGACTGACGGACATTCTTATACGGACCCTGCTCTGTATGAGGCTGTGTTCTCCCCCTTTTCTCCTAGCACTCTCCTACATTCCACACCAAAGACTGTCCCTCCTCATATCCTCCGCTCCCCATTATTTCATGACATCTACTATGCATGGCTCAAACTTAACAAACTGTTCCATAGGTTTCATATGTTCACACTGCAAATTGCTCTTTGGGGTAATCCTGCGTTCCCCCCCTCCCTCACAAATTCTGCTTTCAAGCTCTGGAAATGTAAAGGACTGTCGCATTCCTTCAAGGTCTTTGATCCGGGGGGCAGACTACTACTATTTTCTTTCCTTCAAGAAAATTATAGCATCCCACAATCACATTTCTACATGTATTTACAGGTCCGTCACTACCTCTCCTCTTTAATACATTCCATTGGCCACTCCTCCCTCCCTTCTGGCCCTCCTGATCCATTACAATCAGTTATTTCCCTATGTGAACGTATACCCTTTCGCACTAGGATGTTGTCCAATCTCCTAACTGACATACCCACGGCCTCTAGGTGGTCCGCACTACTAGTACAATGGCAAAAAGATATCCCCTCACTTACCGACTCCTCAGCTCTTAGCATATATTACTGCTCCACCATGAAGGTCTTATCCTCAGCTTACCTACAAGAAGTACATCTCCGAACTTTACAGAGGGCCTATGTTCCCCAAATTCAACACGCACGCTACAACCCATTGATATCAGGTGAATGCCCTTAGTGTCGTTATCATTCGTCAACCTTCTTCCATAACTTTTGGGAATGTGGCCATATCAGGAGGTTTTGGTGTAAGGTGCTGTCCTTCATCAACTCTCTCCTTCACACCCATGTCACTCCTGATCCCCTAGCCTGTCTATGTGTGAATTTCTCCCACTGGGACCTGGGAGCACATGGACGTGCGATCATACCATTTCTGACCATATTAGTCACGGTATCTAAGAAAATAATTCTCACATACTGGGTTTCCAAATCCAAGCACTCATTACTGGAAGTGTAAAGGAAATTATTACAGATATTGGACTTTGATCGTAGAATTACTTTGGTAAACATTGAATCTGGTGTCATTAAATTTTATACTAGATGGGAAAAGTATATTAACGCACTCCCACTTTCCACCCAAGCTTGCATATTTAAGGTCTTTGAATCAACTGAATGGTACCTACTTCGACAGATCTCCTTGTAGTCTTCACCACTATGATTGCTTCTCTGTATACTCTGTTACCCTCCCCCCTCCCCTCCTCATTCTCTCCTCTTGTGTCATTCCCCCACCCCCTGTTATTTTCTTATTATAGAAGGTGTTTGGCATTCTTATTGTATTACTCGAAGCTCAAGGAGGCCCTGATGGACTCCTCCCTCCTGGTCTTTGGACATTATTTCTCGACTGTTTGTGTCTACTGTCTCACTGTCACTCCTGATTGCTTTGACAGTTTATGCTGATTCACCGTGCATTATGTTTGACTTTCATACGAATATTACTTATCTTTTATGCGTTTTGTACTTTTGTACCTGTTATTCTGTTATACTGAAAACCCTCAATAAAACAGATTTATAAAAAAAAAAAAAAACGGGAACTCTACCTCGCACAATGTGTAAAAGGGTGCTCTACCTGGCGCAGAGTGTAAAAGGGTGCTCTACCTGCCGCAAAGTGTTAAAGGGTGCTCTACCTGGTACAAAGTGTTAAAGGGTGCTCTACCTGGCGCAAAGTGTTAAAGGGTGCTCTACCTGGAATAATGTGTGACTGGCACTACCTGGCATTGTAAAAGTGGGCTCTACCTGGCATTGTAAAGGGAGACTATACCTTGCGTAATGTGTGAAAGGGGGCTCTACCTGGAATAATGTGTGACTGGCTCTATCTGGCATGATGTATATAAGAGGCTCTACCTGGCGTAAGGTATATAAGTGGTACTACTGTGTGGCGTAATTTTGAATAATGGAGACTACTGTGCGTCACTTATTTTATGCCCCTATATTTTTGTGCCTTCAGCACGCACTGTCTATGTTATAGATGTTAAGGGGGCAGGGGGATGAGATCGGTCAGATTTGTATTTATAGGAAGGCGCAAAATTGATAGCACACCCTAGCACCGGCCCTGGATGTAACACAGTAGTTCACTGTTTATTTTCCAAATGCACAATATAGAGAATGACAGATTTTCCTGTGTTTTCTAATTTTTCCATTCTATGCCATTAGCTCTTGATCTTGACCATAAAGTAGATGGCCAATACAACCTGATGGCTAATATCTTAGTTCCTGTTTGAATTTCTACATACAGTATATAAACACTTGGATAAGCCTTTTCATGAAGATTTGTTCTTCTGCTTCTATAACACAAACCTGTTGCTATTGCTGTTGAATTTCCTGCTACAATGTACGGGCTTACTCCTGGCTGTGGGCTATATTTAGCAACGATACTTACTGCCAGCAGCATAAATCATTTAGTATATTATTTAACATTACTGACCAGTCTGGCGAGGTCCAATGATATCTCCTTCCTCTGTAGCTATTTTGCTAGTAGCCTACCACTGCTAGGGATGGGCTGCTGTGAAATGCCCATGCCAATGATCATCTGCACATGAGCATTGCAATTCCAAACAGCAGGGAGTCAGCAAAACTGGCAATAGGGACCGTACCACTAAGGCCATCTATCTGCACCTGCATGATATGGGTGTATTCCTTACGCTAGAAATGCTAATTGTCCCGGATTTAGTGGGAAAGTACCGGAATCAAAGTGTGCAGTCCAGCATACTGAACATAATGTTTGGGAGTCGGGATGCCCTAGTGTCCCAGTTTCGGAGGTGGGAGGATGCGATGACAACTGGACTCAGACAAAATGGCAGTTGTGGCACGCTTTCCTCCTGTGTTTACAACCTAAAGGAACTGATAAATGTAGTCAATAGTGAGGAAAGGCGCTCCACTGTTGCCCAATCATATTGCATGGCTGATGGTACTGTGCAGAGTATGCAGGCTGTCTGAAGTGCCCTGCAAGCCTGTACAGTGTGTTCCCTCAAGCAGCGACATTGCCGCTACTTACATACAGGTGACAGCTGGGCCGGGGCAGTAACATATCCCATCCGATTAGAAGTAATGAGGTGCCCCGGGTACTGCCCATTGTACTCGCTGATCCCCGGCCAGCAGCATGGTGAGTACTCTGCTGGAGCTCTGTATCTGGCTGTATAGAGTCATACATCAATGAAGCCTGATTTAAAAAAAAAAAAGACTACTTAATAAATGCTGGGTGATTACACTGGTTATTCTGCCCTATTACTGTGTATTGCCTGTCACACTTATCACCTTCCCACATCAAGAAGAGTAGTGCACTCTCCTGCAGGATACAGCTTTCTCCTAATGTCAGTGCTTCTTAAATCTGGGTTGCTGCTGGCCCATGTCCATCCCATTGTTCCCTGGAGGTGATGGATCTGTACTCCAGCCTGCTGGTTCATCCCACAGGTGACTGGTTCAAGTAGAGATCTCATGTTGGATTGTTTATTGCAGATTATTGGGGAGATGTGTCAATTCTTCTAAAAATTGGAGACATTGCCCATAGCAACCATTTAGTTTCTCCCTATCATTTTATAGAATGCACTTGATAATTGCTAGCTAGAAGCCTATGACAGGGACAATTTGTCCAACAAGTG
The DNA here is from genome assembly GCF_028390025.1 of Pseudophryne corroboree. NCBI lineage: Eukaryota > Metazoa > Chordata > Amphibia > Anura > Myobatrachidae > Pseudophryne > Pseudophryne corroboree. The sequence continues at coordinate 330,043,891 of NC_086447.1, read as the reverse complement.
GGATCTCGCTTAACAAATTTTTGGGTACAAATCAGTTGTAGGTTACGATGCAGGTGTGGCACATATTTGCCATATACCAGTATGCAGAGTTACCAGCTTTATTCTTTTACATTGTCAGACATGGTCTGTGGCTAAGACCACAGTAAGATTACAGCTACTATATTTTCTCAGTGCCTCCTCCTGAACCTTATATGCTATCTGAGCCCCACACACCCCTTTATAGACTATCAGGGCCCCTGTCTCTAGTGTCAGGCACTGACATCTCCCCACTTACCTCAATCTCCTTGCCCCCATCACACAGTTGTATGGCAGATGGAGGGAAGGAGGGGGTGATAGATGGAAAGAGGTAGTGCAAGAGGGAAGGAAGGACTGGTGTATGTATGAAAAAGGGAAGGAGGGGAGGGAAGGAGAAGTGTATGGCTGATAGAAGAAGGGGTGAGAGATGCAGGGGTGATAGAGGGAACAAGGTACAAAGGGTAAGAGAGGGAAGGAAGGAGATGTGTATATTTGAGAAAGTGAAGGAGATAGTGAGAGGTGCAGGAGTGAGAGGGAAGGTGGTAGTGTGAGAGGGAGGGAAGGAATGGTGTAGGGCTGATAGAAGGCAAGAGGGGGTGAAAGATGGAAGGAGAGGTGTATAACTGATAGAGGGAGGGAAGGAGAGGTGTATTGCTGATAGAAGGAAGGAGAGGGTGAGAAATGGAAGGGGGTGGGAGAAGTATATGGCTAATAGAGGGAAGGAGGCGGTGAGACATGGAAGGAATGAAAGGGTGAGAGATAGCATGAAGGAGAGGTATATGGCTGATAGAGGGAAGGAGGTGGTGAGATATGGAAGTAGGGGAGGAGAGATGTATGGCTGATAGAGGAAAGTAGGGGGTGAGAGATGCAGCGGTGATAGATGGAAAGAGGTGCATAAGGGGAAAAAGGGAGAGAAGGAGAGGTATATGGATGATAGAGGGAATGGAGTAAAAGATGGAAGGAGAGGTGTGTGGCTGATAGAGGGATGGAGGAGGTAAGAGATGCAGGGGTGATAGATAGAAAGAGATACAGAGGATAAAAGAGGGAGGGAAAGAGAGGTGCAAGGGTGAGAGAGGAAAGGAGGCAGTGACAGGTACAGGAGTGAGAGATGGAAGGAGGAAGTTAAAAGTGCAGAGTTAAAGAGGGATAGAGGCTAAGGGGGATATCCAGATAGCACTGGTAATTTACCGGGGCTAATTGTCCCGCAGGGGCTATCCTATTATCCATGATAAGCCAGCATGAGTGGTTACTTATCGGGGGTTACCTGAAGCTGCACCGGGTGCCGACTGCTGACAGCGCCTGGTGCAGCGCTGCTACTCCGGCTCCCCCGGTCACATGGGCGCTCCCCCATCATGTGACTTCTGCTGGGGGCGGAGGAGAGGGGGGGATGCGGTCACGACGCTGCCCCGACTTCTCCGCCGGGGTTCACCGCGCTGAGGGCAGCTTCTGGATGCCTGCAGTCTCAGCCTACTGCTGCTGCAGCGGGCATGGGATGCTGCAGGTTGTCCCGGTCATCAGGTAATTTGTTTCGCTGACCTCAGGCAGGCGAAACGAAATCCCCAGAAACAGCCCTGTTCCAGTGTGAAAACAGGGCTGTTTCTACCAAAAACAGACAGGTTTTACTGAACCTGTGTGTTTTCGGGAGAAAGGGCATTTTTTTTTTTTTTTTACAGGCGCCTGTAAAAAAATAAAAATAAAAAAAAATAAAATCGGTGAAACATCAGGAAAAGTTGTGAAAAAAGTAAGTTTTTCGCACCCAATGTTTTACCAGGCCTAATAGGATATCCCCCTAAGAAAGTTGCAGGGGGTTCAAGTAAGGGTAGAAGGAAATAAGAATAGCAGGGATGATGTAAAACATTAAGGAAAGGTGAAATAAAACAGATACTGTTGGAGGAAGTGGTGGATTGAAAATAGTATTTTTAAAACATGGGAAGGGGGGGAAGGTGGCAGTGGCCTTGTCCCAGATTTGGCCACACCCTCTGAAATGGCCACACACCCCAATTGTCATGGATTTAAATTTTTAGATATCACAACCCTACCTTACGCTATTGATGACGTAAGTTGTATAATGACAAACAGCTGTAAGATAAGCTTGTTGCTGCTTGTTAAAGACTGAGCGCAAAACAATAACCCCCTCTAGCTAAAGAGGTAATGTTTCTTTGCTAAATGTAGCCCTTTAAAATTTTGTGTGCCCCCTGGCTACTCTATACAACTACTTAACATTGATATTCTTGGGTTGTTTCTTTATAGTGACTGTTTTGAAATTAACTTATCAGCGCTAATACACTAGTATCAAGCAGGGCCAGAGTAACAATGGGGAGATTTGGGCCCTCATTCCGAGTTGTTCGCTCGCTAGCTGCTTTTAGCAGCTTTGCACATGCTAAGCCGCCGCCTACTGGGAGTGAATCTTAGCTTTGCAGAATTGCGAACGAAAGATTCGCATAATTGCGAATAGAAATTTCTTTGCAGTTTCTGAGTAGCTCGGGACTTACTCTGCCACTGCGATCAGTTCAGTCAGTTTCGTTCCTGGTTTGACGTCACAAACACACCCAGCGTTCGCCCAGACACTCCCTCGTTTCTCCAGCCACTCCCACGTTTTTCCCAGAAACGGCAGCGTTTTTCCGCACACACCCATAAAACGGACAGTTTCCGCCCAGAAACACCAACTTCCTGTCAATAACACTCCGATCACCAGAACGAAGAAATTTCTTCGTTAAGCCGTGAGTAAAATACCTAACTTTTTGGCAAATTTACTTGGCGCAGACGCACTGCGAACATTGCGCATGCGCAGTTTGCGACAAATCGCTCCGTTGCGAAAACCACTAACGAGCGAACAACTCGGAATGAGGGCCTTGATTACATCCCCAGGCCTCTATATAAAAATAGACAGATCAGCATGATAGCATGAGTGGACAGCCTAAATCGCAAGTATTAAAATTATTTTATTTTCCTCCAAAAATGCTGCAGTGTTTTACATATACTATACATTTTTAGGGAGACATTAGGGCTGATAGTGTCATTCTAAGCCTAAATCATGCTTTATTATACAGGATAATGAGGGAGTAAAATGTAAGAAGTAGCCAGATGAAGTGACTTAGCAGAAATACTCATCTAATTTTTTTTTCTTCTTCTTTTTCAGATATATTTGTAATTACAATTTTAATCCAGTTTTCAGTTTGTCTGTTTCTATTATTTGCAAATATTGCTAAATTATATGTTGCTATGGAAGTGAGTATTACAGTATTTCTACAGAATGCACAACACCTACATAAGTTATGTTTTCAGAATTTAGAAAGACTACTGATGAACAGGGTTAAATATTGCTTCTAAATTATTTATAGTTAAATGATCTACTCATTTTGAGGAATAGAAAACATAGTGATATAAACATTATATAATGATAACATTCAGAAGGACATGAGGGCATTGGGGGAACTTCAATTGTTTTACCCCATGGCTGCCACTAGGGGGCACAAAACAAAGCAATTCAAGTATTTCTCCATTTAGATGCCCAGCAGCCGCAGGGATGACATTTCTTCTTGCAGCCTCTTGAGGTGTGAGGAGAAATGTGGGCACTTTGGGCATCCGAACGGGAGTTTAGATGACCAAAGCAGGACTTTAGATGGGTTTGGCCATTTTATGCGGCTAAATCCTATCTGTTTGAGTGTGACATGCACTATATGTATGTGCGTCCAAACAACAATTGAATTGTGATAATTGTTTTAGGCGTCTCAAAGTCCCGTTTTGACGGAATTATTTAGATGTCCCAAAACAATTGTATTCCCCTCACTGACTTGGTAAAGTTGGAACAGAATGCCATTTAAACTTGATCAGTGTTTAAAGGTAGCAATTGCGGTGAAGTTCTGGTACTGGATTATCATGTGAGCTGAATAACTTGACATACTGTATCTGCAAAATGTTAAGCAGTGATAATATGGAAAGATATTGTATAGAAAGTTTAACGTTGCACATAATGTAAACTGTTAATTGCACATTGACTGTAATAAGTATACAGAATATCAGTAATTCTCATCCATCTTAGCATAAATTTGGTTTGACTAATTAGTAGATCAAAATCATCTAATTTAATATTATTTATACTATTTAGTTACAATTTTATTCTAAATTTGTTTTCATTGTTTCCTCTAGCTCGTATGTACCCCTCTCCTATGGAGAGGTTCTATTATAATTATGCTGCTCATCGTATTAACCGTTTCTTATGTTTCAGAGGTAAGTGACCAGCTGAGCCAATGCATGACTATGATGTAGTGCTGGTTTCTAATCGCACATAAATCACTCTTAAATTACAATTTTGTTTTTATTTCCTGCTAAGTGTATTTTAGTGCCATCTATTATATGGGCTTGGGCATCTGATGAGTGAATGACTGTTAAATATTTTATCTACCATGTACCTCATGACATCATTGGTCATCATTAGCTGTATTAGCACAGACAGGGCTAGCAACAAAATCTTGGGGCCAGGTGCACTGATATCTCTTAAACCCCCCCCCCCTCCTTGACCGCAGACCCACACATCCCTACCTGCAAACCTAACCCACCCCCCAGCTTAAACCTGACCCTCCCCACAGCCAAACCCTAACCCTCCCCCCGCAGCCGAACCCTCCCCAGCATACTTATATTTGGGATTCTGACAGCTGGGGGTGGTGGTGTTGGCATTCTGACTGCTGGGATCCGGAACGCCGGGATCACAACTACATTCTGTGGGAAACAGTCCATATTTATACAGCTCCTTTCAGAAGCCAAAATGGGCTTGAAATGCTATGCTTTGCTTTATGTTGCCACCATAAAAAAGGGGGTAATCAGACCCACAATAAACAATATATGAAAACAAAGAGATGGTGGCACTGATTAATAATTTCTTGACTGGACAGAACACTATTAAATCAATTATATGTTTACTATACAAAACATTGTGAAAACAACAATGGCATTAATCAATAAAATAAATCCCACATAACACACCCTGGATAAGCAGTGTATTATACAATTTCGAGCAGCATTAGTAGAGGAGTGCCCATTCCTATAATTGCCATAGGTTACTGGACTTATGCTATTGATACAAGAATACATTTCCATGAACTGCTAAACCTCCTTTCTAATAAGTGGCAATCATAGGAATGGGCACTCCCCTACTAATGCTGCTCAAAATTGTATAAGACACTGCTTATCCAGGGTGTTTGTGTTACAGGTATGTGAGATTTATTTTATTGATTAATGCCATGGTTGTTTTTATAATGTTTTGTATATTTAACATCTAATTCTATTACTATTGTTCTATCCATTGAGTCAAGAAATCATTTATCAGCTCCTTTCAGAAGCCTAGTTCCAAAGTCCCAAACTCCTGGAGAGCTGAGAGCGCACACTTATCAGTATACACAGATGCCTACCGCTATCCAGACCAGGCTACAAGTCCCCACAAGCTGACAGCCTGCCTGAGGGTGTTTTATTCCTCAGTCTGTTTTAGCGCCGCGCCGGCCTTGCGGTCTATATAGCCGCACTGCAGTCCCACTCCTCACAGCAGACTAGATGCCAGAGATACCGGGTTGGCGGTGAGAAGAGAAGGGGAGGATGCAGCAGTGTCGTGCATAGCCGAGCATGACGTCACTGCATATCAGGAATTCCGGACAGTTGACCTGGTGGGCTGGGAGCAGTGGGGTGTTACCACAGGGGGACCGCAGCCTGTACGAGCAATGCCATTAATTATTAACTATACACAGTGGGTGGCCGGAACGATGCTGCAATATAAATACTTATTTACAATTAAATGTATCCATCCATGCTGCAGAAGCCTCATTGCCGCAGCAGGATCTTGGGGCCCCTCACAACATCGGGTCCTGGGATGGGCCCCCTTGTCACTGGGCCTGAGCATAGAATCTCCTTCACTCCCGTTACCACCACTGGGAATTGTATATATGACAGCAGTACTTGTGTATGACATGCTATTCCAGGCAATTACATCCTTGGTGACTTGACCTTTAGGACTGATCTCTTGCCTTCTGGGGAGTTTCCTAGTCTTTCCTTAATCTGCTAAAAATGCTGGGTCCCCATTACGGCTTTTGTTAAAAACATCCTTATTTCTGGAGTTACAGTTGGTAAACATGAGCATTGAAAATCTGTAGACAAAACCTTGTCCTTAACATAGCATTAGCAGAGAATTCATAAATGCTTCTCAATACTTCCCTTTATATATTGCACTACTGTATCTCTACATTATTTTATCTAGATCTCTACATTATTTTACCAAGTGTTTCTGGATGCTATAGGTGGCATCCAAATTGAGACCAATGGATTTACAAAACATGCACAAATGCTCCACAAATGGGTTGCCTCTGACAGATGAGATAACACTGATGAGGCTAAACCATAACAGTCATCACTGGACAACAAGATCTTTGTTTTGCTTTATACCTTAATTTCTGGTTCCTTTTTCTAATTTGATAAAATATGGTGAAAACAGGATTTTAGCTGACTTGCTTTTAGCAATGCAATATAGTAATAGTTGTGTATAACTGACATGTATTTTCTATTCCAGGAATTTATCATTGAAAATAGAGCGCTCTGGAACTTCCTGAAACAGCTGACTAGATATAGATCAAAGAGTCCTTACAAGAAACTGCAACACTTATTGGCACAAAATCCTGAATGGCCTCCAATCAACCGGAAAGACTATGCCATCCCCACTGACCTGGCACTGACAAGTGAAATGGGAGACTATATTAACCCAACTTTTGAGATCACTGAACATGTGTAACATAGTATATAAATTGCGAGAATAGCGTATTAGCCATGATTGGGTGAGGCAAGAGTTTATCGTCTGGTATGTGACCTCATTTTTAAAACAACAAATAATTAAAAAACATTTACCAACTACTGAATTTGAAGAAGACTGTATCAAACTGTAGTTAAACTTAATCATTTTAACTACAGAAGTGATACCAAGCTGCTAATTTGATTATTGATCAACCTTCCCCATTAACATTAGTACAATTAGTGAGGATTTTAATTGCTTTCGCCGGCGGCTGTCACTGCCGGGTACCCAATGGAGCAATTCAATTGTTGCTCCATTTGGGTGCGAACAGCTGCTGGTGCCACCATTTTTGATCGCTGCCTCCTGAGGTGGCGAGCAGAAATGCGAGAAAACTGACCCAAATGGCAATTTTCGCATCACACCCAGAACTCGGGTTTAGCCATTTTACGTCACTAAACCGTGCACTGCACAGCACAATCAGTACTAAAAAAAATTACAACTTAATAGCGCCCCCCGATGCCCTTTACATTTGAATTCCACTTTTAGAATTGCTTGATCATTTTTGAGAAAGCATTTAAATTGATTGTTTAAATCTTATTTTTATTAACCTTATGTAAATACTGACAGTACAAAGCCTTATTTCTAAATCAAATTATGTAAACTATCATTAGTGGATTTTATCACCACAAATGGTTTTATATTACTGTATAGTTACAGTAACTATTTTTGGAATGCAATTTGTATGTGGTTTTAATATTCACCAGAGAATTAAGCTTACTCCATTAATCTTGTTTTACTTTTAATAAGTGGTTGTAAATATAGGATCTTTCATCCACCTAATGATCTTTGCACTGCAATGAACACCACTGATCTGACCAACTCTTCCATACAGGCGATGCAAATTTAGCCTTAAAAATAGGTACAATTGCATTATGGTAGACATGTGACATCATCCTGCTGTGTATGTCGTAAATGATTCTGGACCTAATTCAGATCTGATCACAGCAGCAAATTTGTTAGCTAATGGGCAAAACCATGTGCACTGAAGAGGGGGGGGGGGTTGGAGGCAATATAACATGTGCAGAGAGAGTGAGATTTGGGTGGGGTGTGTTCAAACTGAAATCTAAATTGCAGTGTAAAAATAAAGCAGCCAGTATTTAGCCTGCACAGAAACAATGTAACCCAACCACATCTATCCCACCCTCCTAGCACTGAATACATGCTGTGCGCGTGCACACAGCATTTATTCAGTGACCACCGGCTACTTTGCAGCGCAGAGCAGTGGGTGATCAAAGGCTCTCCCAACTGCCCCCCGCCTGCGGGACACTGCTGCCCGCCGCGGGACTGACATCAGGACAGTAGGGAGGTATGCCACTGTTTGTGTCCTTTTTCTTTTTGTGTGTATTTATTTTTTTTGTAGCTTACACACAGTCAAGGGTCTTTTAGTATTTTGTGACATTTATGTTTTTAACCAGGAGTTAGTTAAAAAGTAAAGGGTTGCTGTTAAGAATGTATTATATACTGTAGCTGTAAATGGAAATATAGAGAGAGTGTAGATCTTGAAATCTGTAACTGTAATGGTCTTGTTTTCTGTGGAGTATCCTTTTCCTCTTCCCATAAATAAAGATAAGTTAAAGTCAAAATGTCTTTTTATTTTTACATGTGTTTCCACTTACAAGAAACAAAACATCTATGTACTAGTTTCACTCTCAGGAAGATCATAGGCTACTGTAGGGTTTGTGAGCCTCCAAAAGCAATAATTGTGTGTGAATATGTGTTTGAGGGAGGGCAGGGATGCTTTAGTGCAGTGGTTCTCAAACTGTGTGCTGTCTCTGTGGCACCCTGGATTGCCGTGCGGCACTTGAAGGGGTGCACTGGGTTGGTGGTCCAGGACCAATTCAAATTCTTTATAGTCAGTGTAATAGGCAACACCGGTGCCTGCAGCTTCCAATCATAAAATAAGTGGACAAACCAAAGGGAATCCTGTCCCTCACCAGATACCTGAGCCTAGGGATGACTATGAACACAATTTTGGCTTCGTGGTGCCGTGAAAAAAATTCTGATGCTCTAGGGTACCTTGACTCCAAAAAGGTTTGGGAACTACTGCTTTAGTGTGTCCTTTAATATTAGAGCTATAGTACAGTGATTTTGAGACTATTGTCGAGTGAGTTTGCACACTGCATACTGTAATATCACCAGTATGGAGCTCCGGCGGCTGATTCCTCTCCTACATGCAGGGCGGTGCACTAGCACAGCTCTCTGGCTACCCTTGGCGATACTGACTGAGGAGATCCCGTGGTATCATATTTTCAAATATCTTTTGGAGTTTTTCTACCTGTGGGAAATACTGCATTACAGGTACCTATTCCGCTTCTTGAACTTATGCAATATATACTCGAATTCAATAGGAATTGTTGTTGGAATATACGATTACCGGTACTCATAATTGTATTTGTACATACGTATACCCTATCTTAATACCTGAACTGGCGGTCCTGAACTACAAGATCCCGTGGGACTATATTTATTTTTATACTGCCTGGAACTGTGTGAAACAGTGTCACAGGCACCCATATTTTGTTCTTGTATATATGCAATGTACACCTCACCTTAACACTAGAGATGTTCAGTGGGCACTTTTCGTGTTTTGGTTCTGGTTCCATGCTCGTGTTTTGGATCTTGATTGGTTTTGCCAAAACCACCCTTTCGTGTTTTGGTTTTGGATCTGGATGATTTTAAAAAAAAACAAAAACAGCTAAAATCACAGAATTTGGGGGTGATTTTGATCCTACAGTATTATTAACCTCAATTGCATTCATTTCCAGTCTATTCTGAACACCTCACAATATTGTTTTTAGGCCAAAAGGTTGCACCGAGGTGGCTGTATGACTAAGCTAAGCGACACAAGTGTGCGGCACAAACACCTGGCCCATCTAGGAGTGGCACTGTAGTAGCAGACAGGATGGCACTTAAAAAAAACTAGGCCCCAAACAGCACATCATGCAAAGAAGTAAAAAAGGTGCAATGAGGTAGTTGTATGACTAAGTTAAGTGGCACAAACAACGTGGGATGTGCTGGAATTTGCCCAGATGTAATACACGCACAATATTGGTGTCACAGGAGAGCATACCCCTAAACCACACACACACACACATGGCAAAGCCTGTAAAATTAATTTGGTTAATAACAACCCTTTTATTTGGAGTTATTATAATATGTAGCACAGGCGAGTGTACCCCTACACCACACACGGCAAACCCTGTAAAAATTATTTGGATAATAATATAAGTAATGTATATAACCTTTTTATTTAGAGTAAATAATATACATCACAGGACACCAGTACTGGACTGATGCAGCGCAAGACAGCACCACTGGACTGGACTTATACGGCAATACCCCTGGAGTTGTACGGTGTCCGACAGGATGGCACTTTAAAAAAACTAGGTCCCAAACAGCACATGATGCAAAGAAGAAAAAGAGGTGCAAGATGGAATTGTCCTTGAGGTCTCCCACCCACCCACCCTTATGTTGTATAAACAGGACATGAACACTTTAACAAACCAATCATTTCAGGGACAGGGTCTGCCGCACGACCGTGGCTGAAATAACTGTTTTTTTTGGGCCACCACCAAAAAAAAAGCAATCAATCTCTCCTTGCACAAACTAGCTCTACAGAGGCAAGATGTGGACCTCATCCTCATCCTTCGATTCCTCACCCCTTTCAGTGTGTACATCCTCCTCCTCAGAGTATTAATTTGTCCCCACTGGAATCCACCATCACACGTCCCTGTGTACTTTCTGGAGGAAATTGCTGGTAAAGGTCTTTCTGGAGGAATTTATAATTAATTTTGATGAACATCATCTTCTCCACTTTTTGTGGCAGTAACCTCCTAAACTGATCGCTGACAAGGTTACCGGCTGCATGAAACACTCTTTCGGAGTACACACTGGAGGGGGGGGCAACTTAGGTAAAATAAAGCCAATTTGTGCAAGGGCATCCAAATTGCCTCTTTTTCCTGCCAGTATACATACGGACTGTCTGGCATGCCTCCTTGGATGCTGTCACTCATATAATCGTCCACCATTTTTTCAATGGTGACAGAATCATATGCAGTGACAGTAGACATGCCAGTAATCATTGGCAGGTCCTTCAGTCCAGACCAGATGTCAGAACTCGCTCTTGACTGCACTGCATCTGGGTGCAGGGTCAAGAAATCATGAAAGCAGGGCACTGCTTGACCGGTTTCTCAGCCTTAGTAATGAGGCTGTTTCATCAGAAGTCCCTGCACCCAGAGCCACAGCACAGGCTTTCAGCGCTCCGTACGGACAGCCAGCATCAGTGCAGCAGCGTGAGCAGACCAGTGGATACAGGCAGTTCCCAGCCATCACAAACAGATAACAAAAAGGGAGGTAATCTGCGCACTGGGGTGGTTTTACTGTATGGGATGTGCTGCTAGTCAAAAGGGTGTCCTTGCCCTTTGGTTCAATATGGATATCTGGTTTTCACCTGACTGCGCTCATCCCCTACAGTTTGAGTACTCGTGAAATGATGCAAATGGATACTTATATAAAGGTGTGTTTTACTTTCATATGTATCAAATATGACACTCAATATAATGAAACAGTGCAGATAAATATTGTTGAACATGAAAAAAGGTGGTAATCACAATGTGTGCTCCACGGGGAGCACATGTTTAACTCAGTCCTTTTAATCACTCAAATTGGTGATTAAATCCTTTAGGTTCTTGGCGTGTGTGTTCTGACACAAAGGCCAATGGGCTGGAAAAAAATATATAAATGTAATGATTAAATCTGGCTGTGTTGCTTTAAAAGTCAAATATAGATTTTCCAGTGGAAATGTCTCTAGTCCTGACCGGACTGTGTGGGCTTTAAAAATCTGTCTTTAGTAATTAGATTCATATAGTTGCAGAGGACGGCGTCCCGTACCTCTGCGTGTGGAAGTCAGGTATTCGTGCACTATCGTTGCGGCCGTACTTGTAAGATGTACAAGTGCGGGGGGCAGCGGGAACCTCCTGGCAGCTCCGGACAGACTCGTCCCTCAGCTCGCGCACCCGCTCTCCGGTTCGTCCTGTTAGGGATCTCCCCGTGTGCCTGCGCCGCTCGCTGGGTTGGTCGTGTTCGCGTGGGGGGGAGCTCAGCCGCAGGATCTACACAGAGCCTGTGGCAGTGTTGCACCTCCCCACAACGGAGTACTCACCTGTGTGGTCCTCCTGCTGCCCGTCCGTCTGTACTGCTTACCGATGTCTGCACCGTAGGTCCGAGGGTCTCACAGCACTCTCCTGTCCTCCAATGGTTTGATGTCTCTTAGTCGTCTCCTCCAACGCGTTTCAACCGGATCGGTCTTCCTCTGGGAGTTTTTGCAGTGTTCTGATAGTGGTGGATGTTAAAATGGCTTGCGGGCGGGACCAGCATCAGTTCCTCCTTTGTTCCACTGATTTGATTGGTGGTTGAGGTTGTCAGTATTGGATGTTAAATTGGCTTGCGGGCGGGACCAGCATCAGTTCCTCCTTTGTTCCACTGATTTGATTGGTGGTTGAGGTTGTCAGTATTGCAGGGGGCAGATCACATGTTCCTGCAATCTGTCCCATTTGTAAGTTTCAGAAACAGGGAAAGTATGAAAACATGGCAATGCAAATGAAATTCCTTTTTTTTTTTTTGATTGGTGGTTGAGGTTGTTAGTATTGCAGGGGGCAGATCACATGTTCCTGCAATCTGTCCCATTTGTGAGTTTCAGAAACAGGGAAAGTCTGAAAACATGGCAATGCAAATGAAGTTCCCTTTTGTTTTTTGTTTTTTGATTGGTGGTTGAGGTTGTTAGTATTGCAGGGGGCAGATCACATGTTCCTGCAATCTGTCCCATTTGTGAGTTTCAGAAACAGGGAAAGTCTGAAAACATGGCAATACAAATGAAGTTCCCTTTTTTTTTTTTTTTTTGATTGGTGGTTGAGGTTGTTAGTATTGCAGGGGGCAGATCACATGTTCCTGCAATCTGTCCCATTTGTGAGTTTCAGAAACAGGGAAAGTCTGAAAACATGGCAATGCAAATGAAGTTCCCTTTTTTTTTTTTTTTTGATTGTTGGTTGAGGTTGTTAGTATTGCAGGGGGCAGATGGTATGTGGCTTGTTAGTATGCTATCTGATCACGGAGCTTTTAAAAAATTCAAGATGTTTCTTGTGTGTCAACAATTATGGTAAAGTGGATTCTTTGGTATTGTTATGAAATATTTGGGATATATATAACTTTCCTACTTTGGAGTGGTTTATAAGCCTATGTTCCCTGTGGGCTTTTTCTGGGTATTGGATATCTGTATACTAGATGATTGGTTCTACTTGCAGATGATAGACCTTATTTCATTATCAATGTTTAACCCTTTTGGTGCTAGTGTGCCAAAGGAGATTATTAAACGTAACTCTTCTTTATTTATTTTTTGTATGTAATCCCCTCCCCTCCAGTTCTTCTTGACTTCTTTCAGCCCCGTAAACTTTAGTAATGCGGGATTTGATTCATGATGGTCTCTAAAGTGTAATGAGAGCGGATGATCTTCTGTTTTTCGTTTAATATTGCGAATGTGTTCACTGATTCTGATTTTCAGTGGTCGGACGGTTCTCCCTATATACTGTAACTTACATGGACATTCTAGTAAGTATATGATGCCTTTGCTGTGGCATGTGATTCTGTCTTTGATTTTGTAACTGTATGAGTTAGTTGTAGATTGTTTCATGATAGTGGGTAATGTGCTTCTTGCTTTTACCATATGGCAACCTGAGCAGGTCCCACAATGGTAAAAACCTCCTTTGTTCTGTGACCCATCTATTGTGGTTTGTATCTGATTTGGTGGCGGTATGTGGCTGTGTGTTAGTTTTTTCTTTATGTCAGGAGCCTTTCGATAGATGACTTTGGGGTTAGGGGGTAGAACTTTAGCTAAATTGTCATCTTGCAATAATATCTGCCAGTGTTTTGTGATGATCTTTTTGATCTGATGGGCTTGGTCTGAATATTGTGTTATGAACAGTGGTTCTTCGATTTGTGTCATCTGTTTTGGCTTCTCTTTGTAGTTAAGGAGTGCGGGCCTCTCTATCTTTTTTGCTGTTTCGAAGGCTACTTGTACTGTCTCGGTGTGGTAGTTTTTTTCCTTAAATCTGTCACTCAAAACCTTCCCCTGTGTTTCATAATCACTCATTTTGGAACAGTTTCTACGAAGTCTTTTAAATTGTCCCATTGGTATGCCATTGAGCCATGTCGGATGATGCCCACTGGTGGCTAGTATATAACTGTTCACGTCGACAGTTTTATTGTAAGTGTTTGTGTGTATTCGATCTTCATCTATGAAAATGTTGAGATCTAAAAATTGTACTTTTTCCTTGCTATATGTGGTGGTGAGTTTGAGATTCCGATCGTTCTGATTGAGGTGTGTATTGAAACTTTTGAGTGATTCTTCATCTCCCTTCCAGATGAAGAATATATCATCTATGAATCTGGTCCAGAGGACGAGGTTCGCACCAAGCTCCACATCAGACCAGATTGTATCGTCTTCCCACTTGCTCATGAACAGATTTGCGTAACTTGGCGCGAACCTCGTCCCCATAGCGGTCCCGGTGGTCTGTAGGTAATAGTTGTTGTTAAACCATAGGTAATTGTGGGTGAGAATATACTCTATGCCCCCCAAAATGAATTCTCGTTGGTCTGGTAACATGTTGGGGTCTTGTTCGAGGTAATGACATGTGCTGTCTATTCCCTGTGCATGCTCTATGATGGAATATAAAGAGGTGACATCGCTTGTGACTAACCAGTAGTCCTCTTTCCATGTGATTGATTCTAACTTTCTAAGGATGTCAGTAGTGTCTCTAAGATAGGATTTCTGAGTTTTAACATATGGCTGTAGAAAGACATCAATATACTGTGAGAGATTTGAGCTGATTGAATCTATTCCGGATATGATCGGTCTGCCTGGTGGTTTTGTTGGGTTTTTGTGCACTTTTGGTAGGTAGTAGAATACTGGTATGATTGGATGTTGTATGTTGAGATATGTGTGTTCCTGTGTCGAGAGGATCCCTTTGTCCAACCCTTCTCTAAGTAGGGTCTGTAGTTGCTGTTTGAATGTATGGGTGGGGTCTCCTTGTAGTTTTCTGTAGGTGCTCGTGTCGCTCAGTATGTTGTTGGCTTCCTTCATATAGTCATCCTTGTTAAGAAGTACTACCCCTCCCCCTTTGTCAGCCGGTTTAATTACCAAGTTAGTATTTTTGCTGAGTTCTGTCAGTGCTCTTTGTTCCTTATTGGTCATGTTGTGTTTCCTAAGTCTATTAGGTCTCTCGTCTAGTCTCATGACGTCTTTCTCTACCATATCGGTGAATGTCGCTATATGGTTTCCCATCATGTAATTGGGATAAAACTGTGACTTGGGTTTGAGAGAAGTGTGAGAAAAAGGGTCATCTTTGTCTGGTTTATGTTGTGGTAGTGGGGTCTTCTGAAAGTATTTCTTTAGTGTAAGCTTACGTGTAAATTTTTGTATGTCCAGATAAGTTTCGAATTTGTTTAACGGTGCTGTAGGTGCAAATTTGAGTCCCTTATCTAGGGCACTAACTTGATGTTTGTTAAGTACATGGCTGCTCAAGTTGAATATGCCCTGTCCTTCGGTTTGTGTCACTTTAGGGTTCAGTGTTTTGCTTTTTTGTCCCCCCCTGCATCCTCGTCGGGTTCTGAAAGTTTTCTCTTTGTCTGCTGGTTCTGTGTCTTGACAGACCCTATCTGGTGGATGAGGTCTGTCGTTGATTCTAAAAAACTGTTGGGGTCTCCACATGTTGGATTGGTGTCAGTTTTGGCTTCTTCAATGAATATGGTGCTCTCACCGGTGGCCGTGAGATATTCCGTCTGTGACCCCAGTACTCCTGGTGTTGTATTGAGTAACGCTAATTCAGTGTCAAGCCAGCCCTGTTCTAATGATTTTCTGGCTAAATCATGGGAGAATTCATCATTAATGTCATAGATAGAAAAGGATGTATCGTTATCAGTTATCGTAGATGTTTCAATGGATGTGTCATGATAGCTTACTGTACTGTTGGTATGTTAATTTTAACCATATACAAAAGGTTAAAATTAACATACCAACAGTACATGACAAAGTTACATTTGAGAAATTTAGAAACAGGCAAACCCATTACCCAATCAAGCTATCATGACACATCCATTGAAACATCTACGATAACTGATAACGATACATCCTTTTCTATCTATGACATTAATGATGAATTCTCCCATGATTTAGCCAGAAAATCATTAGAACAGGGCTGGCTTGACACTGAATTAGCGTTACTCAATACAACACCAGGAGTACTGGGGTCACAGACGGAATATCTCACGGCCACCGGTGAGAGCACCATATTCATTGAAGAAGCCAAAACTGACACCAATCCAACATGTGGAGACTCCAACAGTTTTTTAGAATCAACGACAGACCTCATCCACCAGATAGGGTCTGTCAAGACACAGAACCAGCAGACAAAGAGAAAACTTTCAGAACCCGACGAGGATGCAGGGGGGGACAAAAAAGCAAAACACTGAACCCTAAAGTGACACAAACCGAAGGACAGGGCATATTCAACTTGAGCAGCCATGTACTTAACAAACATCAAGTTAGTGCCCTAGATAAGGGACTCAAATTTGCACCTACAGCACCGTTAAACAAATTCGAAACTTATCTGGACATACAAAAATTTACACGTAAGCTTACACTAAAGAAATACTTTCAGAAGACCCCACTACCACAACATAAACCAGACAAAGATGACCCTTTTTCTCACACTTCTCTCAAACCCAAGTCACAGTTTTATCCCAATTACATGATGGGAAACCATATAGCGACATTCACCGATATGGTAGAGAAAGACGTCATGAGACTAGACGAGAGACCTAATAGACTTAGGAAACACAACATGACCAATAAGGAACAAAGAGCACTGACAGAACTCAGCAAAAATACTAACTTGGTAATTAAACCGGCTGACAAAGGGGGAGGGGTAGTACTTCTTAACAAGGATGACTATATGAAGGAAGCCAACAACATACTGAGCGACACGAGCACCTACAGAAAACTACAAGGAGACCCCACCCATACATTCAAACAGCAACTACAGACCCTACTTAGAGAAGGGTTGGACAAAGGGATCCTCTCGACACAGGAACACACATATCTCAACATACAACATCCAATCATACCAGTATTCTACTACCTACCAAAAGTGCACAAAAACCCAACAAAACCACCAGGCAGACCGATCATATCCGGAATAGATTCAATCAGCTCAAATCTCTCACAGTATATTGATGTCTTTCTACAGCCATATGTTAAAACTCAGAAATCCTATCTTAGAGACACTACTGACATCCTTAGAAAGTTAGAATCAATCACATGGAAAGAGGACTACTGGTTAGTCACAAGCGATGTCACCTCTTTATATTCCATCATAGAGCATGCACAGGGAATAGACAGCACATGTCATTACCTCGAACAAGACCCCAACATGTTACCAGACCAACGAGAATTCATTTTGGGGGGCATAGAGTATATTCTCACCCACAATTACCTATGGTTTAACAACAACTATTACCTACAGACCACCGGGACCGCTATGGGGACGAGGTTCGCGCCAAGTTACGCAAATCTGTTCATGAGCAAGTGGGAAGACGATACAATCTGGTCTGATGTGGAGCTTGGTGCGAACCTCGTCCTCTGGACCAGATTCATAGATGATATATTCTTCATCTGGAAGGGAGATGAAGAATCACTCAAAAGTTTCAATACACACCTCAATCAGAACGATCGGAATCTCAAACTCACCACCACATATAGCAAGGAAAAAGTACAATTTTTAGATCTCAACATTTTCATAGATGAAGATCGAATACACACAAACACTTACAATAAAACTGTCGACGTGAACAGTTATATACTAGCCACCAGTGGGCATCATCCGACATGGCTCAATGGCATACCAATGGGACAATTTAAAAGACTTCGTAGAAACTGTTCCAAAATGAGTGATTATGAAACACAGGGGAAGGTTTTGAGTGACAGATTTAAGGAAAAAAACTACCACACCGAGACAGTACAAGTAGCCTTCGAAACAGCAAAAAAGATAGAGAGGCCCGCACTCCTTAACTACAAAGAGAAGCCAAAACAGATGACACAAATCGAAGAACCACTGTTCATAACACAATATTCAGACCAAGCCCATCAGATCAAAAAGATCATCACAAAACACTGGCAGATATTATTGCAAGATGACAATTTAGCTAAAGTTCTACCCCCTAACCCCAAAGTCATCTATCGAAAGGCTCCTGACATAAAGAAAAAACTAACACACAGCCACATACCGCCACCAAATCAGATACAAACCACAATAGATGGGTCACAGAACAAAGGAGGTTTTTACCATTGTGGGACCTGCTCAGGTTGCCATATGGTAAAAGCAAGAAGCACATTACCCACTATCATGAAACAATCTGCAACTAACTCATACAGTTACAAAATCAAAGACAGAATCACATGCCACAGCAAAGGCATCATATACTTACTAGAATGTCCATGTAAGTTACAGTATATAGGGAGAACCGTCCGACCACTGAAAATCAGAATCAGTGAACACATTCGCAATATTAAACGAAAAACAGAAGATCATCCGCTCTCATTACACTTTAGAGACCATCATGAATCAAATCCCGCATTACTAAAGTTTACGGGGCTGAAAGAAGTCAAGAAGAACTGGAGGGGAGGGGATTACATACAAAAAATAAATAAAGAAGAGTTACGTTTAATAATCTCCTTTGGCACACTAGCACCAAAAGGGTTAAACATTGATAATGAAATAAGGTCTATCATCTGCAAGTAGAACCAATCATTTAGTATACAGATATCCAATACCCAGAAAAAGCCCACAGGGAACATAGGCTTATAAACCACTCCAAAGTAGGAAAGTTATATATATCCCAAATATTTCATAACAATACCAAAGAATCCACTTTACCATAATTGTTGACACACAAGAAACATCTTGAATTTTTTAAAAGCTCCGTGATCAGATAGCATACTAACAAGCCACATACCATCTGCCCCCTGCAATACTAACAACCTCAACCAACAATCAAAAAAAAAAAAAAAAAGGGAACTTCATTTGCATTGCCATGTTTTCAGACTTTCCCTGTTTCTGAAACTCACAAATGGGACAGATTGCAGGAACATGTGATCTGCCCCCTTCAATGCTAACAACCTCAACCACCAATCAAAAAAAAAAAAAAAAAAAGGGAACTTCATTTGTATTGCCATGTTTTCAGACTTTCCCTGTTTCTGAAACTCACAAATGGGACAGATTGCAGGAACATGTGATCTGCCCCCTGCAATACTAACAACCTCAACCACCAATCAAAAAACAAAAAACAAAAGGGAACTTCATTTGCATTGCCATGTTTTCAGACTTTCCCTGTTTCTGAAACTCACAAATGGGACAGATTGCAGGAACATGTGATCTGCCCCCTGCAATACTAACAACCTCAACCACCAATCAAAAAAAAAAAAGGAATTTCATTTGCATTGCCATGTTTTCATACTTTCCCTGTTTCTGAAACTTACAAATGGGACAGATTGCAGGAACATGTGATCTGCCCCCTGCAATACTGACAACCTCAACCACCAATCAAATCAGTGGAACAAAGGAGGAACTGATGCTGGTCCCGCCCGCAAGCCAATTTAACATCCAATACTGACAACCTCAACCACCAATCAAATCAGTGGAACAAAGGAGGAACTGATGCTGGTCCCGCCCGCAAGCCATTTTAACATCCACCACTATCAGAACACTGCAAAAACTCCCAGAGGAAGACCGATCCGGTTGAAACGCGTTGGAGGAGACGACTAAGAGACATCAAACCATTGGAGGACAGGAGAGTGCTGTGAGACCCTCGGACCTACGGTGCAGACATCGGTAAGCAGTACAGACGGACGGGCAGCAGGAGGACCACACAGGTGAGTACTCCGTTGTGGGGAGGTGCAACACTGCCACAGGCTCTGTTTAGATCCTGCGGCTGAGCTCCCCCCCACGCGAACACGACCAACCCAGCGAGCGGCGCAGGCACACGGGGAGATCCCTAACAGGACGAACCGGAGAGCGGGTGCGCGAGCTGAGGGACGAGTCTGTCCGGAGCTGCCAGGAGGTTCCCGCTGCCCCCCGCACCTGTACATCTTACAAGTACGGCCGCAACGATAGTGCACGAATACCTGACTTCCACACGCAGAGGTACGGGACGCCGTCCTCTGCAACTATATGAATCTAATTACTAAAGACAGATTTTTAAAGCCCACACAGTCCGGTCAGGACTAGAGACATTTCCACTGGAAAATCTATATTTGACTTTTAAAGCAACACAGCCAGATTTAATCATTACATTTATATATTTTTTTCCAGCCCATTGGCCTTTGTGTCAGAACACACACGCCAAGAACCTAAAGGATTTAATCACCAATTTGAGTGATTAAAGGACTGAGTTAAACAGGTGCTCCCCGTGGAGCACACATTGTGATTACCACCTTTTTCATGTTCAACAATATTTATCTGCACTGTTTCATTATATTGAGTGTCATATTTGATACATATGAAAGTAAAACACACCTCTATATAAGTATCCATTTGCATCATTTCACGAGTACTCAAACTGTAGGGGATGAGCGCAGTCAGGTGAAAACCAGATATCCATCACAAACAGATGCGGCTTGCTCCGTCATTCCAGCTTCTTACAGACATCTGCTAACCACGGCTCCATTCAACTTAAACCACATCACTCCTGCATAGGAGATTCCCAACCCTGATACAGCAATTCACCTGTATTCATCTTTAAACGACAGGTGAGGGGTATCTTAACATATGGAACTGTTGGAGCAGGAATCTGCTTAAATTGATCTGTCCTGGAAATGCTTGCCACATTGCCACATTGTAATTTCTATCATAAACAGACTGATTCAAGCCCATTGTGGAACTAAAAAAGACTGGTGCAGTGTTGTCTCTAATTGGACAGTCTCATTAATATATATATTTTTTTTTTTTCATTTTTTCATTTTTTACTCATTTTAATTTTTGAAAAGCACTTTTCCTCCAGGTTATATATTCACAGCTGCTCAGTTATTATTGGATAAATTGAAATCAGTTATTAATGCATGTGACCTTTTTAATTGCTTAATACATGTTTATTGCTGGGGGGGGGGGATATTGCGATTAATATTTGTGGTATGTCAATATATATGTGATCTATTGAATAAATCAAATAATTACACCTTTTTCTTTATGGATGGCACTTCTTTAAACATCCCTCTTTTTCTTGTATAATATTGAGATTTAGCAAACTCAAGTTAGTAGCTGCAGTCCGGGAAACAGGTGTAATTCATTGACAAATACCTATAGACAATTGTGCAGTAGTTTTTTCAAGTGTCTCCAAGTCATTTCACTAGCGCCCACACAGTTTATTCAGCAATATGATGCAAGCCTTCAGCACTTATAATTATCTAGCAATCGGATTCAGTTACATTTACTGCATAGATACCTTACCTGACCCTATGCAAGCCCTTGGCTACTCATTAGTATGCATTAGCTGCTATAAAGTTGTATGTAATTTTGCTGTCAGTGATACTCAGAATCTATGCACTCTCTTAATTATACTTATGAGCACTTGTCAGCTGGATTCAAGCAAGATGCAGCTATGAGACACCAAATCTGACTTTATGCAAGCTTGCAATCATTTGTGATCAATAATCAGGTGGGTCCAAGTGTCATGGATTACTGTGACAATGAAAGTCCCTAAAAAAATCACCACCTATCATTTCTCGTCTCTCCAATTTAAAACCACTTAACTGACGATTTTTCCCTTCAAAAGCGTTAACAACATTGTTTTTTTAAAATGTATTTTATTTAATAAAGTTGAAAAAGGTATTTTTTTTAAATATTTAAACATTATATTATGAACATCTGCAGAACGGATCTCCTCGTCAAAAACGGGGGGATAGGGTGGGACGACGCAGTTGCATGAAATCTGACCATGCCAGTTAAGTGGGTTTACATTCTCATCTATATTTGGGATCACACATTGCAATGCTGATTATAGCAACAGAGGTTTTCTCTTGTACAGCAGAAGTGTAAAACTCGCCTTTTTTCCCGACTTTGAGCCTTTAAATCAGGGGACAGGGAGGTTTTTCACCTTTTACCCCAAAATATATTTAGATGCGCCGACGTTACCCCCTTGACCCCTCAATTTGAAAGGAAGGAAATCATATATTACTGTGCATATATACTGGTTATCACTGTTTATATGGCTTTTCTGAGATACTGTGTGTGTGTGTGTGTGTGTGTGTGTGTGTGTGTGTGTGTGTGTGTGTGTGTGTGTATATAATAAGAATTTACTCACCGGTAATTCTATTTCTCGTAGTCCGTAGTGGATGCTGGGAACTCCGTAAGGACCATGGGGAATAGACGGGCTCCGCAGGAGACTGGGCACTCTAAAAGAAAGATTAGGTACTATCTGGTGTGCACTGGCTCCTCCCTCTATGCCCCTCCTCCAGAAACTGTGAAACAGGGAAACTGTGCCCGGAAGAGCTGACACAACAAGGAAAGGATTTGGAATCCAGGGTAAGACTCATACCAGCCACACCAATCACACTGTACAACGTGTGATAACCATACCCAGTTAACAGTATGAACAACAACTGAGCCTCCATGTACGGATGGCTCATAACAATAACCCTTTAGTGAAGCAATAACTATATACATGTATTGCAGAGAGTCCGCACTTGGGACGGGCGCCCAGCATCCACTACGGACTACGAGAAATAGAATTACCGGTGAGTAAATTCTTATTTTCTCTGACGTCCTAGTGGATGCTGGGAACTCCGTAAGGACCATGGGGATTATACCAAAGCTCCCAAACGGGCGGGAGAGTGCGGATGACTCTGCAGCACCGAATGAGCAAACTCAAGGTCCTCCTCAGCCAGGGTATCAAACTTGTAGAATTTTGCAAATGTGTTTGAACCCGACCAAGTAGAAGCTCGGCAAAGCTGTAATGCCGAGACCCCTCGGGCAGCCGCCCAAGAAGAGCCCACCTTCCTTGTGGAATGGGCCTTCACCGATTTTGGATGCGGCAATCCAGCCGCAGAATGAGCCTGCTGAATCGTGCTACAGATCCAGCGAGCAATAGTTTGCTTTGAAGCAGGAGCACCCAGCTTGTTGGGTGCATGCAGGATAAATAGCGAGTCAGTTTCCCTGACTCCAGCCGTCCTGGAAACATACATTTTCAAGGCCCGGACTACGTCCAGCAACTTGGAATCCTCCAAGTCCCGAGTAGCCGCAGGCACCACAATAGGTTGGTTCAAATGAAACGCTGATGCCACCTTTGGGAGAAATTGGGGTCGAGTCCTCAATTCTGCCCTGTCCATATGGAAGATCAGATATGGGCTTTTACATGACAAAGCCGCCAATTCTGACACACGCCTAGCCAAAGCTAAGGCCAACAACATGACCACCTTCCACGTGAGATACTTTAGCTCCACGGTCTTAAGTGGCTCAAACCAGTGTGATTTTAGGAAATCCAACACAACGTTAAGATCCCAAGGTGCCACTGGAGGCACAAAAAGGGGGCTGAATATGCAGCACTCCCTTAACAAACGTCTGAACTTCAGGCAGTGAAGCCAGTTCTTTTTGAAAGAAAATAGATAGGGCAGAAATCTGGACCTTTATGGATCCTAATTTTAGGCCTATAGACACTCCTGACTATAGGAAGTGCAGGAATCGACCCAGCTGGAATTCCTCTGTAGGGGCCTTCAAGGCCTCACACCAAGCAACATATTTTCGCCATATTCGGTGATAATGTTTTGCTGTCACGTTTTTCCTAGCCTTTATCAGCGTAGGAATAACTTCACCTGGAATGCCCTTTTCCGCTAGGATCCGGCGTTCAACCGCCATGCCGTCAAACGCAGCCGCAGTAAGTATTGGAACAGACAGGGCACCTGTTGTAACAGGTCCTGTCTGAGAGGCAGAGGCCATGGGTCCTCTGAGATCATTTCTTGTAGTTCTGGGTACCAAGTTCTTCTTGGCCAATCCGGAACGATGAGTATAGTTCTTACTCCTCTCTTTCTTACTATCCTCAGTACCTTGGGTATGAGAGGAAGAGGAGGGAACACATAAACCGACTGGTACACCCACGGTGTCACTAGTGCATCCACAGCTATCGCCTGAGGGTCCCTTGACCTGGCGCAATATTTTTTTAGCTTTTTGTTGAGGCGGGACGCCATCATGTCCACCAGTGGCAGTTCCAAGCGATTTACAATCTGTGTGAAGACTTCTTGATGAAGTCCCCACTCTCCCGGGTGGAGGTCGTGCCTGCTGAGGAAGTCTGCTTCCCAGTTGTCCACTCCCGGGATGAACACTGCTGACAGTGCTAGCACGTGATTCTCCGCCCATCGAAGAATCCTTGTGGCTTCTGCCATTGCCCTCCTGCTTCTCGTGACGCCCTGGCGGTTTACATGGGCGACCGCCGTGATGTTGTCTGACTGAATCAGTACAGGTTGGTTTTGAAGTAGGGGTTCTGCTTGACTCAGGGCATTGTAAATGGCCCTTAGTTCCAGTATATTTATGTGTAGTGAAGTCTCCAGACTTGACCACTGTCCTTGGAAGTTTCTTCCCTGAGTGACTGCCCCCCATCCTCGGAGGTTTGCATCCGTGGTCACCAGGACCCAGTCCTGTATGCCGAACCTGCGGCCCTCGAGAAGATGAGCACTCTGCAGCCACCACAGCAGAGACACCCTGGCCCTTGGGGACAGGGTGATCAACCGATGTATCTGAAGATGTGATCCGGACCATTTGTCCAACAGATCCCACTGAAAGATCCTTGCATGGAACCTGCCGAAGGGAATTGCTTCGTAAGAAGCCACCATCTTTCCCAGGACTCGCGTGCAGCGATGCACCGATACCTGTTTTGGTTTCAGGAGGTCCCTGACCAGAGATGACAATTCCTGGGCCTTCTCCACCGGGAGAAACACCTTCTTCTGTTCTGTGTCCAGAATCATGCCCAGGAAAAGCAGACGCGTCGCAGGAATCAGCTGCGACTTTGGGATATTCAGAATCCAGCCGTGCTGTTGCAACACTTCCTGAGAGAGTGCTACGCTGAGCAACAACTGCTCTCTGGACCTCGCCTTTATGAGGAGATCGTCCAAGTACGGGATAATTAGAACTCCCTTCTACCGAAGGAGTATCATCATTTCGGCCATTACCTTGGTAAATATTCTCGGTGCCGTGGAGAGACCAAACGGCAACGTCTGGAATTGGTAATGACAGTCTTGTACCACAAACCTGAGGTATTCCTGGTGAGGTGGGTAAATTGGGACATGCAAGTAAGCATCTTTTATGTCCAGCGACACCATAAAATCCCTCTCTTCCAGGCTTGCAATGACCGCTCTGAGCGATTCCATTTTGAACTTGAACTTCTTTATATAAGTGTTCAAGGATTTTAAATTCAGGATGGGTCTCACCGAACCGTCCGGTTTCGGTACCACAAACATTGTGGAATAGTAACCCCTGCCCTGTTGAAGGAGGGGGACCTTGATTATCACCTGCTGGAGGTACAGCTTGTGAATTGCCGCCAGTACTACCTCCCTTTCCCTGGGAGCAGCTGGCAAGGCTGATTTGAGGTAACGGCGAGGGGGAGTCGCCTCGAACTCCAGCTTGTATCCCTGAGATACAATTTGTACAGCCCAGAGATCCACTTGTGAGCGAACCCACTGGTTGCTGAAGTTTCGGAGACGCGCCCCCACCGCACCTGGCTCCGCCTGTGGAGCCCCAACGTCATGCGGTGGACTTAGTGGAAGCAGGGGAGGATTTTTGTTCCTGGGAACTGGTTGCCTGGTGCAGTTTCTTTCCTCTACCCTTGCCTCTGGCCAGAAAGGATGCTCCTCTGACCCGCTTGCCTTTCTGAGGCCGAAAGGCCTGCATTTGATAATACGGTGCTTTCTTAGGCTGTGAGGGAACCTGAGGTAAAAAAGTCGACTTCCCAGCAGTTGCTGTGGATACGAGGTCCGAGAGACTGTCCCCAAACAATTCCTCACCCTTATAAGGCAAAACCTCCATGTGTTTTTTAGAATCATTATCACCTGTCCACTGCCGAGTCCATAATACTCTCCTGGCAGAAATGGACATTGCATTAATTCTAGATGCCAGCAGGCAAATGTCCCTCTGTGCATCCCGCATATATAAGACGACGTCTTTTATATGTTCGATGGTTAGCAAAATAGTATCCCTGTCGAGGGAATCAATGTTGTCTGACAGGGTATCAGTCCATGCTGCTGCAGCACTACACATCCAGGCTGAAGCAATAGCAGGTTTCAGTAGAGTACCAGAGTGTGTATACACAGACTTCAGGATAGCTTCCTGCTTTCTATCCGCAGGATCTTTTAGGGCGGCCGTATCCTGAGACGGCAGTGCCACCCTTTTAGATAAGCGTGTTAGCGCCTTGTCCACCCTAGGGGATGTTTCCCAACGTAACCTATCCATTGGCGGGAAAGGGTACGCCATCAGTAACCTCTTAGAAATTACTAGTTTCTTATCAGGGGAACTCCACGCTTCTTCACACAACTCATTTAATTCATCAGATGGGGGAAAAGTCACTGGCTGCTTTTTCTCCCCAAACATAATACCCCTCTTGGTGGTAACCGGGTTAATATCAGAAATGTGCAATACATCTTTCATTGCAGTAATCATGCATCGGATGGCTTTTGTAGACTGTACATTTGTCTCATCCTCATCTACACTGGAGTCAGACTCCGTGTCGACATCTGTGTCTACCATTAGAGCTAGCGGGCGTTTATGAGCCCCTGACGGCTTCTGAGTCACCTGGGCAGGCGCGGGCTGAGACCCCGGCTGTCCCTAGGCTGCTGCGTCATCGAACCTTTTAAGTAAGGAGTTGACACTGTCGGTTAAGACCTTCCACATATCCATCCAATCAGGTGTCGGCCCCGTCGGGGGCGACACCACACTTATCTACTTTCTTTTCTAGCAAGCTCAGGAGAGCCCACTAGGAGCACCCAGCTCTGGCCGGGCACAGATTCTAACTGAGGTCTGGAGGAGGGGCATAGAGGGAGGAGCCAGTGCACACCAGATAGTACCTAATCTTTCTTTTAGAGTGCCCAGTCTCCTGCGGAGCCTGTCAATTCCCCATGGTCCTTACGGAGTTCCCAGCATCCACTAGGACGCCAGAGAAATATATATATATATATATATATATATATATATATATATATATATATATATATATATATGTATATATATATATATAATTTTTTCGTTTTTTTTTATTATTTTCGCCAATTATTTTTTGGCAATGAATGTGTAAATTAACACATTCTCCCCAAAACACCAGAATAAATGTAAGACAGATGGATGAGGGGGAAAGGACACACACGACTTTTAGGAGACAGATGGTTACATCCTCACCTCAGTAATGTCAGTGGGAATTTCCCACTGTTATATGGGCCACTGTCTGATCCTGCGGAACTCCGTCAGCGGTCAGCCACAGAACACTTCAAGTTCTGTGTGTGAGTTGACGGGCCACGGGCGGGAGGACAGGACAGCGCAGGACGGGCGGGCACGAGGGAGCACTGTGAGATGTCAGCACGTCACACCACAGCCAGGAACACAGCACAGGGTGGGCAGGAGCACAGCGCAGGGCGGGCAGGAGGGAGCGCGGTGTGACATCAGCACGTCACATCGCGAGCTGGACGGGGCTGTGTCTCGGCAGCGCGACCGTCCATTACCCCCAGGAATTTCATTTTTACCCCATTTGGTGTTCCCTGATCACTGCTTTAAATTGTTGGCATCACTGACCCAATTTAAAACATACTCTGTCTCTCAGATATTATTCCTCAATCACTCTCTCACCCAATAACGGGTAATCATAGGCAACGAGTAGAGAAACATACCCATTATCTACAGTCATACCACACTGGATATGTCTGATCTAATCTAATCTGATCTTGGAAGTCAAGCAGTGTTGAGCTTGGTCAGTACCAGTAAGCAGGGACGTGCAGTCAGCTAAATGGCTTGGGAGGCACTAGCTAGCACCAGAGCCAGATTTACACACAATATATGAGCCAAAGGGTACATCTGGGCATTATACACAGGTGTAGCAGTATAAACTCCTGGAAATTTGGTGAGTTTTGATCAGAGATGTGCGGAAAAGATAAACAGGTGAGGCACTGCCTCCCCTGCCATAGACTTTTTACTCCAGAGTTTTGACTATAAAAATGATTAGAATAATGCAAAGAAGATATTTCAAACATATTCTTTGTATTTTTCATATACTTTATATAGTCAAACCTCTGGCACAAACAGTATGACAGGAAAGGCTCTGCCTCACCTGCCTCACCCCAACGCACGTCACTGCCAGTAAGGGGACCTCCTAGGAATACCAAGTACTGTAGACATATGAAATAGTAGAACTACTATACTTACCTTGGAAAGCAGAAGTGTATTACTATACTTCCTTCAATACCATATAATTTGGCGATACCACACTCTCATTGCTCATTGGATGGTGAACAGATGAGCAAAAGCAGTGACTGGTCTCTACTATTCTTTTCTAGCACACCTAGATATTCTCTCTAGCATTGATGACACATTGCACATGCACAATCAGACAGAAAAGATTTATTTGGCATATACATTAAATTAGGAGTGAACAACTCAACAACATTGGTTCACTGTGTGGGTAGTTGGTGTAACACAGCCTGACATCTGTTCTCTTGAGTTGAAATGAGATACATTTTACCCCTTATATACATGTACTGTATTATAAGAGAACAGAACAATAGAAATTTTCGCAATGATAAACGTCCCAATTGATTTTTACCTACTCAAAATCTGCTCCTCCGTATCTTAGAATATACCTGCTGAGTGAGATACACACAAAAAGACAGAGCCTCACTTAAGACAGATTTACCAAAAGAGAAACTTTTGAGTAGAGATGAGTGGGTTCGGTTCCCTGAGAACCAAGCCCCCTGAACGTCACTTCCCAGAGCCCTGATCTGAGTCCGGCTCGGGTTTTCCCACCTGACTTGGAAACCAGAACGAGGCAATCATTCCGCTGTTGGATTCTCGTGGGTTTTGGATTCCATATAAGGAGCAGCGCATCACCGCCATTTTCACTCCAGCATTGGAGAGTGTAGCGAGAGGACGCGTCTCCGTCCTCCGTGTCGGTGCGAGAGGGAAAGTGGGGTGGCGATTCCAGTGCTGTCTTGTTCTGCTCAGTCCAGTGTAGTGTCTTATGCTGTATCAGTCCAGTCAGAGTGGTGGTGTTTTCTGCTGCCATATGTCCAGTGCTGCTGTATAAGTCCAGTGCAGTGGTGCTGTGTTGTCCTGCATCAGTAGAGTGGTAGTGTCTTGTGCTGCATCAGTCAAGTCACAGTGATGGTGTCCTCTGCTGCCATATGTCCAGTGCTGCTGTATAAGTCCAGTCCAGTGGTGCTGTATTGTGCTGCATCAGTCCAGTGGTGGTGTCTTGTACTGCATCAGTCCAGTCACAGTGGTGGTGTCCTCTGCTGCCATATGTCCAGTGCTGCTGTATAAGTCCAGTCCATTGCAGTGGTGCTGTGTTGTCTTGCATCAGTCTAGTGGTGGTGTTCCTGTGCTGCTGTATAAGTCCTGTCCAGTGATACTGCCGTATATGTCCAGTGATGCGGAAGTATAATTTCAGTGGTACTGGCGTATAATTCCAGTGGTACTGATGTATAATTCCAGTGATACTGCCGTATAAATCCAGTGGTACTGCCATATAATTCCAGTGATTCTAGCATATAAATTCAGTGATACTGCTGTGTAAGTCCAGTGATACTGCCATAAATCTCCAGTCCAGTGATACTGGCGTATAATTCCAGTGGTACTGGCGTATAATTCTGGTGGTACTAGCGTATAATTGCAGTGATACTGCCATATAATTCCAGTAGTACTGCCGTATAATTCCAGTGATAGTGATGTATAATTCCAGTGGTACTGGCGTATAATACCAGTGATACTGCCGTATAAGTCCAGTGATACGGCCGTATAAATCCTGTCCAGTGGTACTGCCGTATAATTCCAGTGATACGGCTGTTTAATTCCAGTGATACTGATGTATAAATCCAGTCCAGTGATACTGCCGTATATGTCCAATGGTACTGCAATATAAATCCAGTGATAATGCTGTATATATCAGTGGCGCACGCAGGGGGGTTTCCGAGTACCTGGAAACCCCCCCTGATTAGCTGAATTTTCTTATTGAGATGGAGACAGCTGTGTCTTCGCTGTCTCCGTCTCAGTAAAAAAGCAGCGATCGCGGGAGCGGAGCTTCAGCAACCAGTCCACAGAGAGCTAAGTATGCAGCTCTCTGCTTACAGTCATGAATGTCCTGGGGGCCGGGGGCTCCCTCCGTCCACCCCTCTGCTCCCAGCCCACTGTGTATATGTAAGTTCAAAATCTTTGTTTGTGTGTGTTATGTACAGTATGTATGTGGGTTTGTGTTTGTGCTTGTACTGTATGTATGTATGTATGAGTGTTTGTTTATGTAATATATATATATATATATATATATATATATATATATATGAGAGCAGTGCCTATGTATATCTAATAGAACAACCGGGGTCAAGAAAAATTTATTTACACAACACACCTCAACAGTGACTGAATGAAAGATGGACAAATGGAGTAAATAAAAGCGCCTAATAGTGTTGGTGAATAAAACCTTTGCAGTCAGGTGCAATTATTAAAATAAATAGCAACTTAGCTTCAAATATTTTCAGGCTGATGACTTTTAGAAGCCGAACATGTAAAGAGAAGATAAAAGCAACATAGTGTGTACTGTTTTCAAGAACAATATTTCTCACAGTGATTTCAAAGATCAGGAATATGACTCATTCTAATATATTGATTGAGCAAAACTGGTGATTCTTAAAAGTATGTATATAGTAGATAAAAGCTATAAAAGACAGTATTTTCACAACAGCTTAAAAACTAGGAATGTGGCTCATTCCAATTAATGTTAAGCAGGCGTAATAATAAAAAACAGCAATTTAATAGGCACAGTCCTGTCACGCTTAAAGGTAGCAAACGTACAAGACAATAAAAACAAATAGGCAATTCATCTGTCGATAAAGGCAGGTAGCAAACGTACAAGATTGAATAATTAAAACAGCTTATCTGTCCGCATATGGGGAGTCCAAAGGGTAAGTAGCAGGTCCCTGTCCCAACGCGTTTCGTCCTATTATGTGGACTTCATCAAGGGGATATTAATTATGGGCACAAACAGGATATTTATAGAGCTAGTGAGAGGTCATGTGTTAGACATGTAGGTGTGACATCACTTCCTTTACATAAAGACTAAAACCAGTGTTTAAAACAATGGATAATTGTGGTGGAAACAGGTGTTGTATAGCAGAAGCAGATATTATTTATAAAGAATAAAAAAAAATAAAAAAAATAGAGATAAAGGTGAGCAGAAGGTGATAAACAGTGGTGGAACGCAAAAACCGCGTCTATTTCCGCCCGCGCTGGCGTTGGAACGCAACATTAAGTCACTTCCGCCGGACGTGTGAATCTAGTAAAACTCGTAGTTATATAATATATGCTGGCTGCGCTGGTGTGTAAAAACACTTGCAGACAGCACTAACATAGAGCGGGGAGTGAGAAGAGAAGAATAATGTGTTTCAGTGTGTGGGGCGGCGGTGGAACGCAAACGTCACTTCCGCCTAAGGGTTGGGAAGCATCCGTGTCACTTCCGCCGGGGGATAGACTTAGTGACAGAGAATAAAGAGACTGTTTTGGACGGTAACATAATAGCAAACTGCTGATACTGGTACAATAATAAGTACCAGACCCAGGCTGCTATAAATAGAAAAGTAAATTTTTATTGAAAACATAGTAGTTCATGGCGATGACGTCATATCTGGAAGTCTGTAGCCGCAGATGATCCGCATAATGAAGCGCACAGTCATTTTCATATTTCTTTAAAAAACAGTCTGACAGCAATGGATCAGTCATTTCTGGTGGTTGAAACCCCCCGCCGTCTTGTTTT
The DNA here is from genome assembly GCF_028390025.1 of Pseudophryne corroboree. Classification (NCBI taxonomy): domain Eukaryota; kingdom Metazoa; phylum Chordata; class Amphibia; order Anura; family Myobatrachidae; genus Pseudophryne; species Pseudophryne corroboree. The sequence goes on along the minus strand of NC_086447.1, from coordinate 330,011,958 downwards.
AGTCCCAATTCACATTTAATGAATAATAATTACCAGGATCCTGCAATGCACAGCCATTAAAATAATATATATATTAAAAATTAATTTCAAAATATAATGAATAGGTGCATTATATGAAGACATGATTCGAGCATATAATAAATTACAAACATGCAGAATAGTGGTCATGCATGGTGAAGGACAATCGTATATATAAGAAGAAGTATAATGGTTAGAGAGATTGTAGTGAAGGTGAATTAAAGGAAAGGTGCAATTTCAAATCCTTCATTAAATCCTAGGGGGGCCATGGTTCTTAGTTCAAAAATCCAGAACATTTCTCGCTTTGAAAGTTTGTTCAGAATATCTCCACCCCGTTCTCCGAGGCTGATGACTTCAATACCTTTAAAGGTGAGGTCCTCAGGGTTGGAACAATGTTTTTCCTGAAAATGTCTATAAATTGCATGTGTCTGGATATTATTCTTGATATTTCTTACATGCTCTAGAATACGTAATTTAAGGCATCTCTTTGTTTTCCCGACGTATTTGAGACCACAAGTGCATTCTAGAAGGTACACAACCATAGTTGAGTTGCAGTTAATAAAGTGCTTGATAGTATATTCACGTGAATTGTCATTGTTGAAAAATGTTTTCCGATTCCTATGGACAAGTTTGCAACAAATGCAGCTCCCACACTTATAGCTTCCCTGGCATTTCCTTAGTGAGGAAAATTATTCTGATTTTAATAGACTCTGTGCTAAAATATCTTTAAGATTACTGGTCTTTCTGAAAACAATCTGCGGTCTAGGAGGTATGATGTCTTTAAGGATTGGATCCATCATGAGGATGTTCCAGTGCTTGCTTAAGGATTTTCTGATGTTGGCTTCATGGCAACTGTATGTCGTAATGAAAGGAGTTGTGTATAGCGATTGACCCTGAGCCAAGGCGCCTTGATCTTTTTGCAGAGGATTTTCCTTAATTTTGTCGAGTGCTTTTGAGATGACGTCTTTAGGGTAATCCCTTTCTTTGAATCTTTCTGCATACATTTGAAGTTGGCGATCCTGGTCTTCCTTTAGGCTACAGTTTCTTTGTACACGGTGGAATTGTGAATACGGAATATTGGTCTTCCAGTTCTTTGGGTGACAACTCCTATAATGCAAGTAGCTGTTTGTATCAACTTTTTTGACATAGTTGCAGGTGGTGATCTTGGAATCTTTAGATGTAAGTATGAGATCCAGGAACTCAATCTTGTCTTTGTCGTGCCTCTCCGTGAATTTCAAATTAAACTGGTTTATGGAAATGTTTTGGAAGAAGTTGAGAAAAGATGATTCCGTCCCATCCCAGATGATGAGGATATCATCAATATACCTTTTATATACAACCAATTGATTGGCGAATAGGTTGTTTGAATAAATGTTTTCCTCTTCCCAGCTGCCCATTAGGAGATTGGCAAAGCTAGGGACGAAAATAGTCCCCATAGCTGTTCCGCGTATCTGCAAGTAAAACAACTTCTTAAATTTGAAGTAGTTCTGACTAAGGATGAATCTGATGAAGTCACAAATTGCCTGTTTATGTAGTATGGTTAGACTAATGTCTCTGTCTAGAAATTTCTTGCAAGCAGTAATTCCAGTTTCATGAATGATACATGTGTAGAGGCTTTCGACATCGATTGTTACCCACAGATATGTCTCTTTCCAAGGTTTATTTTTCAAAATGTCTAGCACGCTATTTGTGTTTTTAAGGTAAGATGGCAACTCCATAATATATTTTCTCAAAAAATTATCTATGTATTCAGAAAGATGAGATGTATGCGAGTCAATTCCTGCGATAATTGGTCTGCCTGGGGGGTCCGTTACATTTTTATGTATCTTTGGTAGAAAATAAAATATTGGATGACCGGTGAAGTAGTTATATGAAATTGATACTCTTCTTTGTCCAAAACATAATGATGCAGATAGTGAACTAGAAGCATTCTCAACTCATCTATATATTGTTGGGTTGGATCTTGTGGTAACTTTTTATACAAAATTGAATCATTTAGGAGGCGCATAGCTTCTTTTTCATATGCGGATCTATCTAGAATAACGACTCCTCCTCCCTTGTCGGCTTGTTTGATTACAATGTCAGGGTTGTTTTTCAGTTCTTTCAGGACATGCTTTTCATGGTTCTTCAGATTACTCTGTTTAACTGATGACAAATCTTGTTCACATAGGTCTTTCTTAACTAAGTCGTGAAATACAGTTATGTGATGTCCTTTAGATTCCAGGGGATAGTATTTCTATTTCCTCTTTAAACCTGATTTGGATGTATTAGTGGAGTCAGTGTTGGACTCCTTTTTAGTGAAATGTCTTTTGAGTGTGAGATTCCTGGTGAATTTGTTAAGGTCAATAAACGTATTGAACTTGTTCATAATGTTGGACGGTGCAAATTTCAAACCTTTGCTTAACAAAGATATTTCAGAATCGTTAAGCTTGTGTTGCGAAAGGTTGAAAATCCCATTGGAGGTGGTGGCTAGGTTGGTTGGTATCTCCTTTTGGCGGTGTTTCCTCCCCTTGCCTCTAGTTCCTCTTCTTCTTGGAGGTTTCTTTTTATTAGTGATGGTTTCTTGAACCTCTCGCGAAAGAAGGTTTTTTTCTGTGTTTGTGGATAGGTTGTGCATGGATCGGGAGATAAAAAATCCAAGTCACTGATTGAGTCCTGTCTCTGGAGTACTGAAAACCTGTTGTTCATAGCGAATTTTTTTTGTTGCGGTGTATAAGTCCTTTGTGTTGTAGGATTCTGTTTTATTCTAGGTTGATATGGTGAATGTTTCCAACCTCGATTTCTAGGATTTTGATAGACGGGAATTTTCACCATTTTGTTGTTAAATCTGCTCCAATTTTTAACTCTGTTATTGAGATAGTCCTGTTTATCCCGTTGGAACTTCTTTTCTTTCCCTTTTATCACTTCTTCTTCAATCCGTTCAATTTTCTTAGTGAGGGTCAGATCGTTGGCCTTAAAAATCTCACTATCTTGATGAGGTGCCAGGAGGATGTCTTTTAACTTCAGATCTTCTTCTAGTTTCTGGAGTGTCTTGGTTTTCTCCGTGATAATGAGTTTCATCAGATTCGTGGAACATTCATGTAAAATTTTGTCCCAGCTGGAAATGAAGCTAGGATCATCTATGCCGAACGTGGGATTTTTTTGCATCCGGAGATCCGGATCCAACATTTGACCGGCACTCCACATATTGGACTAGCACCTGGGTGCCCTCCCAAAGACCTGTGAGGGACTATGGACAGCAACGATACCGGGCGGCACCCGTAGGAATTTTCAATGATGTAGACATGTAGACAGCATACAGTACGGTTGCTATATATATATATATATATATATATATATATATAGGTAATTCAAACAGGCGGCACTCACGGCTTTTCAGGCAGACAAGAACAGAGATCACTCCACCTTGTACGAACTTAACGTTTCGGTTTATTAACCGTCGTCAGAAGTAACAATAACATTAAAAAAGACAATCTTACCTTTATACACTATAGAATCACCACGTGCACTCCCTTCAAATCCCAAATGATTAATTTCCGGTGTCGTCATAAACCAGAGACTGAACTGTCAATGAGAATGACGTATACCGGTGTGTGAAAAAACCATCACCATGACAACTGAACAACATTATGACACGGCTCATGAGGAGAGTTCAATTGCATTTCTTAATACATTAACAGGATATTTTACTTTAACCAAATGAACTACAAGTTCAAATCAAATTTATATTCCTCAAACAGACTTAGATACATAGTTTTCACAGACTTAAAGAGGCCATAATGTGTAATCGCTACAAATACTCGAATATACGTGCAGAAACATTTCGGATCTAAAAATTCATGAAAGTATGTTCCCACATACTTGAGCACAGTTGATAAATCACTCATAGAAAACAAGTCAAAGATAAAGTTTCATTGAGGCCGTTGGAGACAACGGTATTCAGCCGGTGTATCCAGCGAGCCTCTTTCTGCAGCAAAATCCTATGTCTGTCACCCCTCCGTTTAGTAAGAGGAACCTGCTCTAACATTTTGTAACGTAAGGTGGACAAGCCATGATTACGTAACTTAAAATATTTGGCCACCGGTAGATCTACGGTCTTGCCTTCCAATATCTGCTTAATAGCGCTTCTATGTTGGGACATATGCTCTTTAAACTGACAGGTGGTTTTCCCAATATAGTACAACCCACAGGGGCATCTTATACAATACACTACAAATTTACTAGTGCATGTAAGGACTTGCTTAATCCCGATCTTGGCACCTGTATGGGGATGTACTATATAGTCACCTGTTTCAAGGTACAGGAACGTTGTACAGCCCATACATTTGTAGTTGCCCGGTCTCCTCTTTAAAAAAGTACCAGTGTCGGGAGGGGATAATTGAGAAATGTCATTGTGCACTACCATGTCTCGTATACTACTTCCCCTCTTATAGCATGGCATCAATCTGCTAGATTTTAAACTGGAGAGGTCCGGGTCCGTTTGTATGACCGGCCAAATCCTCTTAGCAGTATTGGTGAGCTTCTGGCTTGAAGTTGTATACTTAGTGACACAGACAACTGTATTATCCAATTTGTTCTTATTACTAGATGTTGCTACAGATATGTTTGGTTCAAGTAAAGTGCGTGTCCTTGCCGATTGCAGTAATTTACTGCTATAACCTCTTTCCAAAAACTTCTGAGTCATCAGATCCATCTGGTTGGACTCATCATCTAAATTACTACAGATTCTATGTACCCGAATGTATTGTGAATATGGGAGACCATTTTTTAAAGATCTTGGGTGATGACTAGAGGACATTAATAGGCTATTGGCATCAGTGGGTTTGTGATAAACAGAGGTGACAAACTCACCCTTGGCCTTGATATTTCTCAATTATCCCCTCCCGACACTGATACTTTTTTTAAAGAGGAGACCGGGCAATTACAAATGTACAACGTGCCTGTACCTTGAAACAGGTGACTATATAGCAAGTCCTTACATGCACTAGTAAATTTGTAGTGTATTGTATAAGATGCCCCTGTGGGTTGTACTATATTGGGAAAACCACCTGTCAGTTTAAAGAGCGCATGTCCCAACATAGAAGTGCTATTAAGCAGATATTGGAAGGCAAGACCGTAGATCAACCGGTGGGCAAACATTTTAAGTTACGTAATCATGGCTTGTCCACCCTACGTTACAAGATGTTAGAGCAGGTTCCTCTTACTAAACGGGGGGGGGGGGGGGGGAGGTGGTGACAGACATAGGATTCTGCTGCAGAAAGAGGCTCGCTGGATACACCGGCTAAATACCGTTGTCCCCAATGGCCTCAATGAAACTTTATCTTTGACCTGTTTTCTATGAGTGATTTATCAACTGTGCTCAAGTATGTGGGAACATACTTTCATGAATTTTTAGATCCAAAATGTTTCTGCACGTATATTCGAGTATTTGTAGCGATTACACTTTATGGCCTCTTTACGTCTGTGAAAACTATGTATCTAAGTCTGTTTGAGGAATATAAATTTGATTTGAACTTGTAGTTCATTTGGTTAAAGTAAAATATCCTGTTAATGTATTAAGAAATGCAATTGAACTCTCCTCATGAGCCGTGTCATAATGTTGTTCAGTTGTCATGGTGATGGTTTTTTCACACACCGGTATACGTCATTCTCATTGACAGTTCTGTCTCTGGTTTATGACGACACCGGAAATTAATCCTTTGGGATATTAAGGGAGTGCACGTGGTGATTCTATAGTGTATAAAGGTAAGATTGTCTTTTTTAATGTTATTGTTACTTCTGACAACGGTTAATAAACCGAAACGTTAAGTTCATACAAGGTGGAGTGATCTCTGTTCTTGTCTGCCTGAAAATCCGTGAGTGCCGCCTGTTTGAATTACCTACATTGCTGCTCTGGCTGTGGAGGGCACCCGGTGAGCTGACTACATTGATTTTATCTAAGTTTAAAGAGTGCCGAATATAAACTTTGTGTGTATGTATATATATATATATATATATATATACACACACACACACACACACACACACACACACACACACACACACACACACACACACACACAGTTCATATATGCAAGTGGCACTATCAGGACTTATTCTGCAGCAGCGGCAGTGCTTACTCTTTTCAAACCATTTTCAAGGTTACAAAAAAACAACCATACACGTTCTTACCTTTATAGGATAACATCCAGTGATCATCCATACCGCTATCCCTGCAAATGCCGTCCTCTCCCGATGACGTCAGAAATCACTGGGTGTTATCCTATATAGGTAATAACATGTATGGTTTTCTTCTATCCTTGAAAACGGTTTGAAAATAAACTAAAACGTTGGAGTAAGCACCGCTGTCTACTGGATTTATTATGCTGCAAATTAAGTCCCGAGAGTGCCACCTGCATATCTGAACTGTATTCTAGCTGACTCTGTCGACTTAGGAGGGCACCTGGGCATTTAATTATGTATGGATGGAGTGCAGATTTTATGACACTCCTTATTATCTGATTCTGCGGTACTAGTATGTACGGAGGCAGGACGGCACTCATAGACATTGGTATACCATAGAAAGTCAGCACAGGATGCTGTAGCTGTTTGTCAACGTTTCAGAGTTACTGTAGACTCTGAAACGTTGACAAACAGCTACAGCGTCCTGTGCTGACTTTCTGTGGTATACCAATGTCTATGAGTGCCGTTCTGCCTCCATATATATGTGTATGTGTGTATATATATATATATATATATATATATATATATATATATTACACTTACATGCACGTATACATACACACCCACCGACAGAAACCCCCCTCGCTAAATCCTGCATTTGCCCCTGTATATCCAGTGGTACTGCTGTATAAGTTCAGTGGTGCTGTCCTGTGTTGTATATTATTTATGCCAAATAAAGGGGTTATTAATATTTAATCCAAATAATTTTTACAGGGTTTGCCCTGTGTGGTGTAGAGGTACACTCTCCTGTACCGCATATTGTTATATATCTCCAGAAAAATAATGGAGAACAAGAATTTGGAGGATAAAATAGGGAAAGATCAAGAACCACTTCCTCCTACTGCTGCTGCTGCTGTTGTTGCTGCTGGGAATCGATCGTCATCCCAGAGGGGAAGTCAGAAGACCACTTGTACTACTTCCAGTAAGCAATTGTCTGTCCAACAGTCCTTTGCGAGGAAGATGAAATATGACAGCAGTCATCCTTTTGCAAAGCTGATAACTGAGGCCTTGACAGCTATATCGGTGTTAGGCATGTGCCCGGTATCTGCCATTAGTGCAGTGGGACAGCAGTGCCAACCCTAGATGGGCCAGGTGTTTGTGCCGCACACTTGTGTCGCTTAGCTTAGTCACACAGCTACCTCATTCCACCTCTTTTACTTCTTTGTATCATGTGCTGTTTGGGGACTATTTTTTTAAGTGCCATCCTGTCTGCCACTGCAGTGCCACTCTTAGATGGTCCAGGTGTTTGTGCCATACACTTGTATCGCTTATCTTAGCCATACAGCTACCTCTGTGCAACCTTTTGGCCTAAAAACAATAGTGTGAGGTGTTCAGAATAGACTGGAAATGATTGGAAATGAATGTTATTGAGATTAATAATACCATAGGATCAAAATTACCCCCAAATGCTGTGATTTTAGCTGTTTTTATGTTTTTTTTTCCAAAAATCATCCAGATCTAAAACCAAAACACGAAAGGGTGGTTTTGGTAAAACCAATCCAAATCCAGAACACCAGCATGGAACCAAAGCTGCACATCTCTACTTTTGAGCAACCGATTTAAGAACTTTTTAATCTTTCATTTTGTACTGTCTTGATCTCTTAAGTGCAAATGAATAAAAGTTAAGTTTTAACACTGAATACATAACCCATATCATCATGCAAAATTACATTGGAAGTGTGCCCCATATATACTAACAGTCTACTTGCTCTCGCAAAATCCTTTGAAATATTGTAATATTAAATTGCCAGCCAAAATAGTGAATTTTAAACACAGTAGTGTTAAGGATTTATTGAAATAAAAAAAAATATATATTTATTTTAAAGGTGAATTTTAAGGTAAACGGAAACTGGACTGCAAATGTAAAACCTTGAATGAAAACTATGGGGGAATTCAATTGTTGTTTTCACCAGCAGCCAGCGGTTGGATCCCAATGGAGCTATTCAATTGTAGCTCCGTTGAGGCGGAATCTGCTACCAGCATCAGTTGGGGTGATGAGCTGAAATGCACGAAAAGTGCTTAATCGCTCACATGGGACTTTTTGCGTCACACCCATTAGTTTGGTCGGGTTTAGCCTCTTTACGCAACTAAACCTCACCTCTCTGGGTGTGATAAGCACAAAAAAAATGTTTTAATTGCGCCCTGCGATCTCCCGTCACTTCATATGGGATATCGGGCATGCAAAACAATTGAATTCTCCCCTGTAAGTCTTGAACTCGTTTGGTGAAGACAAATTCCAAAAATAACCACAGATTATAAAAATGAAACAACTGACAATGATTTTGCCATCATGTGAAGGTTGTTATCAAACTGTCAAAATTCAATTGACTTCTGAACAGGCACAAAACTAGAGTAGAATTTTTAGACAGGAATACAGTGGTGGTAGTTCTGTAGATTCATTTTTTCTTAGGTTATTTATATAGCCCAGACATGGGTTGGGTAGCAGTTACCAGCGGTCAGGATGCTGGCGTTCAGTATACTGACATCAGCATCCCGATAATTATTATGTTCTCCCCTACTCCCTAACCTCCCCCTTTGGTGCCTAACCTCCCCCATGGTTGCCTACACCTAACCCCCACCTTTTCCTTCCCACAGCCTAAACCTAATCCCCCTCCCTTAGCAGTGGCGGATCTAGACTTAACTTTTAGGGGGGGCGGTTTAAGAATTATAACTCCTCCCCCTAATCATAGCCCCTCCCACTTAGTAATACCCTTCCCGTTCGCTTCTAAAATTTCCTATTGTTGCCATTACTAATAAAATGTTGCCAGTTAGTGGAGAGAACCCTGTGCACTGGTGATACAGACTGGCGAATCGCCATTCCTTCCATCAGAGGTGGTAGAGGCTAAGACACTAGGGCAATTTAAATATGCATGGGATAGACATAAGGATATTCTTACAAAGAAATAAGGATCACATAAGGTTAGAGATAAAAATAATGTAAAAAGAAAAAAGGGGCAGACTAGATGGGCCAAGTGGTTCTTATCTGCCGACAAATACTGTTTCAACAGCACACAGATTGAGCCGAAATTCACATTATAGCACACTGAATGAGCCGTAATTCACATTATAGCACACTGAATGAGCCGAAATTCACATTATAGCACACTGAATGAGCCGTAATTCACATTATAGCACACTGAATGAGCCGAAATTCACATTATAGCACACTGAATGAGCCAAAATTCACATCATAGCACACTGAATGAGCCAAAATTCACATTATAGCACGCTGAATGGGCCGAAATTCACATTATAGAACGCTGAATGAGCCGAAATTCACATTATAGCAAGCAGAATGAGCCAAAATTCACATTATAGAACGCTGAATGAGGCGAAATTCACATTATAGCAAGCAGAATGAGCCAAAATTCACATTATAGAACACTGAATGAGCCAAAATTCACAATATAGCAAGCAGAATGAGCCAAAATTCACATTATAGAACGCTGAATGAGCCGAAATTCACATTATAGCAAGCAGAATGAGCCAAAATTCACAATATAGCACACAGAATTAGGCAAAATAATGCAGGGACATAATGCAGGGAGAAGAGGGGGGAGAAATGGGACACAGGGGACACAGGGGACACAGGGGACAACCCCCCCCCCCACCACCACCACCACACAGACACACACACACACGAGACACCTACTCATAGATGGCACACACTGGAGGCCGGGTCCCGCCGCGTTATTGGGAACTGGTGGAGAGCGGTGCAGCGCGGCGGGGGACGAGGAGAGAGCGTCCTAACGCGCGTACAGGGAGGAGGGGGCGTGGTCAGAACAGAAGCTGCTGTACGCGCGTGAGGACGCTCTCTCTCTCTCTCCTCGTCCCCCGCACGCTGCACCGCTCTCAACCAGTTCCCAATACCGCGGCGGGACCCGGCCTCCATCCCGGTGGCGATATATCTAGGGGGGGCGTTCGCCCTAATCGCCCCCCGCTAAATCCGCCACTGTCCCTTAGTGCCTAAACCAAACCTCCCCGAGGTGGTGCCTAACCCAAATCCCTCTCCCCACAGCCTAACCCTAACCTCTCCCCTCCTGCAGCCTATCTCTAACCTCCCGGTCGGGTGCCTAAACCTAGCCCCCCCACTTCCGGCCCTAAACCTAATCCTCCTGCTATACTCCCGTTTGGGATGCTGGATGTCGGGAGTCCCGCATCTATGTCCCGATCTTTTTGGGATTCCAGCATCTGTATTCTGACAGGTGTTGGGATTCCATCATCTGTATTCCAGTATCTTGATTTGATCCCCAAATGCATATGCCAGAGGTTCCCAAATGCGGTCCTCAAGGCACCCCAACAGTCCAGGATTTAGGTATATCCATGGCTCAGCACAGAAGGTTAAATCAAATTGACTAAGGTGCTAATTAAGTCACCTGTAGCCACGCATGGATACATTTAAAACCAGGACCGTTGGGGTGCCTTGAGGACCGCGTTTGGGAACCACTGACATATGCAGTGGGTTACAGGAAATATTTAGCCATCAACATCAGTCCTTGTCCCACTGGAGCTAGGACTATGGGGACCATGTACTAAGCTGAGATAAGAGGTCTAAACTAAAACTGTACATAGTGTTTCTCGATCTGTACTGTGGCAGTCCAGTCCGGATGCACCCCGGGTGTTTGCAGGACAGAGCACAACAGTTCTGGTGCCCTGGGCTATGGCAACCTGGGTTTTTGACTGGACCAAGAGGAAGCCCAGGGAGGTGTTGGGACACAGCAGGTTGTCTCTTTAATGTTGTGTCAAAGATGATCTGGCAGTTGGAAACTATAGTATTGTATTGCTGTTGATACACAGAAATACCCTGCAATTTCATACATAAAATCCCATCAATGGAGGTCCGGTCCAGGTATTGGAGCAAGCGCCCCCAGCAATTAGGCACACCTGTGCCACACTTTTATAAAGCTCGTTAGGGCAAGGGCTCAGGGCTCCTGATACCAACACGTGGCCAGGCGATAGAGGGCGGGCCAGTGGGTTAGAGACAGGGAGCCTGAGATTGTGTACATGCAGTTTATGAACTGGTGCCTAATTAAGGTACCCATTGAAACTTGCTGTGAAACGTCTGTCTACTATGCTGTGGAAGTAAACAGACTACTTTTCTTTCATACAACTGTGTAAGAATCTTGTCTGGTGGAAGGTTGCTTGTTACAAATTGGCACCCGAACAGGGACCCTCTGCTGGATGCACCAAGCGCAGCGGGAACCCAGCGGCTGCAGGAGCCGCCGAGCCGTGACAGTCTCCACAGACTCTGCAAACTTACTCTGGTCAGGTTAGTAACCAGCCAGGGTGTGTGTGTCAATTAGTAAAAAAAAAAGTTTTTGTTTCTCTTTGTGTGTTTTTTGTTGTTGTAGTTGTTGAACTGTGGTTTGGTAGTGTATGTTAAGGGACACAAGATTCATATACAGTGCATCCATCCCGTCCACCATGGAGGAGTTGTTAAGGGCCCTAACTAATGTAGCTGCAGGGCAACAATCCCAGATGCAGCTTCTCCAAACACAAGTACAAGCTAAGCAGGAAACCCTGTACCTGATTCGTGATGAAGTGGGTCTCCTGCGACAGCATCACCAGGAGCCTAGGCCATTGAAAAAGATGTGTCCCTCATATGATGTAGAAGCGACCTTTGAGCGCGCGACTACACTCCTGGGATGGCCAGAGGATAGCTGGGCGAATAAGCTGGCCCCATATTTGATGGGAGATCCCCAGTAAACATACCATGACCTCCCGGTGGACCAGGCATCTACCTATTCGCAGCTCAAGGCTGCCATACTGGGTCGCATAAGCGTAGCCAAGGCCTGCAAAGCCCAGCGGTTCCAGGACTGGCATTGGACCTCGACAGAGAATTCCCAAATTCAGCCTGCTGTACTAAAAATAATGGCTATGAGGCAACAATAAGAAATGACGATATGTAAGACAAAAATAATCGAAATGAACATCATTTTGCAGTTCATTTCGATTATTTTTGTCTTACATGTCATTTCTTATTGTTGCCTCATAGCCATTATTTTAAGAGGGCAAATAATAAGAATTTACTTACCGATAATTCTATTTCTCGTAGTCCGTAGTGGATGCTGGGAACTCCGTAAGGACCATGGGGAATAGCGGCTCCGCAGGAGTCTGGGCACATCTAAAGAAAGCTTTAGGACTACCTGGTGTGCACTGGCTCCTCCCCCTATGACCCTCCTCCAAGCCTCAGTTAGGATACTGTGCCCGGACGAGCGTACACAATAAGGAAGGATTTTGAATCCCGGGTAAGACTCATACCAGCCACACCAATCACACTGTACAACTTGTGATCTGAACCTAGTTAACAGCATGATAATAGAGGAGCCTCTAGAAAAGATGGCTCACTACAGCAATAACCCGAATTTTTTGGTAACAATAATTATGTACCAGTATTGCAGACAATCCGCACTTGGGATGGGCACCCAGCATCCACTACGGACTACGAGAAATAGAATTATCGGTAAGTAAATTCTTATTTTCTCTGACGTCCTAGTGGATGCTGGGAACTCCGTAAGGACCATGGGGATTATACCAAAGCTCCCAAACGGGCGGGAGAGTGCGGATAACTCTGCAGCACCAAATGAGAGAACTCCCGGTCCTCCTCAGCCAGGGTATCAAATTTGTAGAATTTTACAAACGTATTTGCTCCTGACCAAGTAGCTGCTCGGCAAAGTTGTAAAGCCGAGACCCCTCGGGCAGCTGCCCAAGATGAGCCCACCTTCCTTGTGGAGTGGGCATTTACAGATTTTTTGGCTGTGGCAGGCCTGCCACAGAATGTGCAAGCTGAATTGTACTACAAATCCAACGAGCAATAGTCTGCTTAGAAGCAGGAGCACCCAGCTTGTTGGGTGCATACAGGATAAACAGCGAGTCAGATTTCCTGACTCCAGCCGTCCTGGAAACATATATTTTCCGGGTCCTGACAAACGTCTAGCAACTTGGAGTCCTCCAAGTCCCTAGTAGCCGCAGGCACCACAATAGGTTTGGTTCAGGTGAACGCTGAAACCACCTTAGGGAGAAACTGAGGACGAGTCCTCAATTCCGCCCTGTCCGAATGGAAAATCAGATAAGGGCTTTTTCAGGATAAAGCCGCCAATTCTGACACGCGCCTGGCCCAGACCAGAGCCAACAGCATGACCACTTTTCCTGTGAGATATTTTAATTCCACAGATTTAAGTGGGTCAAACCAATGTGACTTTTGGAACCCAAAAACTACCTTGAGATCCCAAAGTGCCACTGAAGGCACAAAAGGAGGCTGTATACGCAGTACCCCTTTAACAAACATCTGAACTTCAGGGACTGAAGCTAGTTCTTTTTGGAAGAAAATTGACAGAGCCGAAATTTGAACCTTAATGGACCCCAATTTCAGGCCCATAGACACTCCTGTTTGCAGGAAATGTAGGAATCGATCCAGTTGAATTTCCTCCGTCGGGCCTTACTGGCCTCGCACCACGCAACATATTTTCGCCAAATGCGGTGATAATGTTTTGCGGTTACATCCTTCCTGGCTTTGATCAGGATAGGGATGACTTCATCCGGAATGCCTCTTTCCTTCAGGATCCGGCGTTCAACCGCCATGCCGTCAAACGCAGCCGCGGTAAGTCTCGGAACAGACAAGGTCCTTGCTGGAGCAGGTCCCTTCTTAGAGGTAGAGGCCACGGATCCTCCGTGAGCATCTCTTGAAGCTCCGGTTACCAAGTCCCTCTTGGCCAATCCGGAGCCACGAATATAGTGCTTACTCCTCTCCATCTTATCAATCTCAGTACCTTGGGTATGAGAGGCAGAGGAGGGAACCCATACACTGATTGGTACACCCACGGTGTTACCAGAGCATCTACAGCTATTGCCTGAGGGTCCCTTGACCTGGCGCAATACCTGTCGAGTTTTTCCCAACGGTTTATAATCATCTGGACGACTTCTGGGTGAAGTCCCCACTCTCCCGGGTGGAGGTCGTGCTGAGGAAATCTGCTTCCCAGTTGTCCACTCCCGGAATGAAAACTGCTGACAGTGCTATCACATGGTTCTTCGCCCAGCGAAGAATCCTTGCAGCTTCCGCCATTGCCCTCCTGCTTCCCGTGGCACCCTGTCTGCCTACGTGGGTGACTGCCGTAATGTTGTCCGACTGGATCAACACCGGCTGACCTTGAAGCAGAGGTCTTGCTAAGCTTAGAGCATTGTAAATGGCCCTTAGCTTCAGGATATTTATGTGAAGTGATGTCTCCAGGCTTGACCATAAGCCCTGGATATTCCTTCCCTGTGTGACTGCTCCCCAGCCTCGCAGGCTGGCATCCGTGGTCACCAGGACCCAGTCCTGAATGCCGAATCTGCGGCCCTCTAGAAGATGAGCACTCTGCAACCACCACAGGAGGGATACCCTTGTCCTTGGTGACAGGGTTATCTGCTGATGTATCTAAAGATGCGACCCGGACCATTTGTCCAGTAGGTTCCACTGGAAAGTCTTACGTGGAATCTGCCGAATGGGATTGCTTCGTAGGAAGCCACCATTTTTACCCAGAACCCTTGTGCATTGATGCACTGAGACTTGGTTCGGTTTTAGGAGGTTCCTGACTAGCTCGGATAACTCCCTGGCTTTCTCCTCCGGGAGAAACACCTTCTTTCTGGACTGTGTCCAGGATCATCCCTAGGAACCGAAGACAAGTCGTCGGAACCAGCTGCGATTTTGGAATATTGAGCATCCAATCGTGCTGCCGCAACACTACCTGAGATAGTGCTACACCGATCTCCAACTGTTCCCTGGATCTTACCCTTATCAGGGAATCGTCCAAGTAAAGGATAACTAAAATTCCCTTCCTTCGAAGGAATATCATCATTTCGGTCATTACTTCATTAAAGACCCGGGGTGCCGTGGATCATCCCTACGGCAGCGTCTGAACTGATAGTGACAGTTCTGTATCATACGCTGAGATACCCTTGGTGAGAAGGGTAAATTTTGACATGAAGGTAAGCATCCTTGATGTCCCGAGACATCATGTAGTCCCCTTCTTCCAGGTTCGCAATCACTGCTCTGAGTGACTCAATCTTGAATTTGAACCTCTGTATGTAAGTGTTCAAAGCTTTTAGATTTTAAAATCGGTCTCACCGAGCCGTCTGGCTTCGGTACCACAATAGTGTGGAATAATACCCCGTTCCCTGTTGCAGGAGGGGTATTTAATTATCACCTGCTGGGAATACAGCTTGTGAATGGCTTCCAAAACTGCCTCCCTGTCAGCGGGAGACATCGG
This sequence comes from Pseudophryne corroboree, assembly GCF_028390025.1. Classification (NCBI taxonomy): domain Eukaryota; kingdom Metazoa; phylum Chordata; class Amphibia; order Anura; family Myobatrachidae; genus Pseudophryne; species Pseudophryne corroboree. The sequence goes on along the minus strand of NC_086447.1, from coordinate 329,996,473 downwards.
TAAAACAGACTTTTGGAAACGGCGAGGGGAATACGTCTCGAATTCCAATTTGTACCCCTGAAATATTACCTGAAGGATCCAGGGGTCTACTTGCGAGTGAGCCCACTGCGCACTGAAATTCATTGAGAACGGGCCCCCACCGTGCCTGAGCTTGTAAAGCCCTAGCGTCATACTGAGGGCTTGGCAGAGGCGGAAAAGGGTTTCTGTTCCTGGGAACTGGCTGATCACTGCAGCCATTTTCCTCTCCCTCTGTCACGAGCAGAAAAGAGGAACCCTTTTGTCCGCTTGCCAAACAGGACTGCGCCTGATAATACGGCGTCTTATTTTGAGAGGCGACCTGGGGTACAAACGTGGATATCCCAGCTGTTGCCGTGGCCACCATGTCTGAAAGACCGACCCCAAATGTCCCCTTTTTTAAGGCAATACTTCCAAATGCCGTTTGGAATCCGCATCACCTGACCACTTTACTGGTAGAATTGGACAACGCACTTATACTTGATGCCAGTCGGCAAATATTCCGCTGTGCATCATGCATATATAGAAATGCATCTTTTAATTGCTCTATAGGCAATAATATACTGTCCTTATCTAGGATATCAATATTTCCAGTCAGGGAATCCGACCACGCCAACCCAGCACTGCACATCCAGGCTGAGGCGATTGCTGGTCGCAGTATAACACCAGCATGTGTGTAAATACATTTTAGGATACCCTCCTGCTTTCTATCAGCAGGATCCTTAAGGGCGGCCATCTCAGGAGAGGGTAGAGCCCTTGTTCTTACAAGCGTGTGAGCGCCTTATCCCCCCTAGGGGGTGTTTCCCAACGCACCCTAACCTCTGGCGGAAAAAGGTATACTGCCAATAACTTTTTAGAAATTATCAATTGTTATCGGGGGGAAACCCACGCATCATCACACACCTCATTTTATTTCTCAGATGCAGGAAAACTACAAGTAGTTTTTCCTCACCAACATAATACCCCTTTTTGGTGGTACTCATATTATCAGAAATGTGTAAACATTTTCCTTTGCCTCAATCATGTAACGTGTGGCCCTATTGGAAAACACGGTTTGTCTCTTCACCGTCGACACAGAAGTCAGTATCCGTGTCGGCGTCTGTATTTGCCATCTGAGGTAACGGGCGCTTTAGAGCCCCTGACGGCCCATGAGACGTCTGGACATGCACAAGCTGAGTAGCCGGCTGTCTCATGTCAACCACTGTCTTTTATACAGAGCTGACACTGTCACGTAATTTTCAACAGTACATCCACTCAGGTGTCGACCCCCTAGGGGGTGACATCACTATTACAGACACTCTGCTCCGTCTCCACATCATTTTTCTCCTCATACATGTCGACACAAACGTACCGACACACAGCACACACACAGGGAATGCTCTGATAGAGGACAGGACCCCACTAGCCCTTTGGGGAGACAGAGGGAGAGTTTGCCAGCACACACCAGAGCGCTATATATATACAGGGATAACCTTATATAAGTGTTTTCCCCTTTATAGCTGCTGTATTATTTATACTGCGCCTAATTAGTGCCCCCCTCTCTTTTTTAACCCCTTTCTGTAGTGTAGTGACTGCAGGGGAGAGCCAGGGAGCTTCCCTCCAACGGAGCTGTGAGGGAAAATGGCGCCAGTGTGCTGAGGAGATAGGCTCCGCCCCCTTCTCGGCGGCCTTATCATCCGTTTTTCTGTATGTTCTGGCAGGGGTTAAATGCATCCATATAGCCCAGGAGCTATATGTGATGCATTTATTTTAGCCATATAAGGTTTTTATCGATTTATTGCGTCTCAGGGCGCTGCCCCCCCAGCGCCCTGCACCCTCAGTGACCAGAGTGTGAAGTGTGCTGAGAGCAATGGCGCACAGCTGCGGTGCTGTGCGCTACCTTATCTGAAGACAGGACCGTCTTCTGCCGCCGATTTTCCGGACCTCTTCGCTCTTCTGGCTCTGTAAGGGGGCCGGCGGCGCGGCTTCGGGACCCATCCAGGCTGGACCTGTGATCGTCCCTCTGGAGCTAATGTCCAGTAGCCAAGAAGCCCAATCCACTCTGCACGCAGGTGAGTTCGCTTCTTCTCCCCTTAGTCCCTCGATGCAGTGAGCCTGTTGCCAGCAGGTCTCACTGAAAATAATAAACCTAAACTAAAACTTTCACAAAGAGCTCAGGAGAGCCCCTAGTGTGCACCCTTCTCGTTCGGGCACAGAGATCTAACTGAGGCTTGGAGGAGGGTCATAGGGGGAGGAGCCAGTGCACACCAGGTAGTCCTAAAGCTTTCTTTAGATGTGCCCAGACTCCTGCGGAGCCGCTATTCCCCATGGTCCTTACGGAGTTCCCAGCATCCACTAGGACGTCAGAGAAAATAAAAGTTATATTTTAATACATACCTTGCACAATTATCAATACAAGTGTGCCCCAGAAGAGACATATAGTCTTTCTTCTTTCTCTTTGGTTCCGGTACTATACGGGAACCATTTCTTTCATTTTTCCAAATAGTTTACTTAACTATTTTCTGGGACCACCACCAACCCAGCGCCAAATACTAATTGTTTATTGGATATATGGCCATATGTTGGTTCATGTTAGAGCTATAGCTTTAATGATACTAATTCAAATATCAATTGTATAGATAGTGTGATCCTGTGCAGACTCAATCAACTTTTTTTTCCGTCGAACTTCTAAAAATGGCAAGGTCTTGGCTTCAGCCAGAAAAGAATACGGCTGCCCAAGTGGTGGAGACCGTAGCCATAGACCACTGTGTGCGGGTCTTAGACAGAGGCATGCAGAGGTGGGTTCTCCGGCTGACCCTCAAAATATGGAGGACCTAGCTGCCGCAATGGAGAGATATACTGCGCTGCGGAAAATGGCTAAGCCCTCAGACTGAGAAACTCGGCCTGTCCCAAGACCCCAGACCCGTCAACCTCTGGAAACGGGGTCCCGGACCAATCCAGTCATCTGCTATGAATGCAGGGAACAGGGCCACATCCTAAAGGACAGTACCAAGCAATCTGAGCCTATGGAGTGCAGAGCAGGGAAATCAGAGCAACCAGCCTACAGCTGTGTCAGAAGGAAAGGTTCGTTTGTGCCTTCCCAGTTCCTGGTGACCCTCCAGATCACAGCATGACCAATCCAGGCGCTTGTCGATACTGGGAGTGAATTGCCCGTTATCTCCATGGGGTCGGTCCCTTAAGGCGCTGACCAGGTCTTACTTGCGGTTGAGGTGCTCTGCATCCATGGTGCCACTCCCAAGTACGCCAGAGTGCGGTTTCCAGTACATCTTCGGGGGTGGACAATCCAGCTGGTGGCAGCTGTCACCCATCGCTCGCCCTATCCTTTGATCCTGGGGCGACATTTCCCTGGTCTATTGGAACTGCTGCCGTTTCAACTCGAGGAGCTGCCTTCCTCTCCCAGCTTCATGGCTCGAAGTACTCAGGAACCGAGTGTGTGTGTGTGTGGAGTCGGTATGTCTACGCCCGAAGAGCCAACCGATCCGGAGGAGGCGAGTGACGAAAGGACATTAAGAACTGTCATGTCGCTTCAGGATTTTGGACGAGACCAGCAGAATGCTTTCCAGAACATTTGTACTTATAATGGGAAATGTGTTCACCCTTACCCATGGGGGCAGCCCTTATTTCATAGTAGAAAAGGATTTACTATATGGGGTTGTCGAGGAACAGGGCAAGAAAGTTGAGCAGCTTATAGTACCACGGGTCCATCAGCCTCTGGTCCTGGAAGCTGCCCATTCACAGTTGTGGGGAGGAGAAAACTCTGCAGAGGATACAGCAGTGGTTTTTCTGTCCGGGAATCTGAGCGTCGGTAGCAAAGTACTGTCAGGAGTGTCCCATCTGCCAGCGTACCACACCAAAGCCCCAAATACAGAGCTCCCCTCATCCCTCTTACGGTAATTTCTGTTCCCTTTGAAAGGATTGGGATGGATATTGTGGGGCCAGTAGAAAAATCAGCAAGTGGACATCAGTATATCTTAGTCCTCCTTGATTATGCCACACGATACCCTGAAGCCATCTCTCTAAGAAATATGAAGACAGCAACCATTCCAAAGAACTATTGCTGATCTTCTCCTGCCTGGGCATACCCAAGGAGGTCCTCACTGACCAGGGGACCCCCTTCATGTCCTGGCTGCTGAGCGATTTATATAGGCTGCTGGGGATTAAGAAGATTCGCACCTCAGTGTATCATCCCCAGACTGATGGCTTGGTGGAGTGTTTTAACTGCACACTCAAGCAGATGCTCAGAAGGGCAGTCGCCCAGGATAAAAGGGATTGGGACCAGCTCCTACCTTTTCTGATGTTTGCCATCTGAGAGGTTCCCCAGTCCTCTACGGGCTTCAGACCCTTTGAGCTGCTGTACGGCAGACGGCCCCGGGGAATACTGGACCTCCTAAAGGAGGGATGGGGAACAACAGATGTTCCCAGAACCAAATGTAGTACAGTTCATTCCCCAGCTCTACAGGCGGTTCCAGCAGATAGCGCCATTGGTCAGGGACCATATGAGTCAGGCCCAGTCTAGACAGAAACGCCATTATGATGTCCCAGCTGAGAAACAGTTTTAACCCTGGAGACAAGCTCTTGGTTCTGGTACCCACAGTGGAGGGCCATATACAGTGCTCAAGGCTGTGTTACCAGTGACTTATCGTGTGAGCCAACCGGAAAAGCGAAAGCTTACACAAATCTATCATATAAATCTGCTGAAGCCTTGGAAGGAAAGCTCAAAGACCGCAACTGCAAGAGTGGCCAAGATCTCGGCATGCGTGGTCCCGATTGACAGATTTCTCAACGAGGTCAAGATTCGTCAAGCTCAAGACATGGTCAGGAGAAATTTAGATGTCTTTTTGGCGATTCCAGGGAGGACTAAGATCATCGAGCACAATATTGTTACTCCTCCGGGGGTAGTGGTCAATCTGCGGCCGTACCGGATACCCAAGGCAAAGAGGGACGCAGTACACAAGGAAGTGGAGGAAATGTTATGCCTGTGGGTTATTGAAGAGTCCACCAACGGGTAGAATAACCCTGTAGTGTTGTTTCCCAAGCCCCCTGGAGCACTGCGGTTCTGTAACGACTTCCACAGGTTGAACCAAGTATCTAAATTTGATACCTACCCCATGCCACGTGTTGATGAGATGATTGAGCAACTGGCCCAAAGCCAATACTTGACCACTCTTGACCTTACTAAAGGCTATTGGCAGATCCCCTCACTGAGGCTGCCAAGGCAAAATGGCTTTTCCACCCCAGATGGCCTGTTTCAGTATCGAGTCTTGTCATTTGGCCTTCACAGGGCCCCGGCCATTTTCCAGCGGGCTATGAATAAGCTCCTCCAGCCCCACTGGAAGTATGCAGCCGCGTACCTAGATGACATTGTTATCTTCAGCGACGACTGGAAGTCTCATCTGGCCAGAGTGGAAGCCCTATTAAAGACTCTGCGCTTCCACGGCTTCATGGCCAACCCAGAGAAGTGTGCAATAGGTATGTTGGAGGCCAACTACTTGGGGTACGTAGTGGGCCGGGGCAAAATCAAACCTCGGTCAGTATTGTGGAGGTGGTTGCTGTCTGGCCAAGGCCTGAGAGGAAAACCCAACTCAGGGCCTTTTTAGGCCTGGTGGGATATTACCAGGTACATGAGGCCTGGAAGGATTTAAAAAGTGCCCTGTGTAAAGCACCAGTGTTGATAGCCCCAGTTTGGTAAAAGGTTCATCCTGCAGACGGATGCTTCAGGAACAGGCTTCGGTGCAGTGTTGTCTCAGGAGGTAGGTGGGGAAGAGAAACCAGCCCTCTACCTCAGTAAGAAACGACTGCCTAGGGAACAGCGATATGCCATGGTAGAGCAGCAATGCCTGGCTATCAAGTGGGCAGTAAAGACTCTGAGGTACTATCTCCTGGGACAGGAGTTCACCCAAATCACCGATCACGCTCCGCTCTAATGGATGTGCCTGAATAAGGAGACCAACGCCAGGGTAACACAGTGGTTCCTTGCCCTCCAGCCATACTGCTTCAAGGTCCAGCACAGAGCAGGAGGATTACAGGACAACGTGAATGCCCTTGCAAGGAAGTTCCTCTCCTCAAAAGATGCAGAGCTCTGTGGTATGAAGCTAGAGGGGAGGGGGGGGATGAGGACTTGGAGACAGATGACCCAAAAAGGGGTACGCCTGTTGAGATTGGCGAGCAGGTATGTGCGCCAAAGAAGGACTCCGCTTCACCCGTAGGCTCGAAGCTTAGGGGGAGGATATGTGGCAGTCCACTCCAGATGCCACCCCGGGTGTTTGCAGGACAGGGCACAACAGTTCGGGTGCCCCGGGCTAAGGCAATCTGGGTTTAGGACTGGACCAAGAGGAAGCCCAGGGAGGTGTTGGGGCACAGCAGGTTGTCTCTTTAATGTTCAAAGATGATCTGGCAGTTGGAAATTATAGTATTGTATTGCTGTTGATACACAGAAATACCTTGCAATTTCATACATGATCCCAACCATGCAGGTCCGGTCCAGGTATTGGAGCAAGCGCTCCCAGCAATTAGGCACACCTGTGCCACACTTTTATAAAGCTCGTTAGGGCAAGGGCTCAGGGCTCCTGATGCCAACAAGTGGCCAGGTGATAGAGGGCGGGCCAGTGGGTTAGAGACAGGGAGCCTGAGATTGTGTACATGCTGTTTATGAACTGGTGCCTAATTAAAAAAACCGTGCAGGGACCCCACTATATCCACCAAGGCAGGGGAGCACAGGTCGGATAATTATCCATGTTTAATAAGGCTCCATAGTACTAGTGGTGAGGACCAGCATAGGTGATAAGGTGCTTGACCTGTAGCCCCTCCCCTAGCTCCGGGTGCCATCTACTGCTGGTGTTTCCACCCTGGAACTGCCTCACACATTGAAACTTGCTGTGAAAAGTCTGTTTACTATGCTGTGGAAGTAAACAGACTACTTTTCTTTCATAAAACTGTGTCAGCGTCTTGTCTGTTGGAAGGTTGCTTGTTACAGTACTAAAAGGAATTTCTCTGCATTTTGTCTGTTTGCACTTAGTAAAAACTAGATGTTTGAGCAATAAGTGTACCAGCTGTTACTAAAGACTCGGGTTCCTTACCATCACCTGTCTTCTCCAGCGCTTGCTTTGTCACCTGTAGCTACTTCAAGTTTTCCTCACTGAAGAAGTGGGATAAGCTGTCAATTTGGCCGTTTGTCAGTAAAGTTTGTTTAAAGAAAAATCTCTCTGTAGCAGCTGCACAGGATGGAAGAGAGGTTGAGTCCATAATCTCCTGACAGATGCTGGATCCAAGTGGGATATAGGATCTCTGATGTCAGGGGGAGGAGCTAGGCCAGCGGGATAGTTCTTTCACTATCCACGCCACCAACTACTCCCTTTAGGTACCCTGTTTGGCGTTTGGCCCTAGCCCCTCCCGCTGGTGACATCAGAGGTATTTTCTCTAACTTGGTTCTAGCCATAACCATAGTCTCTGCAGTCTGTTGACCCCGAGGAATAAACTTAACACGGTCTTATTAATACTGTACATGTATGCCTATATTTCCTATCATTTGGACACACATACAAAATAGGGCACATTTGTTGGTTCAAATTCCATACAAACAGGAGGAAAGCATACAAACTCCACATATAGCCTTGGTTTACATTTTAACCCTTCACCTCAGTGCTAACCATTGTGAAACTCTGCTGACCATTATATCATATTACAAATTTTGATGTATGGTATGTGATTGATGTAGTATAATCTGTGCTTCTGCAGCGGGGTACACTGTGTTTCACAAGGAATACATCGGGGTGTAGAGATGGATCTTGATCCAGAGGCACCAACAGGCTAAAGCTTTAGACTGTTCCAGGATGCATTGCGGGGCCTCCTTTATATAACCCCATCTCCGGGCACTGTGAGTTCAGTTTTAGAGTTGATGCCTGCATAAGCAGGTTACTTAACAGGGAGGGCTGCGCAGACAGCCCTGAAAAAGCTATTTAGAAGACTTCAAGGGCTGCAGCACTTCATATGTCAGTGTGACATACTGTGCCGCGGCTCCATCACCTCCCCAGCGGCGTTGCATACTCCTGCTGGCTCTGTTCCTGGGTACTAGTGGCGGAGGCACTCCGGTTCCTAGGCACACCACCGCAGACGCTCTCCTGGATCGCATGGCTGTTTCTCAGGGAGGAAGTAAGAGGGTACCCCAGATGGGACCCGCCATTAAATCACATTCTGGTCGCGGTCTCAGGAAACCGTGCAGGGACCCCACTATATCCACCACGGCAGGGGAGCACAGGTCGGATAATTATCCATGTTTAATAAGGCTCCATAGTACTAGTGGTGAGGACCAGCATAGGTGATAAGGTGCTTGACCTGTAGCCCCTCCCCTAGCTCCGGGTGCCATCTACTGCTGGTGTTTCCACCCTGGAACTGCCTCACACTCTCCCTCACTCCCTGACTGAGACTTTGGGTGCCATCTTCTCACAGTAGCTACGACTGGTCTCCAGGACTGCAGGGCAAGGTCTCCTCTGTAAATCCGACCTGATTTATCAGCAGTGTGATTCTACTGACACTTAAGTATTCTACATGTCATTTTAAGACAGCGTTAGTTAAGAACAAGTGGACCTCTATCAGAATATATTGTATGAGTATTCTGATATATACATCCGGTCTCAGACCGCGCATTGTTTTATATATATATATATATTGTCTGACTAAAATAATTATCTGCATTGTCACTGTGACTGTGTGTGCCTGTATCTGCTGTGTGAATTTCACTTTCAGTGTATCACAAGCTATAGCTTTCACTGTATTCTGTACTGTAGGGGACTAGGTGCATCAGGGTCTATGTGCAGTATTTACAGTTAAGTGTATCTTACTGTGTATTTCAGTCACATCATACAGCATTAATTCTCTGCTTGTGATTTGCATTTTCTGTCACATAAATAGGGGATTTATTTGCAGGTATTATATTTGCCTGGCTATATCATACTGTCATGCTCTAAGGTTACATTCACTATTATGTCTACCACAAAGGGTGGGAAATCCATGGACGCTCCGGCATCATGCAGCGCATGCACCAAGAATTTGCCTGAGGGAAGATTTGAAGGATGGTCTGTGTAATATGTGCCATACATCTCCCAGTTGGCCCACTGCTCCTGTAGCCAATCAGGAGCCACCTTGGGTGGCATTCTCAAATATGCTTAATACGCTTGTGACACGCCTTATGCCCCCTATGGGACTTCCTGTGCCATTGCAGCCACATATTGGGGGTAATTCTGAGTTGATCGCAGCAGGAACTTTGTTAGCAGTTGGGCAAAACCATGTGCACTGCAGGGGAGGCAGATATAACATTTGTAGAGAGAGTTAGATTTGGTGTGGTGAGTTCAATCTGCAATTGTAGTGTAAAAATAAAGCAGCCAGTATTTACCCTGCACAGAAACAATATAACCCACCCAAATCTAACTCTCTCTGCAAATGTTATATCTGCCCCCCTGCAGTGCACATGGTTTTGCCCAACTGCTAAAAAAATTCCTGCTGCGATCAACTTGGAATTACCCCCCTTGTCCCTATGGTTAATCCGCCCTGGGAAGATACTCTTTCTACCCAGATACAACAATTGACTCAATCTTTGGTTAGAAAAAAAACCTACCCCACGTCCCTCTGCGGTCAAGGGGTCATCTGAGCTGCATCCTCCTCATAATCCACCAATATCTCAGATGATACTTGTGATGAGGATGGGGAGTATACTGATCCATCAGACACTGATACAGTCGCTTCTGACTAGGATAAAATGCAAGTTGATGTCTCTCACCTAGTGGAGGCTATTAAGCTGATTCTACAAATTGATGATGTAAATCCCACTACTGCGTCTAAGAAACCTGATAAATTTAAATGTCAGAAGGTAACTAAAGTAGTCTTACCTTATTCTGACCATATGGTAGACATACCTCAGGAACCCTGGTCTACTCCAGGAAATAAATTCTCCCTATCTAAAAAGATGCTAGCTCATTATCCTCTCTCCGCTGAATTGTGTAACAAGTGGGAAAATCCACCGCCGGTGGATTCCCATGTCACCCGTCTTGTGGTGTCATCTACTCTGCCTGTCACCACTGTCACCTCACTGAAGTAACCAACAGATAGCATGTCGAAGGATGCCTGAAGTCTATTTACTCCCTTACAGGTGCTGTACATAGACCCACTCTAGCAGCCTCCTGGGTCGCAAAAGGAATTGAAGCATGGGTTCAGGTAATAGAGGAAGAGCTGCCTCAGGATATATCTGACACTGACAGACAATATCTGTCTCATATTGCCACCGCCTCACACTACATTCAGGAGGCATCCTCTGAGGCAGGTGTAATGGGGTCCAAGGCGTCGACTACGTCCATCCTGGCTTGCCAAATTCTGTGGTTGAGGTCATGGAAGGTGGACCAGGACTCCAAAAAGACCTTGGAGGTACTCCCTTTTAAGGGAGACACCCTGTTAGGGGAGGATCTGAATAAGATTATAACTGACTGCGTTTCTCTCAAATACTAATCCTTCTGCACAGAAGGCAAAGAGTACCACTTTTCCGTTCCTTTCGACATCAAGGGAAAGCAAAAGGTCAGGCATACCCGAGACAAGCTCGTGCTCCCAAAACCACTAAGCCCAAAGCAAAACAATCCTGGGCTGCCCGTCAGCCTGCTTCCATACAAGACAAGCCTGCTGCATGACGGGGCGGGCCTCCCCCTGGGGGATCCCAGGGTGGGAGGCTGACTTTTGCAATTCACCCAGGTCTGGTTAAAGACCACTTCAGATGCATGGGTTCGAGAAGTCGTCTCTCATAGGTACGCAGTCTCTCTCAAAAGACGTCCCCCTTGCCAGTTCCGAATGACAGCTATCCCTTTGGACTCATTGAAGGCACAAGCGCTACAATTGGTTGTGCGTTCCCTCCTGGATACAGGAGTGGTAGTGCCTGTACCCCTTTCCCAGAGAGGTGGAGGATACTACTCAACCCTGTTTCTAGTCCCGAAACCCAATAGGTCTTTCCGGCCTATACTCAACCTCAAAACACTGAACAAATTTGTGAGTGTGTCCAAGTTCCATATGGAAATGCTGCGCTCAATTGTACTGGCAATGGAACCCGGAGATTATATGGTATCCCTGGATATACAAGATGCCTATCTGCATATGCCTATTGCCATTTTGCATCAGCAATATCTGCGGTTTGCTATTGGCAACCTTCATTATCAGTTCCAGGCTCTGGAACTGTCACAGCCCGTTGGATCTTCACCAATGTTATGGCCGTGATGATGGCTCATCTGCGTCATCAGGGAATCAGGATCCTGCCGTATCTGGACGACTTGTTGATCCTGGCGAACTCCCAAGATGTTCTTCTCAGTCATCTACAACTGACAGTAAACTTCTTACAAGCCCACGGGTTGCTTGTCAACTGGAAGAAGTCCTCGCTGGTCCCTGCTCAGAGCATAGTGCACCTGGGCGCACTGCTGGACACACACAGCCAATGACTGTTTCTGTCTCCAGAGAAAGTCCTGAAACTTCAGGACAGGATAAGATACTTCCTCTCTCGCCCAAGAGTGTAAATACACTCGGCGATGCAAGTACTAGGCCTCATGGTGCCGACGTTCGACATGGTAGAGTAATTTTATTCCCGCCCTCTACAGAGGTTAATCCTTTCCAAATTGGATGGCCTGTCTCATCGAATCAGGTCTCAAATGATCTCCTTGACTCCAGAGGTTCAACTGTCACTGAGCTGGTGGCTACAGGACCAGCAGTTGAGCAGGGGCAGTCCGTTCTGGATTCCCATCTTGGTCCTCCTGACTACAGACGCCAGTCTGAGGAGTTGGGGTGCGTTGCTGGAGCAACACTCTCTCCAGGGTCGGTGGACCAGGGAGGAATCTCTCCTCCCGATAAACATTCTGGAATTGCGGGCTGTGTTCAATGCTTTGACTCATGCCCTGCCTCTGATACAGAATAGGCCTGTTCAAGTACAATCAGACGCCACCATGGTGGCTTACATAAATCATCAATGCAGCACTCAAAGCCGCATGGCAATGATGGAAGTGTCAAAAATCCATTGTTGGGCAAAACGCCATCTGCCAGCAATATCGTCAGTGTTCATTCCAGGGGTCCTCAACTGGGAAGTAGACTTCCTCAGACCAGGGACGTGCAGTGACGTAAATGGCTCAGGAGGCACTGGCTAGAACCAGAGCCAGATTTACACACAATAAATGAGCCAAAGGGTACATCTGGGCATTATACACAGGTACAGCAGTATAAACTCCTGGAAATTTGGTGAGTTTTGATCAGAGATGTGCGGAAAAGATTGGCAGGTGAGGCACTGCATCACCTGCCATAGACTTTTTACTCCAGAGTTTTGGCTTTAAAATTGTTTAGAATAATACAAAGATATTTCAAACATATTCTTTGTATTTTTCATATACTTTATACAGTCAAAACTCTGGCACAAACGTTAGAATGACAGTAAAGGCTCTGCCTCACCTGCCTCATCCCACCACACGTCACTGCCTCAGACGTCAAGACGTGCATGCCGGAGAGTGGAGTCTTTATCCAGAAGTCTTTCAACTCTTAGTGGACGAGTGAGGCCTACCAAATGTAGACCTGATGGCGTCTCGACACAATCACAAAGTTCCGGTCTTCGGATTAAGAACAAGGGATCCTCAAGCAGCATTTTTGGACGCACTGGCAATTCCATGGAACTTTCGGCTGCCATATGTGATCCCTCCAGTGTTACTCCTTCACAGGGTACTATGTAAGTTCAAGCAAGAAGGAGGAATACTAATACTAGTCGCTCCAGCGTGGCCCAGACGGCATTGGTTCTCAGACCTGCAGGGTCTATCGATCGCTAGAGTGTCCTCTTCTACTTTCTCAACACCCAGACCTCCTCGTTCAGGGCCCTTGTGTCTACCCGGACTTGGCCAGACTGGCTTTGACGGCATGGCTCTTGAAGTTTCACTCCTGAGGGCCAAAGGATTCTCCGAGGCGGTTATCCAAACTATGCTTAAGGCCTGCAAACTGGCTTCTGCATGGATTTATTATAGGGTCTGGAATTCTTACTTCACCTGGTGTGCTGCTAAGAATTACGATGCTTACAAGTTTAGTACTTCCAGACTTATGGCTTTTTTGCAACAAGGCCTGGATTTAGGACTTCGTCTGGCCTCCCTCAAGGTTCACATATCTGCCTTGTCAGAGTGGTTTCAGAGAAAAATTGTGCCTATTCCTGACGTTCATACATTCACTCAGGGTGTATTGCAGATTCAGCCCCCCTATGTCCCTCCTGTGGCACCATGGGATCTGTCTGTTGTCCTGAATGCCCTGCAAGAGTTTCCATTTGAACCTCTTGAGTCAGTGGACCTTAAATGGCTTACGGCTAAGGTCCATTTCTTATTGGCTATTGCCTCTGCCAAAAGGGTATCGGACTTAGGTGCTTTGTACTGTCGTCCACCCTTTTTGATATTTCATCATGACCGCGCTGTTCTCCGAACTCGTCCCGGTTATTTGCCTAAGGTGGTGTCATCTTTTCACCTTAACCAAGAGATTGTGGTTCCGACCTTCATCTCTTCTGACTTGTCCTCCAAAGAGCGGTCTTTGGATGTGGTAAGGGCTTTCCGTGTTTATGTGGAGAGGACTGCCTCTATCAGGAGGTCAGATACCCTTTTTGTACTTTATGGCTTCCACAAACGTGGCTGGTCTGTGAATAAGCAAACCTTGGATAGATAGATTAGAATGGTGATTGCACAAACTTATGCACAGGTTGGGCTCCCGGCTCCTGCTGCTATTAAGCCCCCATTCTACTCAGTCTGTTGGACCTTCTTGGGCAGCCCGCCATAGCGCATCCGCAGAACAATTGTGCAAGGTCCTCAGTGAGCATGTTCATTAGGTTCTATGCCTTTGATACTTCCGCCTCCCAGGATGCTCCCTTTGGACGCCAGGTTCTCATACCCGCTAAGGTGCGTCCCCTCCCTTGAGGAACTGTTTAGGACATCCCCGATGTATTCCCTGTAGAACACAGTGTACCCCGCTGCAGAAAAGGAGATTTATGGTAGACTTACCATGGTTAAATCTCTTTCTGCGAGGTTCATTGGGTTCCACAAGGCGCCCACCCTGATGCACTTAGCTTCTTTGGGTTTGTATGGCATTAGCCACTGGTCCCTTCTCCTGTCGTGAGAACGTAGTTCTTTGTGACTAGCATCTGTCTTCTCTTTTACCTGCATCTGCATTGGACTGGTTAACTAAAACTGAGCTCACAGTGCCTGGAGGCGGGGTTATATAGAGGAGGCCCCACAATGCATTCTGGGACAGTCTAAAGCTTTAGCCTGTTGGTGCCTCTGTGGATGGTAAATACTTGCTGCTTTTGCATGTACAGTAACCCACAAAAGTTAGACAGCTTTATTTATACACTCCAATTTACATTTCAGTTTGAACACACCCCACCCAAATCTAAACCTCTCTGCATATGTTACATCTGCCCCACCTGCACTGCAAAATGGTTTATACCAGTTGCTTGCTATTTTCATTACTTACATACCTTAATCAGGCCCTAAGTTGTTTCCACTCACTTTTTTCCATTAGGAAATTCATGCAAAAAATCCAATATTCTAAGCACATTTAGAGTCTGAAGTCGAACGCAGTGCCAATTTTCATATAAGTTTTTTGTGTTTTTTTTGTGACTGCACATGCATCAATATCCCTAAAAGGTCATGTGGTGTATGTGCTTCACAAGCCACAGGAACAGGTGAGCTTTACTGACTCTGTTATGTATTGGGGCATTTCTGGGTGGTTACTGGGAGGTGGCTAAACAGAGGCATAACAATTGTTCATCTTATGGACATGTAATGGGAGTGTCATTGGCATGTCACAGAAATTGTGTTGGATTCAGATGCTTTATCGCATACATTGGAAGCCATGCTCTGATATTAATATCCTTTATATGGCGCCGCAAGGGATCCGCGGCACCCACTTACAGAATACATAAATAAGCATAACAGGAAAACAGTGTCACGATCCGGGTATCTGGACGCCATTTCTTACCCATCAGATGCCTCCTAAGGCTGGCTCAGCGCTCCAGGACCGGATTCCATCTGTTATCCTGATGTGTACATTCCTGTATCCTCTCCTGTCACTCTGGGACGCTGTCACAGTAAACGCCATATTACACCTGGCATGGCGTCTCCCGCGGCCTCCGCCGCCGTCCCTGAACTTCTGCATGCAGAGTGTCTGAGTGGCGATTACGTCAGCCGCGGCCTCCGCTGTGTCCGCGTGGTTGGATGTGCATCTGTCAGCCTGGCGCCTCCTGTCTCCGGTGGCCGGCGCCGCCATTACTGTTTTCATTACCACATGGATTACAAACCAAACTTCCCTCCAAGTGTCTGCATGGGCGCAGCCATCTTGGATTCTGTCAGCTGATCATTTCCACCAATCTGTTCTCAGTATTGATAATCTGCATAATTGCCTAGCCAATCCCTTCCTTGCTGCAGGTATAAATACACTGTGCCTGAGCAAGGAAGGCGTCAGTGCTTTGGTTGTCAAACCTAGTTCCTGTTTGTCTCTCTCCTGTGATTGTCTTCCAGGTTCCAGCTCCTGTCTCAAGACTTCCACCATAGAGACCCGCACCAGCATTCCACCTGCGGTGTAGCCTGACTCTCCACTCCATTGTGGATTCATCTGTTTCCAGCTACAACATTACCTGCTTCCAGCTCAGCTTCCAGCAGAGTACAGCTTCCCTTAAAGGGCCGGTGTCCTTTCTACACTTTACCACTCTCCACCGGTATTATTATTTCTCCGCTCTCAAGTTCTACATTTCAGTTCATATTTCATCGCTCCCAAGTTCATTTATTATTTAACTGGTTCCAGCCAGTATCCACTCCGTGCTAACAACAGTCTGGTTCCAGCCAGTATCCACAGCAGCTGTTTTATCTTCAGCAACCCAGCTTTTCCTGGAACACCAGCTGGCACAATCCTGGGTTATCTCCATTGCTACAGTCGGGCCTGGTAAGGACTTTCTATCTAGAAGATCATAAGAACTATCTCACACTACCAGTGCCCTGTGGCTCCTGCCATCCTGTAGTACCCAGGAACTGTATTTATTCTTTGCTGACTTTTACGTTTTCTTTTACTGCTGCTGTGTTGCGGAGTTGTCATAATAAACATCATTGACTTTTATCCAAGTTGTCGTGGTCACGCCTTCGGGCAGTTATTATTCATGTTACTTACATGTCCAGGGGTCTGATACAACCTCCCAGGTTCCGGTACATCTCAGCCCCTACAACTGAGGCTGCCTCCCGTCAGCTCAGGCCCTCAGTTGTGACAGTAAGCACTGACCTAATGAATCCAGCCAGAGACCAGGATCAAGCGGCCAGGCCGATGCAAGAACTGGCAGCCCGACTAGAACATCAGGAGGCTGCACAGGGCCACATCATCCGCTGTCTCCAGGATCTCTCTACTCGGCTGGATGGGATTCAGACAACTCTCCGTGGATCAGGCGCGTCTGGTGCGTCAACCACAGTGACTCCAGCTATAACCCCACCCACCTTACCCACTTCTGCTCCACGTCTTCATCTTCCAACGCCAGCAAAATTTGACGGATCTCCAAGATTCTGCAGGGGATTTCTCAACCAGTGTGAGATTCAGTTTGAGCTACAACCTGGCAATTTTCCCAGTGACCGTACAAAAATTGCCTACATTATTTCTCTTCTCAGTGGCTCAGCCCTTGATTGGGCATCACTGTTATGGGAGAGGTCCGACACCCTGCTATCTTCCTACACTGCCTTCGTGTCAACATTCAGGCGCATCTTCGACGAGCCAGGCCGGGTAACCTCAGCTTCATCCGAGATTCTCCGTTTACGCCAGGGGTCACGTACTGTAGGACAATATCTGATACAGTTCCAGATCCTGGCATCCGAACTGGCATGGAACGACGAGGCCCTGTATGCTGCATTCTGGCATGGCTTATCTGAGCGTATTAAAGATGAGTTAGCTACCAGAGACTTACCTTCTAAGTTAGATGAGCTAATCTCACTCTGCACGAAAGTTGATTTACGTTTCAGAGAGAGAGCAACTGAGCGTGGAAGATCATCTGCTCCAAAATCTTCTGCTCCTCCTCCTCGTCAACTGTCACCATCTAAAGATGAGCCCATGCAACTTGGCCGTTCCCGTTTAACTCCTGCTGAGCGCCGAAGACGTCTCTCCGAGTTTCTCTGTCTCTATTGTGCAGCTCCGTCTCACACCATTAATGCCTGTCCCAAACATCCGGGAAACTCCAAATCCTAGCTCGCCAAGGAGAGGGCCGGCTAGGAGTAATGATCTCCTCTCCATCTCCTCAAGATTGTAATCTCCCAGTCTCGCTTCAAGTTGCTCAACGTTATCGGAACGTCATTGCCCTCCTTGATTCCGGAGCAGCTGGGAACTTTATTACCGAAGCCTATGTTAAACGGTGGTCCCTACCCACCGAGAGACTTCCTTCGTCCATTTTTTTAACTGCCGTGGATGGCAGCAAAATTTTTGATGCAGTTATTTCTTTAAGGACTCTACCAGTTCGTCTGAGAGTGGGAGTTCTTCATTCCGAACTTATTTCTTTTTTAGTGATTCCAAGAGCCACACATCTTGTGGTCCTGGGCCTTCCATGGCTCCGTCTTCACAATCCTACAATTGATTGGACGACTACGCAAATCCTGGCATGGGGTTCCTCCTGTGCTGAGACATGTTTGTTTAAAGTATTGCCTGTCTGTTCTTCCTCCCCCAGGTCGTCTGATGTTCCACCTCCTCCATATCAAGATTTCACGGATGTGTTCAGTAAAGCTTCTGCTGATATCCTTCCTCCTCATAGAGAATGGGACTGTCCGATTGATCTCATTCCAGGGAAGGTTCCACCTCGAGGCCGAACTTATCCGTTGTCTCTGCCTGAGACGCATTCTATGGAGGAATATATTAAAGAGAACCTAGCAAAGGGGTTCATTCGACCTTCTTCTTCTCCAGCCGGCGCAGGCTTCTTTTTTGTAAAAAAGAAAGATGGTGGTCTGCGGCCGTGCATCGACTACAGAGGTTTGAACGACATTACCATCAAGAACCGTTATCCTTTACCCCTGATTACTGAGCTCTTTGACAGAGTTAGCGGAGCTACCATCTTTACAAAGCTGGACTTGCGAGGTGCATACAATCTCATCCGGATCCGTGAGGGTGACGAGTGGAAGACCGCCTTTAACACCCGTGACGGACATTATGAGTACCTCGTCATGCCCTTCGGATTGAGCAATGCTCCAGCTGTCTTCCAGCATTTTGTCAATGAGATCTTCAGAGACATTCTATACCGTCATGTCGTGGTCTATCTAGACGATATCCTCATTTTTGCCAACGATTTAGAGGAACATCGTTTTTGGGTTAAAGAGGTTCTGTCCCGTCTCCGTGTCAATCATCTCTATTGCAAATTAGAAAAATGCGTCTTTGAAGTCAAGTCCATTCCGTTTCTAGGGTACATTGTGTCCGGTTCCGGACTAGAGATGGATCCTGAGAAACTACAAGCAATCCAAAATTGGCCGGTACCCTTAACCCTCAAAGGGGTCCAGAGGTTCTTAGGGTTCGCCAACTATTACCGAAAGTTTATACGAGACTTTTCCACCATTGTGGCGCCTATTACTGCTTTCACTAAGAAGGGTGCTAACCCGTCCAAGTGGTCTGAAGAAGCCATGCAAGCATTTCATCTTTTAAAACAAAGGTTCATCTCTGCGCCTGTTCTGAAACAGCCTGACATCGACTCTCCTTTCATCTTAGAGGTGGATGCCTCCTCCGTTGGAGTAGGAGCGGTGTTATCTCAGAGGGCTAAAGATGGCCATTTACACCCTTGCAGTTTCTTCTCCCGGAAGTTCTCCCCAGCTGAGCGCAACTATGCCATTGGCGACCAGGAGTTGCTAGCCATCAAGCTCGCTCTAGAAGAGTGGAGGTATCTGTTGGAGGGAGCTTCTCATTCAATCACCATACTTACAGACCACAAGAACCTTTTATACCTGAAGGGCGCACAATGTCTCAACCCTCGTCAGGCCAGATGGGCACTTTTCTTTTCCAGGTTCGACTTTAAACTCCAGTTCTGTCCGGGCTCTCAGAATCGCAAGGCCGATGCCCTTTCCCGCTCATGGGAGCAAGAAAATGAGTCAGAGTCTTCAGACAAGCATCCTATTATAAATCCGTTGGCATTCTCCACGGTAGGGATGGACTCTACGCCCCCATCAGGGAAAAGTTTTGTGAAGCCGATGCTAAGGAAGAAGCTCATGCATTGGGCCCATGCTTCCCGTTTTGCCGGACATACAGGTATCCAAAAAACCCTGGAGTTTATCTCTAGGTCCTATTGGTGGCCAACTCTGAAAAAGGACGTCTTGGAGTTTATTGCATCTTGCCCAAAGTGTGCCCAACATAAAGTATCCCGCCAGTCGCCTGCGGGGCAACTGGTTCCACTATCCGTTCCCCGTCGACCATGTACTCACTTGTCGATGGATTTCATTACAGACTTACCCATGTGCAACAAGTTCAATACCATCTGGGTGGTAGTTGACCGGTTCACCAAGATGGCACACTTCATTCCTCTCACCGGTCTTCCGTCAGCTTCCAGGTTGGCTCAAGTATTCATACAAGAGATCTTCCGACTCCACGGTCTTCCTGAAGAAATTATCTCAGATCGAGGAGTTCAATTCACAGCCAAATTCTGGCGAAGTTTATGTCAAGTCCTCCAAGTCAAGCTAAAATTTTCCACGGCTTACCATCCTCAGACCAATGGTCAAACCGAGAGGGTGAATCAGGACTTGGAGGCCTTCCTCCGCATCTATGTGTCCTCCTCTCAAGATGACTGGGTTCAATTACTTCCCTGGGCCGAGTTCTGTCATAACAACCAGTATCATTCTTCATCTGCTTCAACACCATTCTTCACTAACTTTGGATTCCACCCTAAAGTCCCTGAGTTCCAACCGCTTCCAGCAACTTCTGTTCCCGCAGTGGATATCACCTTGCATCAGTTTGCCAATATCTGGAAGAGCGTACGATCAGCTCTGCTCAAGGCATCGTTCAGGTACAAGAAGTTTGCGGATAAGAAGCGTCGAGCAGTTCCTGCTCTCAAGGTGGGTGATCGGTATGGTTATCCACGAAGAATTTGAGGTTAAGAGTTCCCAGTATGAAGTTTGCACCTCGCTATATCGGTCCTTTCAAGATTGAACAAGTCATCAATCCTGTTGCTTACAGACTCCAGTTGCCTCCCTTCTTAAAAATACCCAGGACATTCCATGTTTCCCTGTTGAAACCGCGGATCTTGAATCGGTTTCATTCCTCACTTCCTCCAACTCCGAAAGTCCAAACTCAACGAGGCGTTGAGTATGAAGTGGCCAAGATCCTGGACTCACGTCACCGTTACGGTCAACTACAATATCTTATTGACTGGAAAGGTTATGGTCCTGAGGAACGTTCATGGACCAATGCTTCTGATGTCCATGCTCCTGCCTTGGTCCGGAGATTCCATTCCAAGTTTCCTCAAAAGCCAAAGAAGTGTCCTGGGGCCACTCCTAAAGGGGGGGGTGCTGTCACGAGCCGGGTATCTGGACGCCATTTCTTACCCATCAGATGCCTCCTAAGGCTGGCTCAGCGCTCCAGGACCGGATTCCATCTGTTATCCTGATGTGTACATTCCTGTATCCTCTCCTGTCACTCTGGGACGCTGTCACAGTAAACGCCATATTACACCTGGCATGGCGTCTCCCGCGGCCTCCGCCGCCGTCCCTGAACTTCTGCATGCAGAGTGTCTGAGTGGCGATTACGTCAGCCGCGGCCTCCGCTGTGTCCGCGTGGTTGGATGTGCATCTGTCAGCCTGGCGCCTCCTGTCTCCGGTGGCCGGCGCCGCCATTACTGTTTTCATTACCACATGGATTACAAACCAAACTTCCCTCCAAGTGTCTGCATGGGCGCAGCCATCTTGGATTCTGTCAGCTGATCATTTCCACCAATCTGTTCTCAGTATTGATAATCTGCATAATTGCCTAGCCAATCCCTTCCTTGCTGCAGGTATAAATACACTGTGCCTGAGCAAGGAAGGCGTCAGTGCTTTGGTAGTCAAACCTAGTTCCTGTTTGTCTCTCTCCTGTGATTGTCTTCCAGGTTCCAGCTCCTGTCTCAAGACTTCCACCATAGAGACCCGCACCAGCATTCCACCTGCGGTGTAGCCTGACTCTCCAATCCATTGTGGATTCATCTGTTTCCAGCTACAACATTACCTGCTTCCAGCTCAGCTTCCAGCAGAGTACAGCTTCCCTTAAAGGGCCGGTGTCCTTTCTACACTTTACCACTCTCCACCGGTATTATTATTTCTCCGCTCTCAAGTTCTACATTTCAGTTCATATTTCATCGCTCCCAAGTTCATTTATTATTTAACTGGTTCCAGCCAGTATCCACTCCGTGCTAACAACAGTCTGGTTCCAGCCAGTATCCACAGCAGCTGTTTTATCTTCAGCAACCCAGCTTTTCCTGGAACACCAGCTGGCACAATCCTGGGTTATCTCCATTGCTACAGTCGGGCCTGGTAAGGACTTTCTATCTAGAAGATCATAAGAACTATCTCACACTACCAGTGCCCTGTGGCTCCTGCCATCCTGTAGTACCCAGGAACTGTATTTATTCTTTGCTGACTTTTACGTTTTCTTTTACTGCTGCTGTGTTGCGGAGTTGTCATAATAAACATCATTGACTTTTATCCAAGTTGTCGTGGTCACGCCTTCGGGCAGTTATTATTCATGTTACTTACATGTCCAGGGGTCTGATACAACCTCCCAGGTTCCGGTACATCTCAGCCCCTACAACTGAGGCTGCCTCCCGTCAGCTCAGGCCCTCAGTTGTGACAAACAGTGACTTACAGTTGAAGACAATATAAGCCAAGTACAGGGTATATAAACATAACTGCATCAACAGACAACAATTAAATAAGTATCAGGGTGAAAGAAAACTATGGGCTTTGGTGCTGTCAAAGATGGTTTAAATAAGAGAAGGAAATTCACATGAGGAAAGAGTGCCGTAGAGCTTACATTCTAAAGGGAAGGGGAAGACAGACAGGAGTGACAGAGAGGTGGGTAGACAATGAGCATGGAACAGAGGGTTAGGATGACATTTGGCTGGGTTTTGTGAAGAAGTGGGTTTTGACAGCCTGTTTAAAATATTGTAGCGAGGTGGGAAGGGAGCAGCATGTGAAATCTTGGCGGTAGGAAATAATCAGTAGGCAGGAGAGGTGGCATGCATTAGCAGCGTGAAAAGAATGGGTGGGAGTGTAAAGGGAGATAAGGTCAAGGCTGTAAATAGAAGAGGAGTGGGTGAGTGCTTTGTGAGCATGAGAAACTTGAATTGGATTCTGAAAGGGAAGGAAAGTGAAGGGCTTATAGGAGATGGGAGGTGGACGTAGTGCGTTTGGTGAGGAAGATGAGCTGGGCTGCAGCACTGAGAAAATATTGGAGCGGAGAGAGGCATTTGTCAGGGATGCCAGATAGAAATAGATTACAGTAGTCCAGTCTGGAGATGACCAGTGGGTGGTCATAGTAGGGTCTGAGTAGCATCCTGGGTGAGAAAGGGTCTGGTCCTGGAAATAGTTTTGAGATGAAAATGACAGATTTATGACAGGTGCTGAATATGTGGTTTGAAGGAGAGGGAGGAGTCGAGGATTACTGCATGATAGTGCCCTTGAAGGCTAGAAGAGACAGTAGTGTCATCAATAGATAATGAAATTGTGGGAGGTGAGGTTGTGCGGGAGGGTAGGAAAATGATCAGCTCAATCTTAGACATGTTAAGTTTAAGTAAAGGCTGCAACATTCAAGAAGAAATATCAGAGAGACAGTTGGAGATACAAATGAGGAGAGCAGGGGAGAGGTCAGGTGAGGAAAGGTAGATTTTAGTATCATCAGCATAGAGATAATGGAAGTCAAAAGATCTAATGAGTTCACTTAAAGAGGATTATATAGAGAGAAAAATAATACAAGGAACAAAACCTTGGGGGACACCTGCAGTTAGTGGAAGTGGGGGGAGTGGAGTCATAAGAGGATACAGCGAAGGAACAGTCAGAGAGATAGGAGGACAGTCAGGAGAGGGCTGCATCACACAGACCAAGGGAGTGATGGATTTGCAGGAGGAGAGGGTGGTCCACGGTGTCAAAAGCAGCAGAGTCAAGAAAATTAAGCAGAGTGTGGTGTCCCTTAGATTTGGCAGCATGGAGGTCATTGCAAACCTTCATTAGGGTTTTTTCAGTGGAGTGAAAAGGATGGAAGCCAGACTGGAATGGGTCAAGCAGTGAGTGGGAGGGAAGAAAGGCAGTACGGCGGTGGTAGATAATAATAATAATAATAATAATAATAATAATAATAATAATAATAATAATCAATTTTACTCGGTTCTCAAAACGGCATCTTATTGGCTATCCAAAACATGTGACATCCGTGAGCCAATAAGATGCCATTTTGAGAACCGAGTCAAAATGAGTAAAACCGAATCCGCTCATCACTAGTTGGAATAGGTATCCAGATGATAGATAGCCAGTGTCTAGTTAGTCAGTAGATAGACACTATGTATGTGTTAGACAGACATTAGGTCGATAGGTTCAAAAGGTTAACAGGGTCAAAAGGTCGACATGGAAAAGGTAGACAGGGACAAAAGGTCAACAGGGTCAAAAGGTCGACATGAAAATGGTCGACATAAAAAAGGTAGACATAGTTTTTGATATAGTTTACATGCTTTTGGACTATTTCATACCTTCTCTATCGATGTCGACATAGGTTTGGTTACAAACCTTGTGGCGAGCGTAGCAAACCACCAAGCCTGAAGCATGGCGAGCGAAGCTTTTCTACAATTGGGGTCCCAGATAACAAAACCTTCCACACAAACCACAAAAATGCAAAAAAAAAAATGGTGTCTACCTTTTTTGTGTCAACCATTTTCATGTCAACCTTTTGACCATGTCAACCTTTTGACGCTATCAACCTTTTGTACTATCTTTATGGGTGAAAAACGAGTGCTATAATATGGATAAGAAATTAAATAAATAAATAAATGTGGCTCCTGTAAAAAAGAAAAGGTTAAAAAGTGTAAATAATGTTTACAACTCCTTTTGGAGTAATTTGAGTGTACACAGTCCATGCAGGTGATCTGCTGCTGTTAGTTACTTTCCCTCACTCTACCTACCTTGTGGTTTGAGATAGTATAGAGTCGGAGTCCCAGCAGAGCTGGATAGCTGGCTTGTCACCAGAATCACACTGACCGCTGCTTCCAGCGATCGCGGTTCTCAGTGAGTGATGTCACGGCAGAGCCGCAGGTGGGATAAGAGGGAAGCAAGTAGCGCAGATCAGGATCCCGGTGCTGTGTCACGTGCTCCCAACGCATCTCAGTGCACTTTGTCAAGTATGGCAGTGGATTTCTGGATCCCCTTTTTATATTTAAAAAACTTTAATGTTCAATAATTAAAAACAGGAAGTGATGTCTGGAAATGTACCAAAAAGAGCGGCAACCATGTGTTGCATGTTGCTGTCTTGGATACTTGGTTTGAAGTTTTTGTAATAGCATTGAATTTTATAAACAAAATCGGAGTTTAAAAAGATCATCATATAATACACACACTGCAGAAAAGAATAAGACATGAAAAGGAATCCAGTGCAAAATAAAAAAAAAAGTCTACCAAGAACAGAATCCACACAATCAGAAGACAAAATATACAAGAACACCATGATTAAACAACATCCAAGACAAACTGGACATAAGAGAGAATATCAACCATACAGTCATAAGAATTTTCATTTCAAACCTAATTCATACCAACTTATAATGGACTCTTTTAAATCAGAACAAGAAAGTGCCAAACGTGAAGAAGAGCAAGAATTTCAGTCCTTGTTAAATCAAATCCAGAACAAGGAACAAAGCAAGCATCAAAGAAAACACTCTATGAAAAGAAATCATTGTGAGGATACAGATGAAAACACAGAAAATTAAGATTTTTTAGGTGTAACTCATGGAATAGAGAAACCACCAGACTACATAGGAGTTCCCACCAAGAAGAAATACAACGAGACCTCCTCCAACGAAAAAGAAAGAAGGGACATAGGGGTGGTGTACGAACAAAAAAGAAGAAAATGACATCAGATAACAAACCAATTATATTTAATTTGAGCAAGAAAGTACTGACGGAAGCTTAAACTTCAGTTCTACAGAAATGACTTAATTTTGCCCCACAATCAAAGTCGAACAAGTTTGACGTCTACATAGACGTACAACAATGTATCCAAAAAATAAGAATTTACTTACCGATAATTCTATTTCTCGTAGTCCGTAGTGGATGCTGGGAACTCCGTAAGGACCATGGGGAATAGCGGCTCCGCAGGAGACTGGGCACATCTAAAGAAAGCTTTAGGACTATCTGGTGTGCACTGGCTCCTCCCCCTATGACCCTCCTCCAAGCCTCAGTTAGGATACTGTGCCCGGACGAGCGTACACAATAAGGAAGGATTTTGAATCCCGGGTAAGACTCATACCAGCCACACCAATTACACCGTACAACTTGTGATATGAAACCCAGTTAACAGCATGATAACAGAGGAGCCTCTGAATAGATGGCTCACAACAAGAACCCGATTAGTTAACAATAACTAAGTACAAGTATTGCAGACAATCCGCACTTGGGATGGGCGCCCAGCATCCACTACGGACTACGAGAAATAGAATTATCGGTAAGTAAATTCTTATTTTCTCTGACGTCCTAGTGGATGCTGGGAACTCCGTAAGGACCATGGGGATTATACCAAAGCTCCCAAACGGGCGGGAGAGTGCGGATGACTCTGCAGCACCGAATGAGAGAACTCCAGGTCCTCCTCAGCCAGGGTATCAATTCGTAGAATTTTGCAAACGTGTTTGCCCCTGACCAAGTAGCTGCTCGGCAAAGTTGTAAAGCCGAGACCCCTCGGGCAGCCGCCCAAGATGAGCCCACCGTCCTTGTGGAATGGGCTTTTATTGATTTAGGCTGCGGTAATCCTACCGCAGAATGCGCCAGCTGAATAGTGCTACAAAACCAGCGCGCAATAGACTGCCTAGAAGCAGGAGCACCCAGCTTGTTGGGTGCCATCAGGATAAACAGCGAGTCAGTCTTCCTGACTCCAGCCGTCCTGGAAAAATAAAATTTACAGGGCTCTGACTACGTCCAGCAACTTGGAATCCTCCAAGTCCCCAGTAGCCGCAGGCACCACAAGAGGTTGGTTCAAGTGAAAACCTGAGACCACCTTCGGGAGAAACTGAGGACGAGTCCTCAACTCTGCCCTATCCATACAGAAAATCAGATAAGGCCTTTTACATGACAAAGCCGCCAATTCTGACACACGCCTGGCCAAGGCCAAGGCCAACAGCATGACCACTTTCCACGCGAGATACTTTAGCTCCATGGTTTTAAGTGGCTCAACCAATGTGACATTAGGAAATCCAACACCACGTTGAGATCCAAAAAGTGCCACAGGAGGCACAAAAGGAGGCTGAATATGTAGTACTCCTTTAACCAAAGTCTGAACTTCAGGCAGTGAAGCCAGTTTTTTCTGGAAGAAAATCGACAGAGCCGAAATCTGGACCTTGATGGACCCCAATTTGAGGCCCAAACGTCACCCCTGCTTGCAGGAAGTGCAGGAATCGACATAGTTGAAATTCCTCCGTCGGGGCCTTCATGGCCTCCCACCAAGCAACAAATTTTCGCCAAACGCGGCGATAATGTCTTGCGGTGACATCCTTCCTGGCTATGATCAGGGTAGGGATGACTTCCTTCGGAATACCCTTTTCCTTTAGGATCCGGTGTTCTACCGCCATGCCGTCCAACGCAGCCGCGGTAAGTCTTGGAACAGACAGGGTCCCTGCTGCAGCAGGTCTTGTCTGAGCGGCAGAGGCCAAGGGTCCTCTGCCAGCATCTCTTGAAGTTCCGGGTACCAAGCTCTTCATGGCCAATCCGGAACCCCGAGTATGGTTTTCACTCCTCGCCTTCTTATCATTCTCAGTACCTTGGGTATGAGAGGTAGAGGAGGAGACACATAAACCGACTGGTACACCCACGGTGTCACTAGAGCGTCCCCAGCGATCGCCTGAGGGTCCCTTGACCTGGCGTAATATCTTTTCAACTTCTTGTTGAGGCGGGACGCCATCATGTCCACCCGTGGTCATTCCCAACGGTTTACCCGCATTTGGAAAACTTCTGGATGAAGTCCCCATTCTCCTGGGTGTAGGTCGCCCATCGGAGAATCCTTGTGGCTTCTGCCATCGCCATCCTGCTTCTTGTGCCGCCCTGTCTGTGTACATGGGCGACCGCCGTGATGTCGTCTGATTGGATCAGTGCCGGCTGGTTCTGAAGCAGGGGCCTTGCTTGTCTTAGGGCATTGTAAATGGCCCTTAGCTGCAGAATATTTATGTGAAGCGAAATCTCCTTGGAAATTTCTTCCCTGTGTGACTGCACCCCAGCCCCGAAGGCTGGCATCCGTGGTCACCAGGACCCAGTCCTGTATTCCGAATCTGCGGCCCACTAGTAGATGAGCCCTCTGCAGCCACCACAGCAGCGACACCCTGTTTCTTGCTGACAGGGTTATCCGCTGTTGTATCTGTACATGGGACCCGGACCATTAGTCCCACAGGTCCCACTGGAACGTCCTTGCGTGGAGTCTTCCGAATGGAATTATGCTTCGTACGAAGCTACCATTTTTCCCAGGACTCGTGTGCATTGATATACCGACACCTGTCCTGGTTTTAGGATGTCTCTGACTAGAGATGACAACTCCTCGGCTTTTTCCACTGGAAGAAACACTCTTTTCTGGTCTGCGTTCAGAAACATTCCCAGGAACAGAAGACGTGTCGTCGGGACCAGCTGTGACTTTGGAATATTGAGAATCCAGTCGTGCTGTTGTAGCACTTCCCGAGAGAGTGCTACCCCCACTACCAACTGTTCTTTGGACCTCGCCTTTATCAGAAGATCGTCCAAGTACGGAATAATAAAAACTTCCTTCTTGTGAAGGAGTATCATCACTTCGGCCATTACCTAGGTAAAGACCTTCGGTGCCGTGGACAACTCCACCGGCCGCATCTGGAACTGATAGTGACAGTCCTGTACCACATATCTGAGGTACTCCTGGTGAGGGGGGGGGGAATGGGGACATGCAGGTATGCATCCTTGATGTACAGGGAGACCCTGTAATCCCCCTCGTCCAGGCTCGTAATAAGCGCCCTGAGCGATTCCATCTTGAACTTGAATCTTCTGATATAAAAGTTCAAGTATTTTAATTTCAAGATGGGTCTCACCGAACCGTTGCGGTACCACAACCACTGTGGAATAGTAACCCCTTCCTTGCTGAAGGAGGGGCACCTTGACAATCACTTGTTGTGATTATAGTGTTGAATATCCACCAACACCGTCTCCCTGGCAGAGGGAGGTGCCGGTAAGGCAGATTTTAGGAAACGGCGGGGGGAAGAACGTCTCGAACTCCAGCCTGTACCCCTGAGATACTACTTGAAGGACCCAGGGATCTATGTGAGAGAGCCCACTGTCCGCTGAAATATCTGAGACGGGCCCCCACCGTACCCGGGTCCGCCTGTGCAGCCCCAGCACCATGCTGTGGACCTACCGGACGCAGGGAGGACTTCTGCTCTTGGGAACTAGCTGTGTGTTGCAGCTTTTTCCCTCTACCTTTGCCTCTCGGCAGAAAGGATGAGCCTCTAGCCCACTTGTTTTTCTTGGGCCGAAAGGACTGTACTTGATGATACGGTGCTTTCTTTTGTTGTGGGGTAGCCTGTGGCAAAAAAATTAATTTCCCAGCAGTAGCTGTGGAAACGAGGTCTGAAAAACTATCCCCAAACAGTTTTACCCCCTTATAGGGCAACTTCCATGTGCCGATTCGAGTCGGCATCGCCTGACCATTGCCAAGTCCATAACCCCCGTCTGGCGGCAATGGACCTGGCGCTTATTTTTGATGCCAGCCGGCAAATATCCCTCTGTGCATCACGCATGTATAAGACCACGTCTTTTATATGCTCTATTTTCAGCAAAATATTGTCCCTATCCATAGTTATTTTCCGACAGGGAATCTGACCACGCAGCGGGAGCACTGCCCATCCATGCCGAAGCAACGGTTGGTCGCAATATAATGTCCTAGTGTGTGACCATATCTTATAGGGTAACCTCCTGCTTTCTATCAGCAGGTTCCTTCAGGGCGGCCGTACCCGAAGACGGTAGTGCCACCTTTTCTGATAAGCGTGTAAGCGCTGTATCTACCCTATGGGGTGTTTCCCCGCGTGACCTATCCTCTGGCGGGAAAGGGTACGCTGCCAATAACCGTTGTAGAAAATATAAATTTCTTACCGGGGGAAGACCACTCTTCCTCACACACCTCATTTAGTTTCTCAGATGCAGGAAAAACTACTAATAGTTTTCTCTCACCAAACACAATACCCTTTTATGTGGTATAATCATAAATGTGTAATACATTTTTCATTGTCTTAATCCTGTAACGGGTGGACCTATTTGGAGGGTACACCAGTCTCATCGATGTCGACACTGGAGTCAGTATCCGTGTCGACATCTGTGTCTGTTATCTGAGGTAGCGGGCGATTTTAGAGCCCCCCATGACATTTGAGATGCTGGAATAGGCACAAGCTGAGTAGCCGGCTGTTCCGTGTCGTCTGCCTTTTATGTAAGGAGTTGACACTTTCACGTTGATCCTTCCATAAGTTCAACCACACCGGTGTCGACCCCGCAGGGGGTGACAACATATTTACAGGCATTCGCTCCGCCTCCACCTCATTATCCTCCACATACCTGTCGACACAGCCGTACCGACACACAGCACACACACAGGGAATGCTCTGATAGAGGACAGGACCCCACAAAGCCCTTTGGGGAGACAGAGGGAGAGTATGCCAGCACACACCAGGGCGCTATATATCACAGGGATAGCACCTATAAAAAAGTGTTTTCCCTTATAGCTGCCTATATGTTGTATACTGCGCCTAAATTGTGCCCCCCCCCTCTCTTTTTAACCCTTTCTGTAGTGTATTAACTGCAGGGGAGAGCCAGGGAGCTTCCCTCCAACGGAGCTGTGAGGGAAAAATGGCGCCAGTGTGCTGAGGAGATAGGCTCCGCCCCTTTTTCGCGGACTTTTCTCTCGCATTTTTATGGCATCTGGCAGGGGTTAATATACATCCATATAGCCCTGGGGGTTATATGTGATGTATTTTTGCCAGCCAAGGTGTTTATATTGCTGCTCAGGGCGCCCCCCCCAGCGCCCTGCACCCTCAGTGACCGGAGTGTGTGGTGTGCATGAGGAGCAATGGCGCACAGCTGCAGTGCTGTGCGCTACCTTGGTGAAGACTGATGTCTTCTGCCGCCGATTTTCCGGACCTCTTCTTGCTTCTGGCTCTGTAAGGGGGCCGGCGGCGCGGCTCTGGGACCGGACTCCGAGGCTGGGCCTGTGTTCGGTCCCTCTGGAGCTAATGGTGTCCAGTAGCCTAAGAAGCCCAAGCTGGCTGCAAGCAGGCAGGTTCGCTTCTTCTCCCCTTAGTCCCTAGATGCAGTGAGCCTGTTGCCAGCAGGTCTCACTGAAAATAAAAAACCTAAAACTAACTTTTTCTAAGAAGCTCAGGAGAGCTCCTAGATTGCACCCTGCTCGGTCGGGCACAAGAATCTAACTGAGGCTTGGAGGAGGGTCATAGGGGAGGAGCCAGTGCACACCAGATAGTCCTAAAGCTTTCTTTAGATGTGCCCAGTCTCCTGCGGAGCCGCTATTCCCCATGGTCCTTACGGAGTTCCCAGCATCCACTAGGACGTCAGAGAAATTAAGCATTAAGAAATTCTTTGCCAAAACCCTACAAAGGAGATGTCTATTCAAGAGGAGAAATTTAAACACACCAAACATGCGCCACCATCCACTTTTAAACCGATACACTGCAGAGGACCACATGTGGAAACATTTCAGAAGCTAATAGAGGATGAAATAGAAAAGATACCGGAAAACCCTAAAATGAAGCTAAACCTAACAAAGGATGAAAAGAAAGGATTAAAGGAACTTAAATTAGATAAAAACATTGTAATAAAGCCAGCAGATAAAGGTGGCAGCATAGTCATCATTTTATTATGGGGAAAAAAATCAAAAAATTCCAACCTTTTACTGTTTACCAAAGATACATAAGGACTGTGTTAACCCTCCAGGACGTCCAATTGTTTCGGGTATTCTC
Organism: Pseudophryne corroboree; assembly: GCF_028390025.1. Taxonomy (NCBI): domain Eukaryota; kingdom Metazoa; phylum Chordata; class Amphibia; order Anura; family Myobatrachidae; genus Pseudophryne; species Pseudophryne corroboree. Next base: position 329,965,242 of record NC_086447.1, on the reverse strand, counting down.
TTCATCACATTAAACTTATCGAAATATATTGATTCCTTTCTACAAAACATGGTCCGAATGCAGAGAAAGGAAAAGAGAAACAGCTGCTCTCGTAGGAGTGAGTATAGACAATTAAAGGAGAGCTGACATATGTTTATCTCTAAAATATTTATTTATTATAATCTAACATTTAGATATAATAACATCCTAAATCTTCAGTAAATTAAAAACATGTATAAAATATACAGAATATTGGATAGATAATAATTCACTGGGTCACCGCAAACAGATATGTTTCAATAATGTCCGCAGACAGTGTAAGTCCCCAAGGTATATATGATCTGTATATGAGCACTAGTAAAGTTCGGCTCAGTGCTGTAGCAGATGGAAGTGCTAATAATATAGCAACTGTATCACTTGTTGCTGTTGTAGCTAAGGGTGTAGTAGTGTATGCCGGCGGCCTGGCTCCCGGTGGCCATCATACCGGTGCCGCAATCCCGACCGCCGGCATACCGACAGCTGGGCAAGTGCAAATGAGCCCCTTGCGGGCTTGCTGCACTCGCCATGTTGTGCTCGCCATGCTGCGGTCACGGTGGCGTGCTATGCGTGCCACGCTATCTATTCTCCCTCCAGGGGGGTTGTGGACCCCCAAGAGGGAGAAAAAGTGTCGGTATGCCGGCTGTCGGGATTCTGGTATACTGTGCGCCGGAATCCCGACAGTCGGCAAACTGAAGACCACCCGTAGCTAAATATGGTTACAATGTGTCTCAAACAGAGATACTTTGTGAGCTAGTCTGAAGCTACTAAACATTAGATCAACCTAAAAAGAAACAAAATACTAAGGGATTCCCTTGTTGTCTTAATTGTAAAGCCTGTAAGAACAAGCTACTGTCTACAAAACCAGAGACATTATTCACTTAAAAAAAAAAAACAACAACAAACAAAAAAAAAACAGGTAAAAATGACAAAATAACAGATCATATCAGCTGTGAAACAGAAAGCAATCTATGTCTTGGAATGCCCTTGCGGATTGCAATATGTCGGCCAGACAAAGAGAAAAATCAAAATTAGACTGGCTGGACACATCTATAATATAACAAAGGGTCTTATTACTCACAGTGTATCTAAACATTTCTCTAAGATCCACAATAAATATCCTACAGGATTAAAATTTACGGCTATACAAAAGATAAACAAAAACAGGAGAGGAGGAGATATTGTAGCAGGTTTAAAAAAAATTAAACCCGTTGGGTTTTTGAACTTAAGACGCTACAACCATCTGGGCTCAATATTAATATTGAACTAAATGCCTTTTTACAATCATTTTTTACATACACCAAATACACTTACTTTTATATTGTAACTAATGTGGCACCTGAATTTATATGTGTATATATATATATATATATATATATATATATATATATATATATATTCTTGCAAAGCAGTCGGCACTCCCAGGCTCTTTAAAACAACATGCTCCGTGCCAGTTCAGAAAATGATCATGCAAGTCCCAGAAAGGAACGGCACTGGCGACAATGAATTTGCTATAGAAGATGTATTGAACAGGCTACAGCTGTTTCAGGGCATCTGCCCTTTCCTCAGGCCAAATACATACAAGGACAAACAGACATACAACACTTACCCTGCTAAATACCCCCGGAGCACACCCGCCGCCGCGTCTCCTCCACGCCGTCCTGCTTCCAGGTGCCGAGCCGCCAGGTCACTTCCGCCCCATGCGTAGCTTGTAGCCATGGCAACCCAGCGCTTGCTTGTCAGCCAGGCGCAGCCGCTCTGTCACGGAGACCCTCAAGCCGCTCTCCCCGTCGTCAGGCGCTGGATGGGCACAGACTCCCAGGGAGCTCCCTATAATAGAAACAGAAACATATACATTAAATGTGCATAATAAAAACAAATGCATAAAAGCATACAATCTATACGTGACACTTTCTGCATATACAAGACCATTACAAAAAAATCACACTGATCCTAGCTAATATATGCCTACGTTACACCAGAGACCACTCCCCCTATCTATAAACCTACTAACTATACTAGATTTTGAAGAACTACTACAACAACCATCCAGAAAAACATCTGGATAGAACTGTGAAGTAGTTTGAACCACCCGCTGAGTGACCCAGAAACACATCTAGGTCAAACAGATGTTCGGAAAGGATTAGGATAAGCTGAAAACCTAGGTCAAGAATTTCTAACTGAACGCATTCCAGTTGACCTTGTCGTTAAGACCCCGTGGCCAGAAGGTATCCAACCTCATGATCCACCGGGTCTCTTTCTCCAACAGGATCTTGGCCCTATCACCACCTCTTAATGTTGATGGTACGTGTTCTATGCCAAAATACTTCAAAGAATTAATGGTGTGATGAGCTAATAAGAAGTGTCGGGCCACCGGCTGATCCACCGGTTTACCCTCCAACGTCAATTTAATGGCTGAACGGTGGGCCGCCATGCGTTCACTGAATTTTCGTGTAGTCTGCCCTATGTAGAACAAACCACACGGGCAGACTATGGCATAGACAACATAAGATGTGCTCCATGTAATCACCTGTCTAATATTGAATGTTACGTTACGAGTTGGATGTTTAAATTCTTTACAGGCAATCATGTGTTTACACGTAGCACATTTAGGACACCGATAACAACCAGGAGGTTTTTTATGGATGAACACATCATCCAACCTCTTCATCCCTGAAATATCTGTTTTAACAACAAGATCACGAAGGTTGGCCCCTCTCCTAAAGGCTGTAATTGGTTTCAACCCTTTAAATGATGTCAAATCTGGGTCTGACGCCACTATTGGCCAAAGGGCACGCGAGGCCCTGCGAACAATAGGGCTGGCAGTTGAGAAATCACAAGGCCAGGACGGCGTGGAGGAGACGCGGTGGCGGGTGTGCTCCGGGGGTATTTAGCAGGGTAAGTGTTGTATGTGTGTTTGTCCTTGTATGTATTTGGCCTGAGGAAAGGGCAGATGCCCTGAAACAGCTGTAGCCTGTTCAATACATCTTCTATTGCAAATTCATTGTCTCCAGTGCCGTTCCTTTCTGGGATTTATATATATATATATATATATATATATATATATATATATATATATATACACTTATTTTAATATATTTATATATGCTCAAAACAGTTTACAAAAACTTCAAGCCAAGTATACAAGACAGCAACATGGAACACATGGATGCAGTTCTTTTTGGGGCATCACTTCCTGTTTTTAATTATTGAACAATAAAGTTTTTTAAATAGAAAAAGGGGATCCGGAAATCCACTGCCATCCTTGACAAAGTGCGCTGAGACGCACAAAATGCGTTGGAGGCACGTGACACAGCACCGAGATCCTGATCTGCGCTACTTGTTTCCTGCTATCCCGCCGGCAGCTTTGCCGTAACATCACCCGCTGAGACCTGCTATCGCTGGACGCAGCTGTCCGTGTGATTCTGGTGACAAGCCAGCTATCCAGCTCTGCTGGGAGTCCGACTCTATACTATCTCAAGCCGCAAGGTAGGGAGAGGCAAGGCAGCAGCAGATCACCTGCATGGACTGTGTACACTGAAATTGCTCCAAAAGGAGTTGTAAACATTATTTACACTTTTTAACCTTTTCTTTTTTACAGGTGCCACGTTTATTTAATTTCTTATCCATATTATAGCGCTTGTTTTTCACCCAAACATGTTTTACAATCTATTGTACAGCTTATTTATACATACATAGCGCATTTCAATATTAACTTTATCTTTTGTACTGTCTACCTTTTTCACGTCGACCTTTTGACCCTGTCGACCTAATGTCTGTCTAACATATGGTGTCTATTGACTGTCTAACTCAGAGGTTCTCAAACTCGGTCCTCGGGGGCCCACACAGTGCATGTTTTGCAGGTCTCCTCACAGAATCGAAAGTGAAATAATTAGCTCCACCTGTGGACCTTTTAAAATGTGTCAGTGAGTAATTAATACACCTGTGCACCTGCTAGGTTACCTGCAAAACATGCACTGTGTGGGCTCCAGAGGACCGAGTTTGAGAACCTCTGGTCTAACTAGATACTGTCTATCTATCATCTCATACCCGTTGGAAGACTGGTTGAGATGAGATTCTTGGAGGTATGACTGATTTGCAAGAGAAAGAGCAATACTGAAGGATGAGAGCATAAGTTTGAAGTACAGGACATCTGCCTTAGAGTGTGATTTCTTCCACTGTCGCTCAGCAGTACATGAGCACTTTTGCGGATATTTGATGTGCCAGGGTTCAGGTGTTAATCTTTGAGGGTGAATAGTGGTTGGTGGAATGAGAGTGGTAAGGACAGAAGTAAGGTATACATCATATAGGGGAGTGGCTTGTTCAGGGCTTGAGAGAAAGAGAAAATAGAAGAGAGAAGTGAGTCGAACAGGGAGGTGATGTTAATATCCTCAATGTTAAGCTTGGTGATGGTAGCCTTAGGAGGTAGAGATGGAGAAGCAGAGAGAGATAAGTTAAAAGAGAGGGGATGGGGTGTTGGAGAAATCAGAATTATCACAGTAAGTGAAGACCAGACCAAGTGAACTCCCATTAATATGGGAGGCTGAGGAGGTCCACTGGGAGAGACCAAGTGAAGATGTGAGCTTAAGGAGTTTAGAGGAAGGAGATATTGATGTTGAAATTGCCTAAGATAATGGAGGCAATGTTAAAAGAAATAAAGTGACTGAGCCAGGAAGCAAAGTTGTCAACAAATTTGGAGGGCATACCAGGGGGATGGTAAATGACACCAACTCAAAGATTATCAGTTCAGAAGAGACATATAGCATAGGCCTCAAATGTAGAGAATGTAAGGGACGGTTCTGAGGATAAGAGTAGCTAGAGCGTAAAATTAATATGGATGTTGCGCTAATTTTAAATTACTGTTACCAAGCACTAGATTAAAGCTGAATAAAAATTCAACACTTTTAGAAAAAAAAATCAATATCTCGATTTTTCAGACACAATGGTCACACATAATTATAGAGCATGTAAATAGTCACATTTATAAAGCACCTAATGTTATATTCCTTAAAAAGAAATTGTGTATGTAAAAAATGCAACCACGATTTTTTATATTAAAAAGTGGAAGTCCAATGTCCATATGCATAAAAAAAAATAAAAAATAAAAAATCTAGTTTTTAGAGTCCGAGTTGTCCTGTCCACGTTCTGGAGTCCGCACAGACATTGCAGAACATATATACAGTACAGGGTATCACAATTTATGAACTCTCGTATTTGAAATACCTCATGAGTTCTATGTGACATGACTTCTGTGGTTTTTCGATTCATAAAACCACAGGTGATGCACCTTCATTTACCACATTTGTAACATCCTTGGACAGGAGTAGTGGTGAGCCAAGTTTGTTTCCTTTCTTTGTTTTTTACTTTCTTCAGCATACTAGGTGCTAGGTGTGATTTTAAGTTAATATTTTTCTTGGAAATTACTCTAGGTTGTACATCCACTGTTTTTTGAAGAATGTGATCTTGCTGTAGGATCTTAAAATTATTCATGAGCACTTTCTTTATTTCACCTGACTTATTATTTGGAGATATAGAGCATTTGAGATTGTGTATCATTTTGAGTTGTGGTCTTCCCTAATTTTCTTTTTGAACTTGGTTATAATAATTTAGTTCTATTAAGGTTCTATCACTGATCCGGTTTGGGATTGTTGTGGACTTGGGGTATCTTCCGAAGATTGGGAAGAGGAACCGCAACTGGGCCGCAACAGAGATGGCCGAATGTAGGTTTTCCTCATACAGGATTCAGACAGCAGGCAGGAGGCACGTGTTGGATATTGAAGATCTCCTGAAAAACAAGAACTTGAAAGGGCTGATGAATCCTCTGCAGACAGACGATAATGAACGTGGCTGGAGAACAGGAAGATTGAGAGTAGTAACCGAGGCTGGAATGTACGGTGCGGAAGCCTGTGTTTGCTGGACGCACAGTAAATTAGAGGTACAGAACGCGGAAGGCACTGACTGTGCTAGGAGATACAGAAGTGCTTGGCGGCACTGAGGTGCTGGAGGCACGGAGGTGCTTGGAGGCATGGAGGTGCTTGGAGGCATGGAGGTGCTTGGAGGCACGGAGTTGCTTGGAGGCACGGAGGTGCTTGAGGCACGGAGGTGCTCAGAGGCACGGAGGTGCTGGAGGCTCGGAGGTGCTCAGAGGCATGGAGGTGCTGGAGGCACGGAGGTGCTTGGAGGCACGGAGGTGCTGGAGGCACGGAGGTGCTGGAGGCACGGAGGTGCTGGAGGCACGGAGGTGCTTGGAGGCACGGAGGTGCTTGGAGGCACGGAGGACTGGCGATCACCACTCTGGGGAACTGATGATACTCAGGCACTGATGCAGGGCCTGGCGCCTGAATTTATACTTCCCACCACCATCAGGTTGGTGGGAAGTGCCTGATGACGTCACCCGCTCAGACGCCGGACCGAGCGCCGGGAGCCGCCAGCGAGGACGGCCGCAGAGAGGACCAGCGCGCCCGAAGAGGTAAGTAAGGCGGACGGGGCGGCGGCGTGACAGTACCCCCTCCTCTAGGGGTGGCCCCTGGACACTTCCCAGGTTTCGTAGGGTGCTTGGCATGGAAGAACCGGATTAATCGAGGATCTGAGACCTCAGAAGCTCCTATCCAACTTCTCTCCTCAGGACCATAACCTTTCCATTCTACCAGATATTGCAGGTTCTTATGAAGATAACGAGAGTCCAGAATAGTTTTGATCTCAACGTCTGTCCCAGTTTCAGTTTCTACCGAAGTGGGGCTTGAGGGCTTAGAATGAAAACGATTAAGGATGAGAGGACGAAGGAGAGAAACATGAAAGGCATTCGGTATGCGTAGATGAGAAGGTAATCCCAAATTGCAGACCACAGGATTCAGGATTTGTAGCACAGGGTATGGACCGATGAATCTTGGGGCGAACTTCACGATGGGTACCTTTAGCCGGAGGTTACGTGTGGAGAGCCATACCCTGTCACCACCCTTGTATTGAGGAGCGGCTCGCCGTTTCTTATCCGCGAAGAACTTGTATCAGACAGAAACCTTTTTAAGACTAGCATGAACCTTACTCCAAATTTGTCTGAAGTGTAGTAGAGTGGAAGTCACAGCTGGAACCTCTCCTGTTGGAAGAATTGATAATTCCGGAACTCGTGGGTGGAAACCATAGTTGATGAAGAACGGAGATTCGCCAGTGGAGGAATGAAATGAATGGTTATGTGCAAACTCTGCCCAAGGCAATAGCTCTACCCAGTTGTCCTGTGAAGGGGAGAGATACAGGCGGAGGAAAGTCTCCAAATCTTGATTGACTTGTTCCGTTTGCCCATTAGTTTGGGGGTGAAAAGCGGACGAAAACTTAAGTTTAATTTGTAAGGCCGGGCAGAGAGCTTTCCAAAACCTTGCGGTGAACTGTATCCCTCGATCAGAGACTATTTCTTGAGGCAACCCATGCAACCGAAAATGTTCTCGGACGAATATTAGAGCTAATTTAGGAGCTGTCGGCAGACCAGTCAATGGAACGAAGTGCGCCATCTTTGAAAAATGGTCGACAATCACCCAGACAGTGTTGTAACCTTTGGAACAGGGCAAGTCGGTGACCAAGTCCATGGAAATGTGAGTCCAGGGTTTCATAGGAATGAACAGAGGACGAAGCAACCCAGCAGGAGGCAGGCGAGGAGATTTATGCTGTGTACACTGTGGACAAGAATTAACATAATCCTGTACATCCTTCCTCATGGAGTCCCACCAGTAAGATCTTTGCAGAAACTTCTACATCTTCTGGGCGCCGGGATGACCGGAAAACTTGGAGATATGGGCCCACTGTAGTATTCTCGGCCAGAATTTATCTGGTACGGACATTCTTCCAGGGGGAGGACCTGGAGTAGTTGAGGCAGCGGAGACAGAAATTGAATTCAGAATTAAACTCCGCTCAAAAGAATCCTCTTCATCTGTGGGAGTTTGTGAACGGGACAGTGCATCCGCTTTAGTATTGAAAGTCCCGGCTCGGTACTTGATAACAAAAGAAAATCGAGTGAAGAAGAGTGCCCATCTAGCTTGGCGAGGATTCAAGCACTGTGCGATTTTGATATACAACACATTTTTGTGATCAGTGTAAATGGTAATCACATGTTTGGCCCCTTCTAAGAGATATCTCCACTCTTCCAAGGCAGATTTAATTGCCAAGAGTTCCTGGTCTCCAATAGTGTAATTTTGTTCGGCCAGAGAGAATTTACGAGAGTGGAAGCCACACGGATGTAATCTCTTATCTGAGGAGTACTGCGAGAGAACGGCCCCAACTCCGACCGAGGATGCGTCAACTTCTAGGAAGAAAGGTTCCTCGAAATTTGGTTGTTGGAGTACTGGAGCGGACATAAAAGTTGATTTCAAGTGGGAAAAAGCCCACTATGGCTTCGGGAGGCTACAAACCCAGGTTGGAACCCTTTCTCGTCAAGGCGGTAATGGGTGCAACAATGGTGGAGAAACTTCTAATGAATTTTCTATAATAGTTCGCAAACCCAGGAATCTTTGTATTGCTTTCAAGGAGAGTGGCTGTGCCCAGTCCTGAATGGCGGAAAGTTTCTCCGGGTCCATGCGAAGCTCCGCCCCCGAGATGATATAACCGAGGAAAGGTATTGATGTTACTTCGAAGGTACACTTGGAGATCTTGGCATAGAGATGATTCTCACGTAAACGGCGGAGTACCTCTTTGACCTGTGTCCTGTGTTCAGCAAGATCTTTGGAAAAAATCAGTATGTCATCCAAATATACCACGACACTTAGGTATAACATGTCTTGGAAGATTTCATTGACGAATCCCTGGAAGTCAGCATGAGCATTGCTAAGACCGAACGGCATCACCAGATACTCATAATGCCCATCCCGGGTATTGAAGGCGGTCTTCCATTCATCTCCCTCTCTGATGCGTATAAGGTTATAGGCCCCCCTCAAATCGAGCTTTGAAAAAACGTGGGCACCACGAACTCTATCAAATAGCTCTGTGATTAGGGGCAAGGGGTATTTATTTTTGATGGCAATATCGTTTAGGCCGCGGTAGTCGATACATGGTCTTAACCCCCCGTCCTTCTTTTTCACGAAGAAGAAGCCCGCTTCAGCCGGGGAGATAGAGGGGCGAATGAATCCCTTGTGAAGATTGGACTTGATATAGTCTGACATAGCTTGTGTCTCTGGAAGGGACAGAGGATAAATGCGACCCCGGGGCGGCATTTTCCCTGGGATGAGGTCAATGGGGCAGTCCCAAGACCTATGGGGTGGTAACTGGTCAGCCGCCTGTTCCGAGAACACATCCTTGAACTCTTGATACGCCTCCGTGATAAGTTCTTCCTCCGCCTTAGTAGAAACTCGAAGCGGACAGACAGGGGTGAGACAGTTAGTATGACAAAAAGAACTCCAAGACCGAATCTGTGCGGTCTTCCAATCGATATGGGGATTGTGAATTTTGAGCCAAGGCATTCCGAGAACCAGATTGTGATGCATTTCCGGCATCACCAGGAACTCCAAATATTCTTGATGTAGAGCCCCGACCTGTAGTTTAACTGGGACCGTGCGCCCTGTTATGATACCCTTGGATATCCTAGTACCATTGATAGCTGTCAAAGAAATAGGCCGCTCGATGGGCCGTGCTTCCAAATTCAGGCTTTGGACACAGAGAGAAGAAACTAAATTCCCCGCAGCCCCGGAATCCGACAGGGCTTCAAAAGACTTGGAAGTAGACTTGGTGGTTAACGATACAGGGAGCAAACAGTCCGAAGTCGGAGAAGATTTGGTCGTAACCCCCCAACTTGACTCCTCCGGAACAAGCTAGGCCTGCCCGTTTTTCGGACGGGATTTGCAGGACTTAATGAAGTGACCTGCAGCTCCGCAGTACAGACAGAGTTTACCCTCATGACGACGCTGTCGCTCTTCCGGAGACAATCGGGATCGGTTAATCTGCATGGATTCGTCCGGACTTGGGACCACCGCTTGCCTTGCAGGGGGAAGCCGGAACCTAGAACGATCCGATCGACTACGTTCACCTCCACGTTCCTGCATCCGGACATCTACCTTGACGCAGAGCGAGATCAATTTCTCTAAAGAATCCGGAAGCTCCAGAGTGACCAACTCATCCTTCAGGCGATCAGAGAGACCGTTCCAGAAAGCAGCTCTCAGAGCCTCATTATTCCAGCGAAGTTCAGAGGCAATGGTTTGAAAATTAACCACATACTGACCCACGGATCGGGAGCCTTGACGGATGCGGAGCAAGTCAGAAGAGGCCGAGGTCATCCTGCCGGTCTCGTCAAAAATTCTTTGAAAAGACGTGATTAATTCGGGGTAATTGGAAACCAGTGAATCAGAACGTTCCCATAATGGACACACCCAATCCAAGGCAGATCTTTCCAGCAGAGAAATAATATATGCCACCTTGGACCGGTCTGTAGGAAAGTTATGTGCAAGTAGCTCGAAATGTACCTCGCATTGGTTTAAAAAACCACGACAATTTTTAGGATTCCCATTATAACGGGCCGGAGTAGGCAGTTGAAGGCGCGGAGTGGCACCGGCCGATGGCTGAACATTGCTGGAAGCGGCAACTGGTGCGGCTACGGGAACTGGTGCTGGAATTACCGAGGCTAGGGATGCTTGAATCTGATCCAGACGCCCGGACAACTCCTGGAGGTACTGCATCACCTGACCTTGTGCCGCTTACTGACTTTGTACTCGGGAAGCCAGATTCTGGATAGCACTTCCGTGTTCCGATCCCCCGGGTCCATGGGGCCTGAGTATACTATCACTGACCTGGTTTGGGATTGTTGTGGACTCGGGGTATCTTCCGAAGATCGGGAAGAGGAACCGCAACTGGGCCGCAACAGAGATGGCCGAATGTAGGTTTTCCTCATACAGGATTCGGACAGCAGGCAGGAGGCACGTGTTGGATATTGAAGATCTCCTGAAAAACAAGAACTTGAAAGGGCTGATGAATCCTCTGCAGACAGACGATAATGAACGTGGCTGGAGAACAGGAAGATTGAGAGTAGTAACCGAGGCTGGAATGCACGGTGCGGAAGCCTGTGTTTGCTGGACGCACGGTAAATTAGAGGTACAGAATGCGGAAGGCACTGACTGTGCTAGGAGATACAGAAGTGCTTGGCGGCACTGAGGTGCTTGGCGGCACTGAGGTGCTTGGAGGCACGGAGGTGCTTGAGGCACGGAGGTGCTCGGAGGCATGGAGGTGCTGGAGGCTCGGAGGTGCTCGGAGGCACGGATGTGCTCGGAGGCACGGAGGTGCTGGAGGCACGGAGGTGCTGGAGGCACGGAGGTGCTTGGAGGAACGGAGGACTGGCGATCACCACTCTGGGGAACTGATGATACTCAGGCACTGATGCAGGGCCTGGCGTCTGAATTTATACTTCCCACCACCGTCTGGTTGGTGGGAAGTGCCTGATGACATCACCCGCTCAGACGCCGGACCGAAGGCCGGGAGCCGCCAGCGAGGACGGCCGCAGAGAGGACCAGCGCGCCCGGAGAGGTAAGTAAGGCGGACGGGGCGGCGGCGTGACAGGTTCAAACTCTTTTCATTGGCTGAGTTCAACAGGGACACAGCATATCCTCTAGTCTCAAAATCCTTGTGCATGACTTTCGCTTGTACCTGGACGTTATCATTATTTGAACAGTTCCTACGTAGGAAATTAAACTGGTTCCTGTTTAATATGGTTGAAGTATGAGGTTCGAATCAAGGATATTCTGTTTTTATAACACAAAACAAATAAAAAGGAAGTTATACATATAGAGGCAGAAATGTGTTTGATAATGTTTTTGGGGACCAGAGGCGTAACTAGGGTTTTAGGAGCCCAGGGCAAGATCAATAATGGCGCCCGCCCCCCTCCCCCCCCCAAAAAAAAATAATAATAATAATTTTTTTTATAAAAATAATAAATAAATAAAATGATAATAATAAAAAAAAAAATACAAAAGGAAAGTATGTGCAGACGCCACCGGTGTCACTGCATAGAAAGATGTCAGGGTGTGTATGTACAGATGTAGGTGCAGTGGTCGAAGTTGAATTTTTGAAGGCGGAATGAAAGAGTGCAGATAGCAATTATGCGCGTGCTCCGGAAAAGGGGCGCGGTCACTCAAAAGGGGCGTGTCCTTCAGTGTAGTAGGACCCCTTATACTATATAGTACTGGTGCCCCTTTCACATTATAGCACACGGTATGAGCCGAAATTCACATTATAGCACACAGTATGAGCCGAAATTCACATTACCCCACACGGCATGAGCCGAAATTCACATTGTAGCACACAGTATGAGCCGAAATTCACATTACCCCACATGGTATGAGCCAAAATTCACATTATAGCACACGTAATGAGCCGAAATTCACATTATAGCACACGGTATGAGCCGAAATTCACATTATAGCACACGGTATGAGCCGAAATTCACATTATAGCACACGGTATGAGCCAAAATTCACATTACTCCACATGGTATGAGCCAAAATTCACATTACCCCACATGGTATGAGCCGAAATTCACATTACAGCACACAGTATGAGCCGAAATTCACATTACAGCACACGGTATGAGCCAAAATTCACATTACCCCACATAGTATGAGACGAAATTCACATTATAGTACACGGTATGAGCCAAAATTCACGTTACAGCACATGATATGAGCCAAAATTCCCATTATAGAGTTAGGGGATCCTACCCCCAGAATTAACATGGCCTGTGGGGCACTATGATGAGGGGAGCCCATCCCCTTAATAGACTAATTGCAGAGTTTAGCAGCGGAAGGGCTGCAGCGGTTTCTCACCCCAAGCTGCGGCGCTTCTGCCACCTCCGACACTCCACATCTTCGGCACCACCCGGGATGCAGAGCACCGCACCGGGTATGCACCCTTTTCAGTGTGGTCTGCTGCGCTCCGAAGGGGTTCTTGTTTCATGCTGCAGGATCCCGATGTGCGCCTTCCTCCCCGCTGTTACTGTCACGGTAAGCATTAGTATCGTTTACCGCAGAGGCGATTTTCTGAGGCATATGTGTTAAACCTCAGGAACTGAGATGCCCTTCTCACCATACAGCTGTGTGGCCGAGCCGGGCGGGGGGACAGCCAGCAGCAGCATGCCGGATATCAGCAGCAGAGGGTGCGGGCTGTACATACTTGAGGCAGCTGGATATTCAACAGTGCTGAAAGCCTCCGGAGCCCGCACCCCCGGAGCTGCAGTACACCGGCAGAGGACACCCATCCCCCGAACCCTGCGTAGCCCAAAGCCGGAGATCAGCAGCATGTTGAACACGGAAGCAGAAGCTGCTTATTGCCGGTCAACATGCTGCTGATCTCCGGCTTTGGGCTCCGCACGTACCTTACAGCCCCCACCCTCGGCTGCTGATATCCGGCATGCTGCCCCTGCTGCTGGCTTTCCACCCGCCCGGCTCGCCCACCCAGCTGGATGGTGAGTGAGAAGGGCATCTCAGTGCCCGTGGTTTAATACATATCTCTCTTCGGTAAATGGCCATTAGTACATCCCACACACACTGATTACACACACACAGACTGGCCACCCCCAAATCCTACACACACCCACTCAGACTACAAACACACATTCTCATACTTTCCTCTCCCCCACACACACACTGGACTGCAAAAATTTACACACACTGACACTGTTCCACACACACACAATTAACACACACTCACACTGTCCCACACACACAATTAACACACACGCACACTGTCCCACACACCAGTGGCGTGCGGTGAGGTCAGTGGCATGCGGTGAGGCACTACAGCCATAATGTCTGCCGAATCCTGCCGATGACCCCTACCGCCACCGAGCCAATGCCCGCCACTGCCTCTGAGCAGATGCCCGCTGCCACCACCAATGGCTTACAAACTCGCCCACCATCAACTGACCCAGCCCTCCGCCACTAATTTGCAACTCAGTCCAAAGCCGCCAATGCCCGCTGCATGCCTGCTCATCATACTTGTGATATATTGTACATTTTTATAGAAAAAAATAATAATTTGTGTTTGGGACTGGGAAGGGAGTGGGAGGAGGACATGAATGCAATTTTGTTGTCCAGGGCTTCCATTAACTTAATGGAGAAGGGTCTGAATGGGTTAAAAATGTAAAAAAAAACTGCGTGAGGTCCCCCCTCCTAAGTATAACCAGCCTCGGGCTCTTTGAGCCGGTCCTGGTTGTTTAAATACTGGGAAAAAATTGGACAGGGGTTCCCCGTATTTAGACAACCAGCATCGGGCTCTTAGTCCGGTACTGGTTCCAAAAATATGGGGGACAAAAGATGTAGGGGTCCCCCCGTATTTTTAAAACCAGCACTGGGCTCCACTAGCCAGGGACATAATGCCACAGCCGGGGGACACATTTATGTAGGTCCCTGCGGCCGTGGCATTACCCCCCCCAACTAGTCACCACTGGCCGGGGTTCCCTGGAGGAGTGGGGACCCCTTAAATCAAGGGGTCACCCCCCCTCCAGGCACCCAAGGCCCAGGGGTGAAGCTCGAGGCTATCCCCCCCATCTGTGGGCTGTGGATGGGAGGCTGATAGCCATGTAAGTAAAAAAAGAATATTGTTTTTTGTTGTGGAACTACAAGGCCCAGAAAGCCTCCCCCGCTTGCTGGTACTTGGAGAACCTCAAGTACCAACATGCAGGGAAATAACGGGCCCGCCGGTACCTGTAGTTCTACAACAGAAAAAATACCCAAATAAAAACACAACTCACACACCGTGACAGTAAAAATTTATTAAAACACACTGACACACTCACACATACTTACCTATATCCCACGCCGGTCACGTCCACTTGTCCAGTAGAATCCAATAGGAGTAGCTGTAAAAATGAGAGACACATTACTTACCTACATCCCACGCCGGTCACGTCCACTTGTCCAGTAGAATCCAATAGGGGAATCTGTAAAAATGAGAGACAGATTACTTACCTAAATCCCACGCCGGTCACGTCCACTTGTCCAGTAGAATCCAATAGGGGTACCTGTAAAAATGAGAGACAGATTACTTACCTACATCCCACGCCGGTCACGTCCACTTGTCCAGTAGAATCCAATAGGGGTACCTGTAAAAATGAGAGACAGATTACTTACCTACATCCCACGCCGGTCACGTCCACTTGTCCAGTAGAATCCAATAGGGGTACATCTAAAAATGAAAATGATACTTACAAACTTCAATCCACAGGAGGAGAGAGAGAGAGAGAGGAGGGGGGGGGGGGAGAGGAGGAGGAGGAGGAGGAGGAGGAGGGGGGGGGAGAGAGACTAACCTGCTGCTGCTGGGGAGACCGGCACACACTGCAGGGCCACGACGGGAGGACGGAGCCGGCGGAGGAGGGGGAGAGCCGCACACCGCCGCTCCTGTCAGCGGCAGCGGAGGAGGACGGGGCGCACACTACAGACGCCAATAACCGCCGGGACAATTAACACACACAATTAACACACACGCACACTGTCCCACACACACACACAATTAACACACACGCACGCTGTCCCACACACACACACAATTAACACATACACACGCTGTCCCACACACACACAATTAACACACACTCACACTGTCACACACACACACACACACACACACACACACACACACAATTAACACACCTACACAATTAACACACATTCACACTGTCCCACACACACACACACACACACACACACACACACACACACACACACACACAATTAACACACTCACACTGTCCCACACACACAATTAACACACTCACACAACTAACACACACTCACTGTCCCACACACACAATTAACACACCCACACAATTAACACACATTCACACTGTCCCACACACACAATTAACACACATTCACACTGTCCCACACACACACAATTAACACACTCACACTGTCACACACTCACACAATTAACACACACTCACACACAATTAACACACACACACACTGTCCCGCACCCCCCTCTCCCGACAGAAAAAAATATAAACATAATTGTAAAGCCCGCTCACCTGTTAAGGCCGCGCACGCGGTCGCGCGCACCTCCGAGGTCGCGGTCGCACTCACCTCCGAGGTCACGGTCGCGCGCATGCGCGATCGCGTACAGTACAATGTGCAGGGAGGAGGGGAGGCTCCTGGCTGCCGCTGCCTGTCCAGTGTGACAGGCACAGCAGCCGGGGAGACAGGGAGAGCGCCGCAGGTAGCGCCGGCGGAATCCCTGTCGCATGGGGTGAGCGGGCCGTGCCGGTGGCGCCCCCTCTGTTGGGGCTTCCACGGCGCCCAGGGCACGTGCCCTGCTCGCCCCGTGCTAGATATGCCTCTGTTGGGGACATGTTTGAAGTAATTGGTACACTTCAGAGAAGGACGGAGTGAAAAGGGATATAGACATCATTATAGAGTCCCAGAATCCACTCTATACGTGTTGTCTTTTCTTTTTTTCTTTATACGTTGGATTGCATATATTTAAGATATACTTTGTACTCATTTACTGAAAAAATATGTTGCTAGAAGAAAACCTTCAGTAAACACTTTACAGAACTCTTTCATTTACAATGTAAAAAGTTAGTAACAACATCTAAATAACATGTTTAATTTAGATATAACTTGTACATGTATAACTAATGAACAGGCTCTGAGGGAGAGTGGTTTAGACTCCCGTTTGGCAAGCTTGAGACCTAGGGTTTGAATCAGGGGCAGACTATGTTGGTCACTCAGACCTGATCGCACGCTAGGGTTTTTTTGCAGTCCTGCGATCGCCTAGTCGCCGGGCTAAATTGTGTATGCGTATGAACCGCAATGCGCAGGCTCGTCGTACAGGTACAAAGCGGATCATTGCTGTGCGATGGATTTTACGAAGAATCTACTCGCACAGCCGATCACAAGGAGATTGACAGGAAGAAGGCGTTTATGGGTGTCAACTGACCGTTTTCTGGGAGTGGTTGGAAAAATGCTGGCGTGTCCAAACGTTTGCAGGGCCAGTGTCTGACGTCAATTCCGGCCCCAGACAGGCTGAAGTGATCGCAGTAGGCGAGTAAGTCCTGGGCAATTCAGAAACTGCACAAAGTTTTTTTTGTACCGCTCAGCTGCACAT
Source organism: Pseudophryne corroboree (assembly GCF_028390025.1). NCBI lineage: Eukaryota > Metazoa > Chordata > Amphibia > Anura > Myobatrachidae > Pseudophryne > Pseudophryne corroboree. Next base: position 329,948,163 of record NC_086447.1, on the reverse strand, counting down.
ACGATCGCACACTTGCACAGCTAAAATACACTCCCCTGTGGGCGGTGCCTATGCGAACGCAGGACTGCAAAAAACAGCTAGCGAGCGATCAGATCTGAATTACCCCCTATGTTCTGGTTTTTTTTTTTAAAGAAATAACTTAATATTGATCACTGTAATCAATTGTTTATTACAACTGAAGATAAATAGACGTTCTTATACCTTTTGTATATATATTGGCTTATTATTTATGTTATTTTATTTTATTTCAATTGCAATGCAATGCAAATTAGATTTTATATATATATATATATATATATATATATATATACCAGCATAATTGAGCTTATTTTGGTGAGTGCTGTACTTTTTGTTTCTCTCTCTCTCTATATATATATATATATATATATATATATATATATATATACACACACACACACACACACACACACACACACACACACACACACACATTTTTCTCTCCTCGATAAACAAAAAGATATTTAATTAAACAAATGAATGTCTGTAAGTTAACTGCTGAATCAAGACACAGCTGAAATGTAATTGGACACATGCACCCAATTTTATTTCATTAAGCACCCAATTACTGTATATACAAATTAAATTTTATATACAACATTTTATAGCAAACAATGGACACTCACTAGCTCTGAGGATAATAGGTTTATAAGGATTTCTTTTACTGCTGGGAATCACTCTTGAAAAAGCACCCTGAGGTGCAAAATTCATTGAGGATCCTCCCTATCATCCAGCCTAGTCCGAGGACTTCCGGAAGAATACGTACATACTTACTCATAGAGGTAAGCGGCCCTCCTGCTTGAGACGTGAACTACCGAAGGGAATCACCACCTCTGCATCTCCAGCGGCAACGCTCATGGGGAGACCTTAGCGGCTAAAGACTTGCTGCCACAAACATAACACGTGACGGGTCTGTCACAAAGCAGAGGAACAGAGCTGGTAAATTAACACATATCATATTTCAGGATCTGATCACGTTATGGATCCTGGCATTGGGAGCCCTAAGGGCAAAGCTGGACGTAGAGTCAGCCTTTAGGCTGCTTCCCTTGCATCAGGAGAGCTTCAGTCTCATGGGACGAAGCTGCGGTGGATAATTTTTCAGGGGAAAACTGTATTGCCGACGGGCTGCGCCATTTTCGGGTGCTGTCTGCGGAGCATTTAACTCTTCCCTGCAGTGGTGCCGGCAGGTGCGCACAGGGTCAAGAGCCATAGCACACCACCTAGAGGATTTCCTGGGGGCAGGGCCACAAGCTGCAGCGCAGCGCGGCCAATTGCTGCGCGAACTACAGGTCATGCTGGAGGTATTCAGCGTGCCTATCGCACCAGAGAAACTGAGGGCCCAAAACAGTCTTAGCATCCAAGGGTTCAAAGCATCGATATTGGCATAAAATAGGAGGCTAGGAAGGTTTTTCCGAACTAACTGCTTTGAAGCGTTGGCCCACGGGCGGCCGGCAGCGGAGATGCAGAGAGGCAGCTGGTTCCCGAGGGTTTGTAACCATTGAGTTTCGCATTTAGCGCGCTACTGGTTTTGTTAGCAGAAATTAATGGAAATGCAGCAGGATCCAATGGGGGGCATCCATTGATGTTAGCATCAGATGTTAGGAGGATAGAACGGTTTGCCTCTTCTAGCTATTTCTCGTGAGTTAGGCCCGGGCGGGGGCAGGGAGATAAGCTGCGGCAGCATGAAATTTATCACTGCGGTTTCCTAGTCAGGAACAGTGCAAGGCACATTCAGAATCAGCCAGGGCACCTGGTCAGGTTTGGCAGTTTTGTGACATGTGAAGCACAGGCAGCTGGCAGAGATGCAGGAATCAGGGAGGGCCCAGCAATGGCCAAAGCAGTTTGTCTGGCCAAGTAGCTGGCCGGGAGAAGGCGGCATGATGGTGGCCGTCAACAGGCGGGCTAGCGGCATAAGGGGCCACAGGCTGGCCAGCTTGTATGTCGAAGCCAGACAGAGGAACAAGGGAGCCAAGTGCCAGCAAGTGAGGAGGGGGCTGGCTGCAGGGCGCCTGCGCAGCAGCATCAAGTTCAGTGTGAATCAAATACTTGAACTGGCAGGTTGGGAACCGGGGCAGTCGGGGTGTGTCCCCTCCCCCCCCCCCCCCCATCCCGGGTAAGGAAACTTTTTGAATGTATAATTTCTACTTTATGCCAGTCAATGAGCTAACCAAGGATGTGGCGATAGTAGATGTGTTCTCAGTAGCAGAGGCCATGGGCATATGGGCCCACAGGATGGCCAACAGGAATATCCAATTATCCTACAGGAGTGTGAGGGAGTGCAGGTGGTAAACAAGCAGCGTGCATCACCCCGCCAGTAGGCAAACTGCTTAGAAGGCTAGCGTTGGTGCCACAGTGTCACGTTCAGGACAAAGTCCATTCAAGAGGACAGTAGGATACGGAAAAAGTATGCGACTCTGGAAAAGGCACCAGTTCCAATCTACGGGGAGGGTAAGCCCTGACCCCTCCCCTCCCAAAAACAGCAGAGTACAGGCGAGCAACACGTGACTGCAGCAGCCATGTTGGTAGCTGGACACATCCAGCTGCCCAGGGACAATTGTCAGGTCATAATATGGTGCTCGATCGCTCGGGACTGAGGCTGCAATATCAGCAGCTAGAAAGGGATGCTAGGTAGAGGATTACAGCATTCGGGCGGAGTGCAATATTTACATAGCAGGCGACAGGTCCGCACCAAAGGTCCTGTGGCATGATTGCTAGGGGCTTTAGCGGTAGCGGTACAGGCAGAAAAAGGAGGTTATTGCTATACCTAGGGGAGGAGACCTTAGGAGAGTCCCTGGACCTAATCGGTTATAAGGGGGACCAGGATCGTGGGAAAAGAGTAAGGGCATGCTGCAAAATGGTTTACGGTGCACCATGACTCCAGGTTGCCTTGGCAGGGAGCCTGGAGAGGAGCGGGCTGAGAGGGAGCCCCGAAAAAAAATAGGGGGTGCAGCCATAAAATGAGGTGCAGCGCTGCCAGGAATGCAAAGGGGCGTACCGCACAAAGACATCAGCAATAAAACATTGGGCAGGTACAGGGGGGTCAGGAGGCATTTGTCAGATACTGGCACTGACATGTAAAATAACCCGAGGCAAGAGGTGCAAGAAGGCAGAGGGATAGGGCGGGTTGCAGGGTGGGGGCTTCGGTGCTCAGGCATGTCTGAGAACCTCGTGTGGCGGGAGAAAGCGGTGCGCAAGGCATGGTGAAGGGGGGAGCCAGCTGAGGTATGCAGATTCACCCTCGGTGAATGGACGCACGCCCGGTTCCAGCCGTGGACGGTTGGGCCCGTGGGCTGCGCGCCAGGCGAGCGTGATATGCACCGCAGGGGCTGGTTCCCAAGGGGGCGTTGCCGCGGTGCCTAATGGGTAGGCAGGGCACGCCCAAGGAAAATTGGAATGAGTGGGTAACACATTGCACCTTGCCCACCACTTTTCTGTCCATGCCCTGCAACCTTGTAAGGTGGTATATTAATAAACTGTGGCCAGTGATTTTACCCAAAGCTTTGCCTACGTGTCTAAGTTATTTTAGATTAGAGTGCCGGTGCTTAGGGATACCGGTAGGTCGACCTCTCCCCCTTAAGACTTGCTGCCACAAACATAACACGTGACGGGTCTGTCACAAAGCAGAGGAACAGAGCTGGTAAATTAACACCTCCGGCTCAGGAGAGAGAATGCCGGGAGGCGCTCACATCCAGACAGGAGTGATTGATCGCTTACATTTGGTCCACCAGGTATACGGTACTTTCTCAGTGTGGACCGGCTAGCTTCCATAACGACAGTTATTTTTTTCCGTTTTAATATAAAAAATCGTGGTTGCATTTTTTACATACACGATTTCTTTTTAAGGAATATAACATTGGGTGCTTTATAAATGTGACTCTATTTACTTGTTCTATAATTGTGTGATCATTGTGTCCGAAATTTTTATATGTGGAAAACAATTAAAAATCGAGATATTGATTTTTTTTTTAATCTAAAAGTGTTGTATTTTTGTTCAGCTTTAATCTAGTGCTTGGTAACGGTAATTCAAAGTTAGTGCAACAGCCATATTAATCTTTTTTGCATATATGGGAAGCTAGTGATCCGTTGGGATTGGACCATTTAGCTTTACCGATTTTAGTCAGTGATCACACAGACACGACTGAGCCAATTGCTAGCTATATGGTAAGTTTTTAATACATTCATACTAGCGCCTGAAAGCGTGTAAAAGGACCCCAACACCACCACCATGGTGACCATTGGGTCGGGGTGTGTGTGAGAATGTGAAGCCCCCAGCAGAGAGCTGCAGGAGAAATAGTGTCAGAGTGGGAAATCCAGGTTTCATTAATGGCTAGTAGGTGCAGGGAGTTGGAAATGAAAAGGTCATGAGTGGGGACCAGTTGGTTACAAACAGATCTGGCATTCCAGTAATACCAAGGTAATTCAGAGTGGATTTGCAAGTATATAAACTGTGGTTAATTTACACAGGTTACCTAAGGCAAATGTTTAGCTGATGAAAGATTAAACTGTGTTTGTTTATGCAGACACCAACCCAGACTACCTTCATTAACTATGCATTGCTGACCAAAATTTCTAACACAGGCATTTACAATGGCAAGCAAATCATGGCATTACAAATTTAACACAAATTGGTTGTGTAGTGTTCACAGACAGAGAATTGTAGATTGTTAGAAATGAACATACACGGGAAGTTGTGAAGCAGTCCAAGGGGGGAATTCAATTGTTTAATCACTCCCGATCTCCTGTCTAAAGTGACAGGAGAACGCGGGGCGATAATAAATTTCCCCCCTTTATCATGCTGTTCGTACTCATATCATTCGGGTTTAGCCACGTAAAGCGACAAAACCTGTCTAAACGAATGGGCGCGGTGGTAAAAGTCCTGTTTGGGCACCCAAATGAGTCACTTTTTGCGCATTTCAGCTTGCCACCCCTAGGGGTAGTGAGCTGAAATGCAGTTCTCGCACTTATCGGCAGCAGCATTTGAATGGCGTGCACGGGGACATGCAATCACAATGTAATCTTGCCCCAAGTGTTAATGTAGTTGTAAGATGTTTCACATCAAGTGTTATGAACCATACACAGGGGACGACTTATCCTGTGTGCTAAGCGATTTAGGTTAGCATAGATCGCTCAGCACACATCGCCATACATACAGTGATGTGTGCTGAGCGATCTGTGCTAACCAGTGCTGCAAGTATGGCGGTACAGGGCGGTACTGCGTACCGGTAAGAAACTTCCAGCAGTACCGCTGGACCGACCGCTGTGCTAGCAGCTCGCTGCAGTGCTGTGTGTATGTGAGGGAAGAAGAGCGGGCAGCGTGCGCATCTCCTGTGTCCCTCAGTAACCATCCGGTCTACTCTCTGGTGGCGTGTCTCTCATGAGGTGCCGGTTCGTGAGCCAATCAGAGCTTGTGGACCGGCAGCTGTGGATGCTGATTGGCTGCCGATCCACGAGCTCTGATTGGCTCACGAATCATCACCTCATTTGAGAGACACGCCGCCGGAGACCGGATGATCGCTGAGGGGCAGGAGCGGCACGGGCTGCGCTCTCCACTCCTCACACAGTAGAGGTGAGCAATGGTGGGGGTGGGGTGGGGCCGGTGTATTTGGCACTGTGGGGACATATGTCGCACTATGGAAGCGTATGTGGCACTGAGGGCATATGTGTACCTTGCACTTGGGGAGGGGGCATATTTGGCCCTGGGGCCATATGTGTACCATGCACTGGTGGAGCATATGTGTATCTGCACTGTAGGGGCATATATGGCACTGTGGGGGCATATGTGTACCTTGCAATTTGTGGGGCATATGTGTATCTGCACTGTGGGGATATATCTGGCACTACGGGGGCATATGTGGCACTGGGGGCATATGTGTATCTGATATGGTGGGGACATATCTGGCACTATGGGGGCATATGTGACTCTATGGAGGCATATGTGTACTTTGCATGGGGGGCATATGTGTATCTGCACTGTGGGGACATATCTAGCACTATGGGGGCATTTGTGTACCTTGCACTGGGGGGCATATGTGTATCTGCACTGTGCTTACATATCTGGCACTATGGGGGCATATGTGTCACTTGGAGCATATGTGTACCTTGCCCAGGGGTGGCATTTATGTATCTGGTACAATGGGGGTATATGTGTATCTGGCACTCCCCTATTGGGGGCATATGTATATCTGGCACTGCGCTATTTGGGTCATATGTGTATCTGACCCCCATATGTGTATCACACCCCTATTTTAATTGGCCATGCCCCATGTGGCCACACCCATTTTTGGGCACTTGCGCCTTTGGCGCACGCACGCGCACACAGTATCACTAAGAATTTTTTTCTACTTGCACCACTGGTGCTAACCAGTGTTTTTTATGCACATGCTAGGCGATCTAACTAGATCTTGCCTGCATGTGCAAAAGATCTGAGCGAGCGATGGCAACGCGTGGGCCCATGCATCACCATCGCTATGGGGTGTACGCACGGAGCAATCCATGCTTAATTTCTAAGTGATCTAGACAGATTGCTTAGAACATAGGCAAAAATTGCCCCGTGTGTATGGGGCATTAGATGTTTTCTTTCAGTTTTCGTCCAGTTGAAGTCCAAGCAAAGTGCAGGCTACAGCTATGAAATTGTAATCCTAATACGTAGAATCTTTACACTTTGAATTCTGCTATTCTTGCTATTATCAGTTTTCTATCCCCTAATAAATAGATCTACAAACAACTGTTTGTATTTTCACTGATTGAGACCTCACCTCAATGCCCCACACCCACTAAGAAAGTGAGCAATAAAAAAATCTACAAACAAATGTGAAAGGTTTTTTTTTTTACCAAAAAATCCTTACATAAATCATTTTTCCCCAGTATATATTTTATTGAAGTTTTTCACAATATTTAAACATAGAAAAGATTAAACAGAGCAGTGAATCATATGAAAATCAAACATTACAATGTATAGAGGACAATAGAGTTTTGATTACATGGAAAAGCTTCAGATATTTGTAATATATAATTATGTAATTATATATCTAATTATCATAAGTCCAAAACATGGACAATGTTCATAACTTATCCAGGTGCCGTGTGAACTCATTAGACTGTAAGTCTAAGAAAATTGGTATCAAATAATCACCTGTATGCAGATATATAGAAATAAATAAAATAAAATAAAGGTAGAATAAAAAAACCCCGCTACATATGATAAACAAAAGAGGAAAAGGAGAGAAAGAAATATAGAAAAATTAATAACTATCATTGCTTACCTAAAATCATGAGCCTTCAATTCAAGTGTCCATCCATTTGGTGAGTAGTACAAAAAATTAGATTTAAGAAAAGGGAACTAGAGAAGAATGGGGCAGATTTATTAAGCTCGGTGAAGTGATAAAGTGGAAGGTGATAAAGGACCAGCCAGTCAGATCCTAACTGTTATTTTTCAAACCCAGCCTGTAACATGGCAGTTAAGATCTGATTGGCTGGTCCTTTATCACCTTCCACTTTATCACTTCACCGAGCTTAATAAATCTGCCCCATTATGTGGTAAGAGGGAAAGTATATTGATGAGAACATGTGGTAACATTAAAGGGGAATAGATTTCTTATTGTCTAGAATCTGGTAGGAATACCACAAAGTGGATTGAACGCAGTGTTTAATTGCCAATTTAGTTGAAGATGGTAATGTCTGAATATTTTTATCCCAGCATTGGAACAAAGCAGGAATCAGAGTTTCCTTGTGCAGGGTCATTTCTACATAATTACATTTTAAAGCTGCTTATAAAGATAATGATTGTACATAAGCTAAGAATGCAGTAAACTATTCAAAGCAGTGCTTATTGAAACAAATGCATGGGAACCGTTGTTCTACATTACCTGTAGATGAGAAGAAGATAGGCGTTACATCAATCTTTGCAAGGGTTGCATACGACTGATATAAACTCCAGGCTAAGTGCAGGCCATAGCTATTGTGCACCAAGAACAGATGGTTGCAACTGCAGTGGCTCAAAGTGAGCCTACCAGATTTTGCGCATTCAATACATGGTTGTTCACAAGGAGAAGGGCTTATACTAGCATTAGCATAAAGTTGCAGATGTGACTAACATGGTCTCAGCAGCGTGCGACCAGTGCCAGATTAAACCCAGTCAAAATCTCGGGTCTTCCCTCGCAAATTATCTCCTAATACGTTTTTAATTTTACCAACCAACAGTTTACGATCTGGAAACTGTAATGTGAATCTGATGTCTATGGTTTATGTACTTTAAGTTGTTAATGGGTACATTACATTAATACAGTATTTTCTCTATACAGTCTTTAATGTAATGTTTTAATTTCTTTCAGTTGATTAATTTTTTCTATCTTTTGGAAACAATTAAAGAAAGCTTGATTGTAATTTTCTTTCAAGATCAAATCAATATTATTTTGATCCATTGGCACTGGGCCCCTAAAAGGCATGGGGCCCATAGGCCGGTGCCTACACTGGCAATTCGGCACCAGACTCTTAATAAGTTAGAGAAACCAGTATGGACAAATCCTTAAGGTAGAAAATATATTCACCTTTTTCCAAATGAAAAGCAAGTTATGAACAAGTAAAATATGTCAGGCCGTTGGGCTGCAGCTCAGACCACATATAGCAGGGGAGGGGGCAGGTTAAGTCTTGTATATAAGCTTTATAGTACTTTTACTTTTACTGTGTGTTATAAAATGTGGGCTGGCTGCAGAGCCGGATTAAGGTGATGGGGGGCCCAGGGCACTTCAGACAGTTGGGCCCCTAATACAGAGGCAGGCAGATGAATCATATAATCACAAGTAGATATACAGAACAAACAGCGTCACTCATGGACCTCACAGGTAGGATCAAGAAAACTGCAAGAAGCCGTTCAACATTTTCCAATTAAACAACCTTCAGAGGTCCGTGAGTGCTGCTGTTTGCTCTGTCTATGTATGTATGTATGTATGGTATGTATGTATGTATGTATGTATGACATGTATGTATGTGTCTATCTATCTATCTATCTATCTATCTATCTATCTATCTATCTATCTATCTATCTATCTAGTATGTAGTCGGCACTCCACAGACTTGCAACAGATTCAATATGTATATGTAAATATATATATATATATATATACACACACATATATATATATATATATATATATGTACATATGACCCGCAGCCTCATACACTACAACGATATGTCTGAGGCTGAAGTCGGAGGCGATTTCACTTGAACTCTCCCGGGTGCTTCCCGGGAGTGGTTCCATACGATTCAATATGATTTGCATGCGATATATCATATGCGATCCCAGCCATGCCTGCGGGAACCGACATATCACGAGTGCTGCACTAACGATCTAGGGGAGCCGATCCGACACTCATGGGAACACGCATGGGATTGGATCGGAAATGCATCCAAAATGCCCGAATTCACCCGATATATAGGCCCGAATGCCCGAAATTGGATGAAATCAGGCATTATCGTTCTAGTATATGGGGCCCTTTACTGTTGTGCAGACAGGCAGCTGTGACAGGGCTCCACATGCCGCCTGGGATCCAGCACTCCTCCGCTCCATCTAAGTTCTTTTCTGCTGTGCAGCCTGCGCGCCCAGCCAATTAATGAGCTGCAGGTTGCTATTTCACACACTATTGGACTGTAGTGCTGTGCGGTGCCTGCTCCCTCTGTTCATTTGCATGTTCAGCGGGGAGCCAGGACCGCAGCACCACAGATCAGTAAGATAGATCCGATCTGTGGTGGGTGGCAGGGGGCCCTTTTAGAAAGGGGGGCCCGGGGTAATAACCCCCTAGGCCCCCCTTAATCCGGCTGTGGCTGGCTGTCCCCAGGGATCAGCAGCGCTGCTGGGTGTTTCATAGCCACACTTGTACTTCTTGTATAACCTGTAACTAGCCAATGGGAGTCTGGGGGCGGGAGGAAAGAGAAGCTGAGAGCTGTGTCCCACCTGGTGTAGCGGTGGAAGAGATACATACAGCGACGCTGCTGATCCCCGGGCACACACAGCAGCCAGCAAGCACACATTTTATAACACACAGTAAAGATTCTTATAGATGAGATTTAATCTCCCTACCACCCCACACACACACTTTATGTGGTCTGAGCTGCAGCCCTCAGGCAGCAGATGCCACTGATGACAATAAAGATTTCTATTCTATACTGTGCCACTACTGCTGTTCTATTCTATACTGTGCCACTTACACACATGGGCGAATGAGAGCTCTGCATGATATAACTGTGCCGTAACACACATCATGTAATGGTGATAAGTTTTACTTGTGTGGGTAAATCCTGCCATTTACTTTCTAGGAATCCACTTTAATGATACCAAATGGATACTGTATAATTGAAGCTGTGAAACCGATGAGTAACCTCTCTGTGGTAGTCCTTTAGAACTGTTTATAAAGACCTCGGGGGCTGGATGTTATGCCGTCCGACTTGGCAGGAGGTGCTGGTTGCTGGCCGGATTCGGACAGCATTAAATCCCGTCCATGGAAACCACCATGCCAATCCTAATGTGATTAAGAGCACTGCAGTACATGAAGAGACCTTGCCCCACCTGCTGCTTTATACTCGCTTTCTAAATTCTTCATTGAGAATATTTCAAAAAAAACAAAAAAAACAGTAGTACTGTAAATCTAAAGTACAATGTGTGGTGGTAATAAGAAGTGATATCTTATAACACAATTATTTGCAAACAATTTGGGAAGAGTATTGACACCAGTTTATGAGCATTTCTCACGAAGATAATCCGATAACACTACTCCCTTTATTTATTCAGTTAATCTTTTTAATTAATACTTTGGAGGAGTAGCTACTGTACTCCAACCTTTTAGAAACATTTCAGTTATGTTTCAGGACAGGAAAAGTTACCTGTGTGATGCACTGCTTGAGCTTAAACAGTTTCTATTAAAACTAATTAAATGTGTGTTTCTTCTCTACTGGGTCTGTTTATTTTGTTCACTATATTCAATTCCTATTATTATTTATTACAATTTCTTATTCATTAAAGTCTTATTTACATCCGACTTTATATTGTGTCTCTGTTTATTTATTGTTAGGCTGCAGTCACCATGATGGAGACAGATCACTTCCAGGATACTACTGTCCCTGGTAAGAGACATCACTTTCCCCTTCCGCATCCTGGGGCCATTTACTCCCCATATTCATGGTCAAGTGTTGCATGCTGAGCCAGTAAGGTTGATGGTAAAGTCATACAAAAAGGTTTCATGAGATAGGTTGCAGGCACATACACAAGGGGTTAATAATCTGCCAGATGGGGGTACAGAAACATGGTTGGATGTTGACATTGCATTCATTGTTAGATGAAGGTGCAAGGATATACATGGGAGGATATGAGATGTAAACATGGGGTCATGGTTAGCAAAATGATGATGCATGAGCGTAAAGTGGATATTCAGAATGAAGAAGATTGGGTTAGTGGTAAAGTGAGGGTGTAGTAACATACAGTAGTTATGTGAATGTAGAAATGGGTTTATGTAGGTAGGGGTGTATTGGCCATATAACCTACTGGGACTTTGGAATATGTGGCCGGGCCTAGAAAGTTGCCATGGGTTTGTCACAATACGAGGTATTCAGTGCTCCCCAGCCGCGCTTTCTCTTACCTGCGCCACACTCTGAAGTGCTGTCCGTCAATCGCTGACTCATCTGGTGCCCTGCGCTGTCTGCCACTGCGCTGTCTCCATTACCAGCATTCACAAGTCTGGCAGCCATTGTCAGTCTCCACTGCACACAACATGCTGGCAGTTCCTTCCAAAAGTAGTCATGGATGAAGCCATGACAGATCTGTTCAGCTGACCATCCAAGACCAATCAGGAACCAGTTTACAGTCATGTGATCTTCACCACCAAGCATCAGCTAGCCAGAGATATAAATCCTGAATCCTAGCACAGGCAAATCGCCAGTGCTTTGTTGTCTATCTACCTGTGAAGCGCTCCTGACGCTCCTGTTGGATTCTTGACAAGTGCAGTTTCCATCTGTAGCACTCCCAGGCTTCCTGAGCTATCCTGAAGGGCTGCTCAATTAATCCTCACAGCATATCTGGATTCACCAGCACAGCTAATCCCAGTGATCCTGAAGGGCTGCTCAGCTACATAATTGTAGCATATCCTGATTCACCAGTACAGCTAATCCCAATGATCCTGAAGGGCTGCTCAGCTACATCATTGCAGCATATCCAGATCCATCGGTACAGCTAATCCTAGTGATCCTGAAGGGGTGCTCAGTTCATCATCGCAGCATATCCAGATTCACCACTTTGGCCAATCACAGTGATCCTGAAGGGCTGCTCAGTTCATCATTGCAGCATTTCGCTGGTGCAACCTCTCCAAGCGTTCCTGAAGAGCTGCTCCCGCATCTCTATTGCAGCATTACCCAATTTGCTGGTACAGCCTATCACAGCGTTCCTGTAAAGCTGCTCCTGCAAACCCATTGCAGCATTTTCAGATTCACTGGTTAATCTCATCCCAGTGCTATGAACTTTCTAGCTATTCTATTGTGTTGGTAACTCATTACTCCAGTGTTCCAGTTCCCCATATTTCTGGTATCACTTTGCCAACTCTACTCACCTGTTCCAGGAATTATCCAGGTGTTCCTGAATTGCTGAACTGTCACATCTTGAATGCGCAGATTCTATGTTAAGCCTGCCCAGTTCTTTCCTAAGACCTCAAGCCAGAACCCAGCAGCTCAGCCTAGTCCGGATTCACAAATAACTTCAGCTGTGACATGGCTATGGTGATTCCTCAAAGTCACGTGTTCTATGAATTATCATAGAGTCACTGGTCCTATGAATTATAACCTAGCCGTGTCCAGTATGGGTATTATTATAGTGCTCCCAAAATTAATATTTTATAGATATGGGTATGTTATGAACTGCTAGGTTCAGAACTGTATCTGCCTTGTATAAGCACCTTGATGAACTGTATTGAGGTGTAGAATCCTTTTGAAGATTGGGCTTCCTGGCACAATGTTGCTTTCACGTTGGTGGAGCCCTGCTCTGGCTCTGGAGGCAAACAGGCCAGGAGAGTGTCGGATTGCCTCCCATAAATTACAAGCAGGATGGGAGAAGCAATATCCTGCCAAAGGTATGACTAATCAACCAGGTTCCTTAAGCAAAAGAGATATGAGCTAAATGGTCCCTGGAGACACCTAATTTGCATCCACAGTGATATTTTGCGAACAAAGTACAAGCCTTGCTGATTTTGTATAGAGTATTAATTATCAAACATGATAATGTTTTCCCTGGCTCTCTGTTCTTCTCCAAAAGATGTGTCCACATACACTGTGGTTTCAGCTGCACCAACAGCTACATCCAGCATACCAGGTACCATTCGACTTGGCAGCTCAAGCATATTTTCACTCATAATGTGCATTTTATTTATAAAACTAAAACTGGAAGCACAAAACTACTCTGCTATATTACACACTGATCAAATTCAAGTGTCACTTTGTAAATCTGTGTGTGAATGAGTCTGAATCTGTATAAAAAGTGCTATGATGCAGTGGCTGCAGCTTTTTCTTATACCAAGTACTTCACCTGTGACTTTGTAAGTTTTTTATATGAATTCCTTGCAGTTAATGTTTATGTATCTGTAGTACACTGTGCAGAGAGAGTTAGATTTGGATTGGGTGTGTTCAAACTGAAATCTAAATTGCAGTGTAAAAATAAAGCAGCCAGTATTTACCCTGAGCAGAAACATTATAACCAACTCAAATCTAACTCTCTCTGTAAATGTTATGTCTGCCCCACCTGCAGTGCACGTGGTTTTGCCCATTAAAGGAAAATGTTGTTTTGCAATCAACCTTGAATAAGGCCCTGTAAGTGGTGTTTTGCTGCACCTGTGATGTGAATAAGATGCAAAATGTAAAGAAAAAGACATACACTACAACTCTCAGAGCATCTTGTGCAATATGGCTGTCACGATCCTAGGCACAGTGATTCCCAAGATACGCCAGTCGGCGAATCCCTGCCATGTGACAGCATTACTGGATACCTGAGCACGTGCGTTAATTTCAACACGGTCACTGCCACCAGCCAAAGTACAAACATTTAGGGTATGACCCAAGGCAACCTTATGGCTTTTGCCTGCACCCAGAATTATTAATATTTTGGTAGCGCCTTTTTCAGAGAGTTGGGTTGGACACACAACAGAAAACCAGAGCAAAAATCAGATCATTTAATTTAAGTATAACACTTCAAAGCTTATGTTACAGAAAAGAAAGTTACAAGATAGAAAACCCACCGATCTTAACCCATGCAGAGTGGAATGATGGGATGAAGTGAAGCCTCTTCAGATATTTGGGACATTACAGAGCCAGGATGCTTCTCCTGGCTTCCTTCTTTGATAATGCACACTTTGCAGTCTGTGTTTCTCCTATTTAAAACTCAGGCTGTCCATTCAGCCCCCCTCCCTCTGGAGAGTTTGTTTTTAACCCTTCCAAAGTCAGAGAAGGTATTGAGTGTCAGCTCAGACTGGGCTTCCCAGCCACTCGCTCAGGGGCAAATGGCCTTATCTTCTAATAGCCTTTGAAGCTCTGGCCATGGTTCTTGTGTAAACACAACTGTGACATGGGGTCTCTTGGTCATATACACAGGGGCTGGCTAATTACTTTTCCCATTCCTTTTGAAGCTGGGCAATCCGCTTTATCAATCATACTAAGACATTGTTATAGCTAGCTGAAGAAATTTTTTATCACCTTCCCTAGCCAGCATGTCTTTCTGATCTCTCTGGTGACCCCCTGGGGTCAGTAAATAACCTGTTAGGAGATACACAGGCCAGTTGAGAAAACACATTTCAGGCCTGACCTGCATTTACTTTAAGATCTCAGTTCTAATTCTGGGGTAATGAAACTATCTCTGGTCAGGAGGAATTTCACACCGGAGTAGCCAGTGTGTCTCTGAGTTCTGTGGCTATAATGCCAGCAGATCAATAAAGCTTCAACCATTTGACATGCAAAGACAGTTATCATACACTAGTACATTGATACATTGATCAAAATATTGATATCCCATTGATTTTAACAGGCCTATTTCTACTTGAAATAGCCTGGATCATGACACCTCCTCCGTTAAGATCAGCATTGGAGCAGTGGCGTGTCAGTCCAGTACTATTCTTCCATTTGTCCTGAGAAGACATTTACAACACAATACAATAGATCACATACTTAATATAGTTTTATGGATACAGAGATGAAGGGGATTTGCTTCCCTGAAGCCTTCTCTGCTTTACTTATCACAGCTTGGCTAACTTGACACATAGCAGAGTTCCTGCTGTTAGAATGACATTTTCACACAGAATTTATACATAACCACACACAGGGCATTTGCAGAGATTGATCAATACAATATCATTTGCAGTTATGCGTGTTCTGGCATCTGAATGGCATCCAATCATGAAACATACACTTTCTAAAATCAGCATGAGAGCAGTTGGCACCTGAAGCTGCAGTCTCTATGCTGTGCCCTGACAATTATCAGTACCTTGCCTGGATGGGCTGCTGTCGTCTCCATGTTGAGTCGGTTCATCGCAGTTCCCATGTTTGGTCCAGCACTAGCCCATTAACACCAGGACTTCTGTAATACCCCTAGGCTTAGCATCTCATCCACCTCCTGCTATATTGCATGCAACACCCCCAATGTGTCCCTGTATTCTGACTGTCTCAGGGGTGTGCGGTGACCTGGGTCTACCTGGAGGGTGCCTAGGCGCATTTTTCCTAGCCTTCCTGTGTAGCAGGCCTGGTAGGGGAGCAAGGCGTCAGACAGCTGACTCCACTGCATCTTTGTCAGCTCCTCTCCATACTGGGCATCTGTCAGGGTATCCCCTGACGCAACAGCAGCTGTCAGATCTAACAGTGGGTCCGGTTCCTGGTCCTCTTCTGGGAGGCTGCAAACTTCCAGCATGCAGGTGTCCCTGCTTTGGTAGACCTTGAGCATATTGATGTGATGTACCGTGTGTCTCTTTCTGCTTTCATCTCTGGCAATGACATAGTTCACATCATGTACGCACTGGAGTACCATGTACGGACCTTCCCATGTGGCTTGCAGTTTGTTCTGCCTCATAATTAGTCCCAGAACCTTCTGCCCCAGTTCAAATTTGCACTCCCTGGCGTTCTGGTCATACCAGCATTTCTGCCTGGTTTGGGCAGCTTTAAGATGGCTTTGGGCCTTCCCTATCAGATGTGGCACAGTTTCCTTAAACAGAGTAAGGCTGAACACTACATGTATGATAGAAATCATATCAAGTATTGTTCTAAAGACTTTGTTTCCCTCTCCCCCTGGTACCCATGATTCTGCAGGGTTAATTGTACAAAAGGTGAGGTTAGTTTCCTCAGCACTACATACAGTGGGATATACAGCTATGTCACCTTCCCAAAACACCTTGTCTTGATCTCCTTCCTGTGCAGACCAGTGGTAGTGTAATGTCTCATCAGTCATTCCAGTGATGATATACGCTGCTGCTATATGTCCACTGCTGCAGTATAATAATTATAACAACAACAACAACGTGTTGTGCTGCATCAGACCAGTGGTAGTGTCCTGTGTCATCAGTAATTCCTGTGATGATATACGCTGCTGCTATATGTCAACTGCTATAGTATAATAATTATAACAACAACATGTTATGCTGCATCAGACCAGTGGTAGTGTCCTGTGTCATCAGTAATTCCAGTCATTCCTGTGACGCATATTGTCTCATATAACTCCCAAAAAATAATGGAGAACAAAAATTTAGAGGAGAAAATAGGGAAAGATCAAGAAGAACCACTTCCTCCTAGTGCTGAAGCTGCCGCCACTAGCCGTGACATAGACAATGAAATGCCATCAACGTCGTCTGCCAAGGCCGATGCCAATTTGATAGTAGAGGGCATGTAAAATCCAAAAAGCCAGTGTTCAGTAAAAAGAACCACAAAAAGAAATTTAAATCGTCTGAGGAGAAACGTAAACTTACCAATATGCCATTTACAACACAGAGTGGCAAGGAACGACTGAGGCCCTGGCCTATGTTCATGGCTAGTGGTTTAGCTTCACATGACGATGGAAACCCTCATCCTCCCACTAGAAAAATTAAAAGAGTTAAGCTGGAAAGAGCACAGAAAAGAACTGTGCGCTCTGAGATGGTATCACAAATCCTCAAGGAGAGTCCAAGTGTGTCGGCGGTTGCGATGCCTGACCTTCCCAACACTGGATGGGAAGAGGTGGCTCCTTCCACCATTTGCACACCCCCTGCAAGTGCTGGAAGGAGCACCCACAGTCCATTTCCTGATATTCAAATTGAAGATGTCTCTGTTGAAGTACGCCAGGATGAGGATATGGGTGTTACTGGCGCTGAGGAGGAAGTTGATGATGAGGATTCTGATAGTGATGTGGTTTGTTTAAGTCAGGCACCGGGGGAGACACCTGTTGTCCTTGGGACGAAGAAGCCCATTGTGATGCCTGGGCAAATTACCAAAAAAGCCACCTCTTCGGTGTGGAGTTATTTCTCCACAAATCCGGACAACAGGTGTCAAGCCATCTGTTGCCTCTGTCAATCTGTAATAAGTAGGGGTAAGGATGTTAACCACCTAGGAACATCCTCCCTTATACGTCACCTGCTGCGCATTTATCAGAAGTCAGTGTCAAGATGTGAAAATTTGGTTAAGAGCGTAAGCAGTCCACTGACACCTAAATCCCTTCTTCCTCCTGTACCCAAGCTCCTGCAAGCAAACTCCCTCAACGTCAACTGCCTCCTCAGTCAGGAACGTCCATAGTCCTGCAGGCCATGTCATTGTCAAGACTGAGGAGTCCTCTCCTAACCGGGATTCCTCCATAGGATCCTTGAGTGTTACGCCTGCTGTTGCTGCCGCTGCTGTTGTTGCTGCTGGGAGTCGATCGTCATCGCAGAGGGGAAGCCAGAAGACCACTTGTACTACTTCCAGTAAACAATTGACTGTCCAGCAGTCCTTTGTGAGGAAGATGAAATATGACAGAAGTCATCCTTTTGCAAAGCGGATAACTGAGGCCTTGACAGCTATGTTGGTGTTAGACGTGCGTCCGGTATCCACCATTAGTTCAGTGGCACTTAGAGATTTGATGGAGATAGCATGTCCCCGGTATCAAATCCCATCTAGGGTCCACTTCTCTAGGCAGGCGATACCGAGAATGTACACAGACGTCAGAAAAAGAGTCACCAGTGTCCTACAAAATGCGGGGGTATCCAGTGTCCACTTAACCACGGACATGTTGATAAAGTCGATTATCTTACAGGAAAGAAAGCTATACCTTAAACACACCTTAAATACACTTTAAACCTTTAGCCGCTGTGGCCGCTGTACTTAATACACACGCTACGTACTTTATACACTGTTTGCGTACGGAGTCCCGTATCACTGTACGGACTTAGCGTACAAACGCTGCGCTGGGGGTACAAAGTACACACAGCGCGCACACACCCAGAGATACACTTTAAACCTTTACAGTAATGCAATGCGATGCTATTACACTTTAAACCTTATGCAGCAATGCAGTGTGATGCTATTACACTTTAAACCTTATGCAGCAATGCGATGCGTTACTAATACACTCTTAAACCTTAGCAGGAAGACACAACACCAATTTGTAATTAAACCACTGGGTTCCGACACCACAGCGTAATATTTGCTGAAAGGGGGTTTACAATACAAATCATACACTACAATACAAGACAATATAACAGAATAATGGCTATAGTCAATGTACATACGTGATTGGAATCGCTTGCGCAACCCGGCCGGTCCCCGGTCATCTGATAGATAACGTTGTGAGTCATGTGTGTGGCCAGGCTGCAGCAGGCTTTATTTATACAATTCTTCCAAAAGCAATACAATGGGTACTGTAATCCCTTTGTCCATTGGACACAGGAATGCACTTTTACAGTACAGGAGAGTTTATAGGTTGATTTGAAAAGGTAGGCGATGTCTTTCTCAACTGCTCTTGTGGGTGGTCTCCTCTGGATTCCCGCGGCATACATAATATACAGTAAATACAGTTTATATCTATATTCTGCTTCTGCACATAACTATCCGCAGGAACATGTGATCTTCCGCAGACCAACACAGGAATGTTACCCTTAAAATACCCTACAGCTGGATACCAAATACCACCTTATAACCTTAGTCTGTACCCTCTTATCCTGTAAAGGTGACTCCCTTTGTTCTGCAACCATTTAAAGAGCTATAACTTTCTGATGTGGTGCAAGGAGACTATGTGTACATTGTGCACTATTTGGATTAAATATGTAATGTGTTTTGATGGCTCTCCACGCTTACACAAACTCTGCCGTAAATACCAATACCACGCGCTGATGCGCAGAACCGCGGGAGCGACCATACGCAAATTGCGGATATGTGCACGCACGGCAGAACAAGTGCACGCGCAGTGGGCATGTGTGTGCAGTTTGTACGTGATGTGTGTTCTGCAATATTTTTCGACTTTGACAGTCCACCCTTTGGCAATCACCAATAATTGCCACTATCTAATCACTAAACAGAAAAATATCAATACAATATCTACAGACGATTGGATGGTCAGAGGAGAGTTGTAGGCGGGAAATGTATGACCTAGTGGGATAGTAAAAAGCATGTATTTATGAATCCATGTCTGAGGGGCATCTATCATCGTGCCGTATATGTTTTAGATAAGCTTCGAGGTATTGCGAAGTATACATTAAATCCTTCTTATCCCGTATTAAGGGTCTGTAAGTGGGCCGACAAACACTACCGAGCTCTTTTCGGCTTCTTGTTTTAACAAATGGGGTGCACATTTAGTTGATGATACATGGAGGGGGAACATATGTGAGTGCTAGTAGTGTGGATATCACCTGTCGACTATGTCATTAACTGAAGGTTGTAGAGATGAAGATAAGACACATATCTAAAATACATTCACATAACATTTACATAAACATTCTTGGGTAAGGCTGATGTCTTTTCCGGATGGGTGTATCTGGGCAGAGGGGGAGACATAGGAAAAACGGGTGAAAGAAACAGGCCATGGAATTCATTTGCAATCCTTATCATAACACTGTCTCTATGGATGGGTCGTAAATTAAATCTTCTGCTATGACAATGCCCTTGCTTCTTAAACTCATCAAATTTGTGCTGTGCTTGCGCCGCGTCAGAATTCGAACACACCTAAATATCAAGCCAATAATTATGACGACTCCCAGGATACAAAGGAGAAGCTTCCCTACACTCATAATAACATTTTGAGCCCACTCTCCTAATCCTGAGAACCAATTTCGTGGGTTCAACCATGAGACCCAGCCGGTCAGCTCATTACCCACAGCGGTCAGGGTAAGGTTGTGTCTCCTCCGGAACTCCCACTTCAACTGCAAGATATCATCCATCTTTTGATCGATGATCTCCGTGGGGTCGTCTGTACTGTTCGTGATACATGTACAGCACTTCACACCATATTGAGTTGCCAGAGTAACACAGTACCCACCCGTCACGGCTGTGATATAATTTAGAACCATCCTGTGCTGAATCAGTTCCTTCTTGTAAGCTTGTAACTCCCTTCCCGTATACCTGAAGGTGTCGTCATACATCTCAGTGATATTATCTATCAAGTTCGCTAGCGCATGGATATACCTATAATTTATAATTCCTCTGGCAGTACGGGTGACAGAATATGACATTTACCATATTACATACTTTCCAAGTGAAAAAACCCAATCCCTAGTTCTCCCATCTGCTCAGTACAAGTATCGGGCTGGATGATATGAGTACAGTACCCTGGTGATACTTCTCCAACCCACATGGTCTTGCTTCCTCGAGTATACCTATACCGGAAATACCTCCCACTGTTGGCTATTTGGCGTACAAGTTCAGAGTCTATGGGTATCCTATCAGCTCTGTGTGAAAAGGTCATTGTCTGGTTATTCCACGTCACTTCCCAATTTCCCGGTTTTCGGTAATTGGAAATATTGAAACATAATGAGGATCTATCTACATGATACTGGTGGAGCTTCAAGCTAGGGGGCCTAGAAATATTGAATTTCTTGTCCACCGGTCTCCCAACCCGTAATTCGAGTACCTCATCTATTGCTAAAGGGTACGGTACTAATCCTGACTTGCTCTGACCTTGAGGTACTTGTGAGCACACCCAGCATTCTGTCTGGTTTAAGACCTTACCCACTAGTGAGTGGTAATCACTCAATGGATGAAGGTCCATGTTGATATAAAGGCTGGACTGACATCTCTGGATGCACCCATCCTCGACTATGTTCTCACAATTCCTACAAATGCAATTTTCCTCAGACAATAACCCTTCACAGAGCCTCCGAGCTCCCTGACTACCAGAGCGCTTTCTGATACTCACCTTTGCTCGAGTTATGTGTTGCTCTTGAGATTCTACAAATCCATCCTCGCCATCAGAACCCATTCCAGATCCTTTCTCGACCTCTCTGGGACCCTCACCGAAACAGACTGTCCTGGTCAACAACAGGATTAACAGGAAAACCCGGAACGCAGTCTCTTGGGGGTAAGTCCATCTTATTAAGGGAAGAGAAGGGAAACAAGAAGGGGGAGAAAGAGGAGAGAAGGAGGGTAGTGGGAGATGGAGAAAATAAAAAAATAAAAACTGGTGCGACAACCGCCTCTGGTCTTGTTGTTCTCTGCGCTCAGGTGCCGTCTCAACAGTCCTGCCTCTCAGCTTTCCCGGAACAGACACTCCAGTGATACGATGTTCTCTACACTCTGCTCTTTGTCACGAGTTCTCTCCGGGTCAGCGACCTTTCTGTAGGGAACATAAATCTTGCATTTCAATGTGTTTAACTGTTGTGTATTATCAGTTGTGTGAAGTAAACCATCTGTGGAAAGTGAAAAGAGAGGGGAAATAATAAAAAGAAAATGTGTCAGATTTGCGGTCACCATCAAGCTGTCACACCATCATGTATATCGGTATCTATGCACAGTCTCCCTTCACCAGTATTCCCATTCTCCACCCTTTGTGCATGACCAGGCACACTGATACTGGTGTCCCTATGCTGGTGAGATATACTTGGTTTGGGCAGAACTCTGAAAAGACCGAGTAGGCATGTGACATTTGAACTGTAATCCTGTCGGTGAACGTAAGAGATGAAGAGGAAACTTTGAAGACAAATCACAGAGTTTAGTAACAGATAAGTTTGTAGAGGAAAAGAAGATTTTACAAAGTTTGACATCTGGATTGGGCACTACGGGGAATGATTCCCTAATCGGTCTGTTCCCCTAAAAAAAAAAAATTCTATGTGTGTTATATCTCTACTGGGACTATCCCAGCCATCAATCCAGTGTCTTGTCCATTCTAAGTTCATAGGGAACCCGGTATCTTTGAGATAATTTCCTCTACCTGTGATGGACATGCATCTAAAACAGTGAAATGCAACATTAGTCTTCGCGGGTATCTAACATATTTTGTGCTTCCTGGGTGGGAGCACTCTATATGTATACCATCTCTAACAAAACTCCTGTTAAGTTACTTAGAGGTCACTTCTGCTGGAGAGAGAAACAGAAGTTTAGAGGTCTCCTACTAACCCCAGTAAGTTCTGTCAAAAGGGTAAAGTTGCATTTATTCTGTTCTTCCCATTAACCGAATCTGTGTTTTCTATATGGCTCGTGATTCCTTACTATATGTCCCTTGATCCCGTCTATGTGTTTAACGTGGCTTGTTTTCTCTGTCTAGGGGTCTATATTGGCTATGTGTTCTACTACTCCTACAATCTCTGGCAAAATGCCCTTCCTTCCTACAAGTGTAGCATATTCTAGGTCTTTTCCAAACAGCAGGGGTCTGGGTTTTAGGCTGATGAGACTTTGGTGTAAGAGCCTGTATACTTTCACTCCTCAGCCTCTTCTCCTGTTGTTTTCTACGCCTAACAATATTCTGGTGATGTTTAATTGCGCCCTCTCTAAGACAAGCTACTGTGACCCCTTTCCAATTAGGCAAAGATGTTTGTACCCTGTCCCTTACTGTCTTATTGAGTCCGTCCATTAGCACAGAGACAGCCACTTCCCTATAATTCGCATCGTTCCCTGTATCTGATACCCCAATGTATCTATCCATTATTTGCAGGGCCCGATGGAAATATTCAGATGTCATGTCATTTTCCCTCTGTTTTATGGAGAAAATTCTTCTCCACTTAACGTGAATGGGGAGACACAACTCTAGTTGTCTATTAATTCGTTCTAAGTTCTCCTGATTGTTTTCGTCAGTCATAAGACTATCCGACTCTAACCTACAATCAGTGATACATTTTTGGGTGTCAATATTAGGGGGTAGGCACGCTTTTAAAAATATCCGCCAGTGTTTGTTTGCCGGTTCATATGCATTACCCAGATCTCTGATGAATTTCTGACATCTGGCTAAATGCTTCCGAGGGTCGGGGAATTCTGAAATGATTGATCGCAGCTCATCTCTGGGCCACGGGCAATACATTGCATTATTCCTGGTGAGGACTACTCCCTGACTATCGGTTCCCCCATTGGGAGTTACTATTTCCAAGACAGGGTGTAATCCTACCGTTCTGTTCCTAATCTGTTTACTGTGAGGTGTTGTTGTCTCTGTGCAATGAACTGTCTCACACTTACCGGTAGCTGTGACCTCACCAGTTCTTTCATTCGGGAATACTGTTACTGCTCTACCTGGTTGGACAGGCCCCACCTGAGTTTCCTGCAAAGTGACTGTTTGGAGGAGAGCTGGAATTTGGCTGGATCCTTCATCTTCTTGTGACCTATAACCTTGAAAAGACTTCAAAACAGGATACATCTTGCAAAAATTGGGGGTTAATACATTGTTTTTGCATACTACTATCATTTACGGATATACCATTGACTGTAGCCATCTCTTTCCCTTCGACCTTTGTCGACAATGGTGTGTTTGTGTTCCCATTCCCGCTAGGTTTTGAACCTGTTTTGCGAATTTGTTCTCTTTGCATATCCCCCTCCTGTTGCCATAAATGTTAACAATCTGTATGTCTAATCCTTTGTTTTCTGGATTTTATTAAACATATCCTTATCCTTAAATTCTGCAATACCTCTGGTTCAAAACTGCCCACTTTAGGGAATGGTACCCTATCTTTGTCAGTCATACGTTCCCATTCAGACAAAAAGTCTTCAATACTTTTTCCTTCAAACTTCGCTGACCCCATGGGCCGCGGCTCTTCAACATGAACCCTGGTTACAAAACGTCCCATACTTGAGCAACTGGCTCCCATAATTGTGGGCCTTTTCCCACAAACACCAAAATACTCAATATAAGGTAATGGTGAAAGTTCTCCGAGCGCTCTTCACCCGCTCACCACCCACGTTGGCCAGTACTACCATACACTGTCGATAGCGAAGGCAATGTACCCAACTTAGGGCCCTATGTGACCTATATTTACTGGAAGTTTTTAGGAATAACTTACCCTTTCCAGTAAAGTATCGGCCGTTGGAGACTTTCCTGAGAGAGACCAGCGAAAACTCCCTATGCACTTTATTATACACAAATCACGCTTGCGTATGCTCTATACAGCGCTGATGATACCGCGATTTTACGCAAAAGCTCGTAAAAAGGATATCACATTGCGCTATATATCGCACCCATAAACGCGCGGTCCAATCGCACAGCGTATAGGTACTTGTTACTTATCTGCCGTACGACCACTGGAATCGATTTTCAGGCTGCGAAACCTCAGCCGGAGCGTATATATAAAAAAAACTATATGGGTCACACACAATTCACAATTCCTTACCACGCTCCTGTAAGTCTCCTCACGACTTACGTATTAAACCTTATACTAACGTGAGTCAGCTGCCTCACGCCACCAAGTCTCCACTCACTTGATGTACCACACGACGAGATTCCGAATTCCGGGGTTCAAATTTCCACTCGCTCCTACGTTCGCTCACTCAAATACACTTTGGTTTTTTTCTGTACAGAAAATTATCATTCATTCAGACAAGCAGTTTTACTCCCAGTGGCAATACAGTAAATAAGAGTTTTATAGTACACTTTGGAAACTGGGCAATCTTGTGCTATTGTAGCGTGGCTACTGTCCCACCTTTAAACTAAACGAACTATCGTGTGGTTTTATTCTGCGCACACAACGCTACGCAAGCTTGCGTAATTACGCAACCGTGCGTACCTCTATGCCACGCGTGCGGCCTTGCCCCATGTGCACGTTTTGTGTACGCTGTCCTCACGTTCCGTACCACGTGTACTTATGTGCGGACGCAATAAAACAACTCACACAATTTCTATAAATGTGAGCAATATTAACTATAATCACTCACTTAACACGCCACACAGTTTCTTTTCTGTAAAAACCCTTATAACTAGGCCAGACTGTGTTTGTGTTTTACACTTACTTCCTTAATATTTATATTATGAATCTAGCAATCAGTCCTATGGCAACAATGTGAGCGGGTGTACAAAGAGTATGGGTGTACGCTTTTGTTGTGTACGCATTTGGCGCCAAAAAATAAATTCACAGATTTTAAAAAGCTTTTTTTTTCTGTTTATCTTACGAGTTCTACCAGCATCTCTAGAAACCAAACAGAGCAGACACCATCTAATCAGCAATTAAGTAGGGTTTTTAGTGCCTCCACCGACCAAGAAAAGGATACGTAGGATACCTGTCCACCCTTATGCTGGTAGATGAAGTCTGCTGTGACCTGTTAGGCAGTAAAAATGTGGAAAACCGGACGATGCCCTCAATTGATAAAGTCGATTATCTTACAGGAAAGAAAGCTATACCTTAAACACACCTTAAATACACTTTAAACCTTTAGCCGCTGCGGCCGCTATACTTAATACACACGCTACGTACTTTATACACTGTTTGCGTACGGAGTCCCGTATCACTGTACGGACTTAGTGCACAAACGCCGCGCTGGGGGTACAAAGTACACACCGAGCGCACAAACCCAGAGATACACTTTAAACCTTTACAGTAATGCAATGCAATGCTATTACACTTTAAACTAGAGATGTGCACTTGAAATTTTTCGGGTTTTGTGTTTTGGTTTTGGGTTCGGTTCTGCGGCCGTGTTTTGGGTTCGACCGCGTTTTGGCAAAACCTCACCAAATTTTTTTTGTCGGATTCGGGTGTGTTTTGGATTCGGGTGTTTTTTTCAAAAAACCCTAAAAAACAGCTTAAATCATAGAATTTGGGGGTCATTTTGATCCCAAAGTATTATTAACCTCAAAAACCATAATTTCCACTCATTTTCAGTCTATTCTGAACACCTCACACCTCACAATATTATTTTTAGTCCTAAAATTTGCACCGAGGTCGCTGGATGACTAAGCTAAGCGACCCAAGTGGCCGACACAAACACCTGGCCCATCTAGGAGTGGCACTGCAGTGTCACGCAGGATGGCCCTTCCAAAAAACACTCCCCAAACAGCACATGACGCAAAGAAAAAAAGAGGCGCAATGAGGTAGCTGTGTGACTAAGCTCAACGACCCAAGTGGCCGACACAAACACCTGGCCCATCTAGGAGTGGCACTGCAGTGTCACGCAGGATGGCCCTTCAAAAAAATACTCCCCAAACAGCACATGACGCAAAGAAAAATTAAAGAAAAAAGAGGTGCAAGATGGAATTGTCCTTGGGCCCTCCCACCCACCATTATGTTGTATAAACAGGACATGCACACTTTAACCAACCCATCATTTCAGTGACAGGGTCTGCCACATGACTGTGACTGAAATGACGGGTTGGTTTGGACCCCCACCAAAAAAGAAGCAATTAATCTCTCCTTGCACAAACTGGCTCTACAGAGGCAAGATGTCCACCTCATCATCATCCTCCGATATATCACCGTGTACATCCCCCTCCTCACAGATTATCAATTCGTCCCCACTGGAATCCACCATCTCAGCTCCCTGTGTACTTTGTGGAGGCAATTGCTGCTGGTCAATGTCTCCACGGAGGAATTGATTATAATTCATTTTAATGAACATCATCTTCTCCACATTTTCTGGAAGTAACCTCGTACGCCGATTGCTGACAAGGTGAGCGGCGGCACTAAACACTCTTTCGGAGTACACACTTGTGGGAGGGCAACTTAGGTAGAATAAAGCCAGTTTGTGCAAGGGCCTCCAAATTGCCTCTTTTTCCTGCCAGTATAAGTACGGACTGTCTGACGTGCCTACTTGGATGCGGTCACTCATATAATCCTCCACCATTCTTTCAATGGGGAGAGAATCATATGCAGTGCCAGTAGACGACATGTCCGTAATCGTTGGCAGGTCCTTCAGTCCGGACCAGATGTCAGCATCAGCAGTCGCTCCAGACTGCCCTGCATCACCGCCAGCGGGTGGGCTCGGAATTCTGAGCCTTTTCCTCGCACCCCCAGTTGCGGGAGAATGTGAAGGAGGAGATGTTGACAGGTCGCGTTCCGCTTGACTTGACAATTTTCTCACCAGCAGGTCTTTGAACCCCAGCAGACTTGTGTCTGCCGGAAAGAGAGATCCAAGGTAGGTTTTAAATCTAGGATCGAGCACGGTGGCCAAAATGTAGTGCTCTGATTTCAACAGATTGACCACCCGTGAATCCTTGTTAAGCGAATTAAGGGCTCCATCCACAAGTCCCACATGCCTAGCGGAATCGCTCTGTGTTAGCTCCTCCTTCAATGTCTCCAGCTTCTTCTGCAAAAGCCTGATGAGGGGAATGACCTGACTCAGGCTGGCAGTGTCTGAACTGACTTCACGTGTGGCAAGTTCAAAGGGCAGCAGAACCTTGCACAACGTTGAAATCATTCTCCACTGCGCTTGAGACAGGTGCATTCCACCTCCTATATCGTGCTCAATTGTATAGGCTTGAATGGCCTTTTGCTGCTCCTCCAACCTCTGAAGCATATATAGGGTTGAATTCCACCTCGTTACCACTTCTTGCTTCAGATGATGGCAGGGCAGGTTCAGGCGTTTTTGGTGTTGCTCCAGTCTTCTGTACGTGGTGCCTGTACGCCGAAAGTGTCCCGCAATTCTTCTGGCCACCGACAGCATCTCTTGCACGCCCCTCTCGTTTTTTAAATAATTCTGCACCACCAAATTCAAGGTATGTGCAAAACATGGGACGTGCTGGAATTTGCCCATATTTAATGCACACACAATATTGCTAGCGTTGTCCGATGCCACAAATCCACAGGAGAGTCCAATTGGGGTAAGCCATTCCGCGATGATCTTCCTCAGTTGCCGTAAGAGGTTTTCAGCTGTGTGCGTATTCTGGAAACCGGTGATACAAAGCGTAGCCTGCCTAGGAAAGAGTTGGCGTTTGCGAGATGCTGCTACTGGTGCCGCCGCTGCTGTTCTTGTGGCGGGAGTCCATACATCTACCCAGTGGGCTGTCACAGTCATATAGTCCTGACCCTGCCCTGCTCCACTTGTCCACATGTCCGTGGTTCAGTGGACATTGGGTACAGCTGCATTTTTTAGGACACTGGTGACTCTTTTTCTTAGGTCTGTGTACATTTTCGGTATCACCTGCCTAGAGAAATGGAACCTAGATGGTATTTGGTACCGGGGACACAGTACCTCCAACAAGTCTCTAGTTGGCTCTGCAGTAATGATGGATACCGGAACCACGTTTCTCACCACCCAGGATGCCAAGGCCTCAGTTATCTGCTTTGCAGCAGGATGACTGCTGTGATATTTCATCTTCCTCGCAAAGGACTGTTGGACAGTCAATTGCTTGGTGGAAGTAGTAAAAGTGGTCTTATGACTTCCCCTCTGGGATGACCATCGACTCCCAGCAGCAACAACAGCAGCGCCAGCAGCAGTAGGCATTACACGCAAGGATGCATCGGAGGAATCCCAGGCAGGAGAGGACTCGTCAGAATTGCCAGTGACATGGCCTGCAGGACTATTGGCATTCCTGGGGAAGGAGGAAATTGACACTGGGAGTTGGTGGGGTGGTTTGCGTGAGCTTGGTTACAAGAGGAAGGGATTTACTGGTCAGTGGACTGCTTCCGCTGTCGCCCAAAGTTTTTGAACTTGTCACTGACTTATTATGAATGCGCTGCAGGTGACGTATAAGGGAGGATGTTCCGAGGTGGTTAACGTCCTTACCCCTACTTATTACAGCTTGACAAAGGCAACACACGGCTTGACAAATGTTGTCCGCATTTCTGTTGAAATACTTCCACACCGAAGAGCTGATTTTTTTGGTATTTTCACCAGGCATGTCAATGGCCATATTCCTCCCACGGACAACAGGTGTCTCCCCGGGTGCCTGACTTAAACAAACCACCTCACCATCAGAATCCTCCTTGTCAATTTCCTCCCCAGCGCCAGCAACACCCATATCCTCCTCATCCTGGTGTACTTCAACACTGACAACTTCAATCTGACTATCAGGAACTGGACTGCGGGTGCTCCTTCCAGCACTTGCAGGGGGCGTGCAAATGGTGGAAGGCGCATGCTCTTCACGTCCAGTGTTGGGAAGGTCAGGCATCGCAACCGACACAATTGGACTCTCCTTGTGGATTTGGGATTTCGAAGAACGCACAGTTCTTTGCTGTGCTTTTGCCAGCTTGAGTCTTTTCATTTTTCTAGCGAGAGGCTGAGTGCTTCCATCCTCATGTGAAGCTGAACCACTAGCCATGAACATAGGCCAGGGCCTCAGCCGTTCCTTGCCACTCCGTGTGGTAAATGGCATATTGGCAAGTTTACGCTTCTCCTCCGACAATTTTATTTTAGATTTTTGAGTCCTTTTTTTACTGATATTTGGTGTTTTGGATTTTACATGCTCTGTACTATGACATTGGGCATCGGCCTTGGCAGACAACGTTGATGGAATTTCATCGTCTCGGCCATGACTAGTGGCAGCAGCTTCAGCACGAGGTGGAAGTCTATCTTGATCTTTCCCTATTTTTGGAACCTCAACATTTTTGTTCTCCATATTTTAATAGGCACAACTAAAAGGCACCTCAGGTAAACAATGGAGATGGATGGATACTAGTATACTTATGGATGACGAGCGACTGCCGACACAGAGGTAGCTACAGCCGTGGACTACCGTACTGTGTCTGCTGCTAATATAGACTGGATGATAATGAGATAAAATTAAAATATATATATATATATATCACACTAGTACTGCAGCCGGACAGGTATATATTATGTAATAACGGACCTGCTGGACACTGTCTGTCAGCACTGCAGACTCCTAAAGTAAGCTACTAGTATCAAGAAGATAGAAAAAAAAAACACGGGTAGGTGGTATACAATTATGGATGGACGAGCGACTGCCGACACAGAGGTAGCTACAGCCGTGGACTACCGTACTGTGTCTGCTGCTAATATAGACTGGATGATAATGAGATAAAATTAAAATATATATATATATCACACTAGTACTGCAGCCGGACAGGTATATATTATGTAATGACGAACCTGCTGGACACTGTCTGCAGAATGCGTTTATAAAAACACCACACGACGAGTGTTTAACTTTTTCAGGCAGACAATCACAATATACTGGTGGTCAGCAGACAATCACAATATACTGGTGGTCAGTGGTCACTGGTCAGTCACACTGGCAGTGGCACTCTGGCAGCAAAAGTGTGCACTGTACTTAAAATATGTACTCCTGCTATAACTGCTCCCCAGTCTCCCCCACAATTAAGCTGTGTGAGCAGTGAGCACTCAGCACAGTCAGATAATGATATACAGTATTACATATGATGCAGCACACTGGGCTGAGCACAGATATGGTATGTGACTGTGTCACACTGTGTATCATTTTTTTTCAGGCAGAGAACGGATTAATTAAACTGGTGGTGGTCACTGGTCACTGGTCACACTATCAGCAAGTAGTACTCCGTCCTAAGCAGACAATCACAATATACTGGTGGTCAGTGTGGTCACTGGTCAGTCACACTGGCAGTGTGGCACTCTGGCAGCAAAAGTGTGCACTGTACTTAAAATATATTATTTATGTACTCCTGGTCTAACTGCTCCCCAGTCTCCCCCACAATTAAGCTGTGTGAGCAGTGAGCACTCAGCACAGTCAGATATACAGTATTACATATGATGATGCAGCACACTGAGGCTGAGCACAGATATGGTATGTGACTGTGTCACACTGTGTATCGTTTTTTTTCAGGCAGAGAACGGATTAATTAAACTGGTGGTCAATGGTCACTGGTCACACTATCAGCAAGTAGTAGTACTCCAGTCCTAATATGCTCCCCAAAATTAGTAAATACTAAATAGTGTCTCTAACTCTCTACTCTCTTCTCGATAAACGGAGAGGACGCCAGCCACGTCCTCTCCCTATCAATCTCAATGCACATGTGAAAATGGCGGCGACGCGTGGCTCCTTATATAGAATCCGAGTCTCGCGATAGAATTCGAGCCTCGCGAGAATCCGACAGCGGGATGATGACGTTCGGGCGCGCTCGGGTTAGCCGAGCAAGGCGGGAAGGTTCGAACCTGCCTCGGACCCGTGTAAAAAGGCTGAAGTTCGGGGGGGTTCGGATTCCGAGGAACTGAACCCGCTCATCACTACTTTAAACCTTATGCAGCAATGCAGTGTGATGCTATTACACTTTAAACCTTATGCAGCAATGCGATGCGTTACTAATACACTCTTAAACCTAAGCAGGAAAAGGAAGACACAACACCGATTTGTAGTTAAACCACTGGGTTCCGACACCACAGCGTAATATTTGCTGAAAGGGGGTTTACAATACAAATCATACACTACAATACAAGACAATATAACAGAATAATGGCTATAGTCAATGTACATACGTGATTGGAATCGCTTGCGCAACACAGGCGGTCCCCGGTCATCTGATAGATAACGTTGTGAGTCTTGTGTGTGACCAGGCTGCTGCAGGCTTTATTT
This sequence comes from Pseudophryne corroboree, assembly GCF_028390025.1. Classification (NCBI taxonomy): domain Eukaryota; kingdom Metazoa; phylum Chordata; class Amphibia; order Anura; family Myobatrachidae; genus Pseudophryne; species Pseudophryne corroboree. The sequence goes on along the minus strand of NC_086447.1, from coordinate 329,916,289 downwards.
ATACAATTCTTCCAAAAGCAATACAATGGGTACTGTAATCCCTTTGTCCATTGGACACAGGAATGCACTTTTACAGTACAGGAGAGGTCATAGGTTGATTTGAAAAGGTAGGCGATGTCTTTCTCAACTGCTCTTGTGGGTGGTCTCCTCTGGAATCCTGCTGCATACATAATATACAGTAAATACAGTTTATATCTATATTCTGCTTCTGCACATAACTATCCATAGGAACATGCGATCTTCCGCAGACCAACACCGGAATGTTACCCTTAAAATACCCTACAGCTGGATACCAAATACCACCTTATAACCTTAGTCTGTCCCCTCTTATCCTGTAAAGGTGACTCCCTTTGTTATGCAACCATTTAAACAGCTATAACTTTCTGATGTGGTGCAAGGAGACAATGTGTACATTGTGCACTATTTGGATTAAATATGTAATGTGTTTTGATGGCTCTCCACGCTTACACAAACTCTGCCGTAAATACCCATACCACGCGCCGATGCGCAGGACCGCAGGAGCGACCATACGCAAATTGCGGATATGTGCACGCACGGCAGAACAAGTGCACGCGCAGTGGGCATGTGTGTGCAGTTTGTACGTGATGTGTGTTCTGCAATATTTTTCAACTTTGACAGTGTGGACAAGTAGAACAGGGCAGACTAAGGACTATATGACTGTAACAGCCCACTGGGTAGATGTATGGCCTCCCGCAGCGGCACCAGTAGCACCATCTTGCAAACGCCAACTCATTCCTAGGCAGGCTACGCTATGTATCACTACTTTCCATAAGAGGCACACAGCTGACAACCTCTTACGGAAACTGAGGAACATAATCGCAGAATGTCTTACCCCAATTCGACTCTCCTGGGAATTTGTGATATCGGACAACGCCACCAATATTGTGCGTGTATTACATATGGGCAAATTCCAGCATGTCCCATGTTTTGCACATATAATTAATTTGGTGGTGCAAAATTTTTTTTGAAATAAGAGGGGTGTGCAGATGATGCTGTCGGTGGCCCGAAAAATTGCGGGCCACTTTTGGCATTCTGCCACTGCGTGTCGAAGACTGGAGCACCAGCAAACACTCCTGAACCTGCCCCACCATCAACTAAAGCAAGAGGTGGTAACGAGTTGGAATTCAACACTCTATATGCTTCAGAGGATGGAGGAGCAGCAAAACGCCATTCAAGCCTATACATCCACCTACAATATAGGCAAAGGAGGGGTAATGCACCTGACTCAAGCGCAGTGGAGAATGATTTCTGTCTTGTGCAAGTTTCTCCAACACTTCGAACTTGCCACACGTGAAGTCAGTTCAGACACTGCCAGCTTGAGTCAGGTCATTCCCCTCATCAGGCTTTTGCAGAAGCAGCTGGATACATTGAAGGAGAAGCTAAGACTGAACGATTCTGCAAAGTACGTGGGATTTGTTGATGGAGCCCTTCATTCACTTTGCCAGGATTCAAGGATGGTCAATCTGTTGAAATCAGCAGACTACATTTTGGCCACCGTGCTCGTTCCTAGGTTTAAAGCCTACGCTATATCTCTCTTTCCAGCAGACACAAGTGTGCAGCGGTGCCAAGACCTGCTGGTTAGTAAATTGTCAACTCAAGTGGAACGTGACCCGTCAACAGCTTCTCCTTCAATTTCTCCCGCCACTGGGACTGCAAGGAAAAGGATAAGATTTCCTAGCCCACCCGCTGGTGGTGATGCAGGGCAGTCAGGAGCGAAAGCTGACATCTGGTCTGGACTGATGGACCTGCCAACGATTACTGACATGTCGTCTACTGTCACTGCATATGATTCTGTCACCATTGAAAGAATGGTGGAGGATTATATGAGTGACAGCATCCAAGTAGGCATGTCAGACAGTCCGTACGTATACTGGCAGGAAAAAAGAGCGAAATTTGGAGGTCCTTGCACAAACTAGCTTTATTTTACCTAAGTTGCCCCCCTCCAGTGTGTACTCCGAAAGAGTGTTTAATGCAGCCGGTAACCTTGTCAGCGATCGGCATAGGAGGTTACTTCCTTACTTCCACTAAATGTGGAGAAGATGATGTTCATCAAAATGAATTATAAAGTCCTCCGGGAAGATCTTTACCAGCAATTGCCTCCAGAAAGTACACAGGGACCTGTTAAGGTGAATTCCAGTGGGGACAAATTAATACTCAGTGAGGAGGATGTACATGGTGAAAGGGGTGAGGAATCGGAGGATCATGATGAGGTGGACATCTTGCTTCTGTAGAGCCAGTTTGTGCAAGGAGAGATTGATTGCTTCTCTTTTGGTGGGGGCCCAAACAAACCAGTCATTTCAGCCACAGTCGTGTGGCAGACCCTGTTGCTGAAATGATTGGTTTGTTAAAGTGTGCATGTCCTGTTTATACAACATAACGGTGGGTGGGAGGGCCCAAGGACAATTCCATATTGCACCTCTTTTTCTTCTTTGCATCATGTGCTGTTTGGGGACTAGTTTTTTTAAGTGCCATCCTATCTGTAACTGCAGTGCCACTCCTAGTTGGGGCAGGTCTTTGTGCCACACACTTGTGTCGCTTAGCTTGGCCATCCAGCTACCTAATTGCACTTATTTTTCTTCTTTGCATCATGTGCTGTTTGGGGACTAGTTTTTGAATAGTGCCATCTTGTCTGCAATTGCAGTGCTACTCCTAGATGGGCCAGGTGTTTGTGTCGCACACTTGTGTCGCTTAGCTTGGTCATACAGCCACCTCGGTGCAACTTTTGGGCCCAAAAACAATATTGTGAGGTGTGAGGTGTTAAGAATAGACTGGAAATGAGTGGAAATTATTGTTATTGAGGTTAATAATACTGTAGGAGCAAAATTACCCCAAAATGCTGTGATTTTAGCTGTTTTTAAGTTGTTGTTTTTAAAAATCATCCAGATCCAAAACCAAAACCAAAACACGATAAGGGTGGTTTTGGCAAAACCAAGCCAAAACCAAAACACAAAAATGAAATTAGAACCAAAACCAAAACACAAAACACGAAAAGTGCCCACCGCACATCTCTAGAAAAAGGTAAGCTCACTCTGTACAGGGTCGGTTTTCCACAGCAGCCCATGACACTTTCCCCAGCCTGACATTACCTCCCAGACTCACATCCTGCCTGCCAGCTCTCTTTGCTGTGATTGTAGCACTGAGAGTCTCAGGAGAGATGTCCGTTATGAATTCAGCTTTGAAAGACACAATCTCTGTGGAGCTCTCAGTGAGGGGAATGGACCCCTGCTGGGTGCTTATGTTTGTGTGCCTGCTTGAAAGGAGGGGGTTTAGGGGGGAAGCTGCAGTGTTGGACTCCTTCTCCCTGTGCTAGGAGTGAGTAGTGACAGAAGCTGCCCACACGGACCTTTCTTCTGATTCTCCCCTGGCAGCACCCACTAACTGGCATATCAGCAATGTATAACGGACCCACTGGGTCACTTCTTACGCAAGGTACAACATTTACCACATTGGTACAAGACAATACATTATCAATACCGGCACCATTATCTCGACCTGGTGGATCTTCATGTGGTTCCTGGAAAATAACATGAGCATCTTCAACACTATATGGGATCATTTCTGCTTTCCTACAATTAGGCAACTGCTTAATATCTGGATTCCATGGTTCCTGGGAAGGAATGTGGTTATCTGAGCCAGTTGACAACATGGCATTTATCAAATCAGGCACATTACTATCATCCTTTACATGTTTACCCCTTTCTGTGTGGGCATCCTGGGGTACCCGAGGGGAAGCGAGATTGGCAGGAATCCTAGCAACAGAACATTCCTTATTGTCAGCCCCATACTCTGCCTGCATCCCACCCAGATCAGTCCCATTGGTGCAATCAGTGTCCCCTGGCCCCATGTTATGACCAGACATCAATGGAAGAACAGGGTTAACATCTAGCACAGTTACACCAGCAGTACACCTACCACTATTAGGTGATGGTAACTCATTCCCAACTAAATTAGGGCTTATGTTTTACTCCACATAGGGACAAACATTACCAAAGATACCTGTCTTCATCTCACCCTCCCCTATCTCTATCACCTTAACAGATGCAACATTATCACAGATCATCTCAGGAGCTTCACACAGAGTCACAACATTGCAATGTTCAGCATTGTTACATACTACCTGAGATGCATCATATAGTTCAACAGGGTTACAGACAGCGGGGACAACATTTGCAGATACATGTGGAGTTAGTAAACGTCCCAAGTCAGTAGTCCCAAACACATTCGCGTAAATAATGTCAGACAGTCTGACCTCTCTCTTAAACATAGTCTTTTCAATGAGTATGTCTACTTCACAGTCAACCTCCTCTAGCAACAAATCTTGGGCATCTGATGGGAGCATGCTGCTCACCTCCTCAGCTTCTCCCAGCAGTTTAAACTGGGCCTTGTGATGCGATGTCTCAGGACCTGGTTCCACAATGACTGTAGCAGGAAGTGGTACCTTTTCCTCTTGGGGCACCCCTGCAGGCTGGACTACTGCTTTTTCCGCTGATAAAAGAAGCTTTCGTAGTCATTGTCTTTCATCATCCACTCTGTGACACTGATCGTGCCAGAATGGAGTATCAAGCTTCCTCCAATTGTGTGCCGCTCTCCAAGCGTCTGCAAAACATTCCTCCATCTCATGCAGCAAGTACCCAGGACTCATCTCGGGACCTGACTACAGAAGTGTGGATCGATACTGGCTGAAGGCATGGCACTTGCTCTCCTCTGCCCACCATAGCTGCCTGAGCATCTCGCTGCAGGTATTGTCATTGCAGGCGAGACACTGCAGCTGACATTCTTTAATTAGCACATCCATACGCATCCTGGAAAACATGTAATCTGGGTCTGCAGCAGCATACTCCCATTGCTCTTCTGACGCTGTCTCGGATGAGTGCCCTGCAGCCTCCCTATCTGCCGCACTTTCTGCCGTCTCCCTCAAACTGGCAGAGATGTCAGACCTCTGTCGGGCATCCGTTGTAAAGTCCAGGCTCAGCTGGTTCTGTGAAATACAGGTGGAATTTACTTGGCCTTCTCCGTCTGCATCCAGCATGGGAAATTGGGCACAACGCAATTGATGTAGGTTTGCGTTTCTGGCCACAGGCTGCCAGTTGAGTTCAGTTAACTCCAACTTGAACTTGCGATCAGCCTTCTTGTCTACAACAGCCGCCTCTCTGTCCAGAGCATCTTTGCGTTCCACAACTGCCATTTCCATAGCAGCTTTCTCTCTCTCCAGAGTAACCCGGCATTCTGCAGCCTCTTGTTCCATAGTAGCTTTCTCCCATGCGTTAAAACTGCAGTATCAGCTGCAGTACCAACACAGTGTCCGGCACCTTCACATACTTAAGAGCCGATTGTAGATATTGATCCATCCTTAAGGCCATAACTCGAAGGCCCACACTGATATCAGATTCTACATCAGAGTACAACTTCGCAGTATTACATCCCTCAGTACATAATTGTCCAGTATGGGGTACATCCCAGGCTAACGCATCCCCAGTACAGGTCTGCAGACATCCCGATGCTCTGTATCACTTTTCACAAGGTCATGGATCAAACTCCTCTCATAAGTAGCTGTCATTCCTCTGCAGTTACTGTGCCAAAATAATAAACACAGGGATGGGGAACAGAAATTGCTTTTACTGTGTGACTTTTACTGCTATAAGCTTTGAGTTCTGGTATCTGGTGAATTGCATTCACTTAAGTGTTCCAAATAAAAACAAAAATTACTTTTTGAAATATCCCACCGCTGGCCACCAGTTTGTCATGATTCTAGGCACGGTGATTCCCCAGGTACGCCAATCGGCGAATCCCTGCCATGTAACCCCATTACTGAATACCTTAGCGTGTGCGTTAATTTCAACATGGTCACTGCCACCATCCAAAGTACAAATGTTTAGGGTATGACCCAAGGCAAACTTATAGCTTTTGCCTGCACCCAGAATTATTAATATTTTGGTAACGCCTCTTTCAGAGAGTTGGGTTGGGCACACAACAGAAAATCAGAGCTAAAATTAGATAATTTAATTTAAGTATAACACTTCAAAGCTTATGTTACAGAAAAGAAAGTTACAAGATATAATGATAAAAAGTCAAATTCACATGAGTAAAGACAATTTCAATAAAAATAAAAATAGGGAGATAAATCCCACCGATCTTAACCCATGCAGAGTGGAATGATGGGATGAAGTGAAGCCTCTTCAGTTATTTGGGACATTACAGAGCCAGGATGCTTTTCCTGACTCGCTTCTTTGATAATGCACACTTTGCAGTCTGTGTTTCTCCTATTTAAAACTCAGGCTGCCCGTTCAGTCCCGATCCCTCTGGAGAGTTTGTTTTTAGCCCTTCCAAAGCCAGAGAAGGCATTGAGTGTCAGCTTATACTGTGCTTCCCAGCCACTCGCTCAGGGGCAAATGGCCTTATCTTCTAATAGCCTTTGAAGCTCTGGCCATGGTTCTTGTGTAAACACAACTGTTACATGGGGTCTCTTGGTCATATACACAGGGGCTGGCTAATTACTTTTCCCATTCCTTTTGAAGCTGGGCAATCCGCTTTATCAATCATACTAAGACACTGTTATAGCTAGCTGAAGGAAGTTTTTATCACCTTCCCTAGCCAGCATGTCTTTCTGGTCTCTCTGGTGATCCCCTGGGGTCAGTAAACAACCTGTTGGGAGATACACAAGCAAGTTGAGAAAACACATTTCAGGCCTGACCTGCATTTACTTTAAGATCTCAGTTCTGATTCTGGGGTAATGAAACTAGCTCTGGTCAGGAGGAATTTCACAACTGAGTAGCCAGTGTGTCTCTGAGTTCTGTGGCTATAATGCCAACAGATCAATTAAGCTTCAACCATTTGAAATGCAAAGACAGTTATCACACACTGGTACATTGATACATCGATCAGAATATTGATATCACATACATTGATTTTAACAGCCCTATTTCTACTTGAAATAGCCTGGATCATGACACTTCCCCCTTTAAGATCAGCATGGGAGCAGTGGCATGTCAGGCCAGTACTATTCTTCCATTTGTCCTGAGAAGACATTTTTCGCCTTAGGCAGGCGAAACCAAATCCCCAGAAACAGCCCCATTTCCGTGCGAAAATGGGTCTGTTTCTACTAAAACACACAGGTTTCACTGAGCCTGTGTGTTTTCGGGAGAAAGGGCATTTTTTTTACAGGCAGTTAATCTGGATAGCCAGCAAAAAAAAAAAAATTGTGAAACATCTGGAAAAATTGTGAAAAACATAAATTTTTCGCACCCGATGTTTTACTGGGCCTAATAAGATATCCCTCTTAGAATTACCTTTTCACACAGGATTTTTTACATAACCACACACAGGGCATTTGCAGAGATTGATCAATACAATATCATTTGCAGTTATGCACGTTCTGGCGTCAGAATGGCGTCCGATCATGACAATGGCGTAATAAGGCTAGGTGCAGAAGGATACATCTATACTCAAACACCCCTGTCAGCCTTTAACCCTGTAGGCGTAAAATAAATAGGTAAATGACTGTTTTATTTTATATTCACATTTTGCTATCATTGGCTGTACTAATCTGGTTTTTAATAATTATTTCACAGTTACAAATGCATTTTAATAAAAATTGCTAAGATATATGTTTAATTTAAGCACTATGAGCCTGATTTAAAGGTGCATGTAATTCCCGTTGCGGCTGCATCTTCTTTGCACTGGCCATGCAATAATATGCATTTATTACAGTCAGGTTTTTTACTGAGGCACCCACAATTAGCATCTCAGTTATGCATCTTGTATATGAACACGCAACATCACTAACATTGGTAGCACATTACACCTCTGAACAACCCACAGATTTCCCAGAATGCCTGCCTGATCTAATATGCTGGTACAAGTGAGTCTGCATCCGAAGATGCTATCGCTGGCAGATGCATGCCCCAAAACAGTCACTACACACCTCCATTTCTGTAGCCACTCATCATTTGCATCTCAGATGGTCGCTGTCTATAAATCATTATGCGTCTTAATCCTGTCTGGAATCGACATTGCAAGACCATTGTGGCACATGCGCAGATGTCTGTGCCGGGTCTGGGACTGAGGGTCGACAGCACAAAGGTCGACACACCTTAGGTCGACGCCAATTGGTCAACACACCTTAGGTCGACATGGACAAAAGGTCGACAGGAACAAGGTCAACGTGGAAAAAGGTCGACATGAGTTTTTTATGTTTTTTTGGTGTCGTTTTCTTCGTAGAGTGACCGGGAACCCCAATTAGTGCACCGCGTCCCCTCGCATGGCTCGCTTCGCTCGCCATGCTTCAGGCATGGTGCCTTCGCTCCGCTACCGCTTCGCTCGGCACACTTTACCATTCCAATCGTAGTCCACGTGGATCGTTAAGTATGAAAAGGTTCAAAAAAAGAAAAAAAATCATGAAAAACTCATGTCGACCTTGTTCCTGTCGACCTTTTGTCCATGGCGACCTTTTGTCCATGTCGACCTAAGGTGTGTCGACCAATTGGCATCGACCTAAGGTGTGTCGACCTTTGTGCTGTCGACCTGGAGTCCGGATACCATCTGTGCCGTACTATATCAGCCAGCTGCATCTGAATAAGCATTGCGTGCCCCTCTGAATTGGCACCATGTTTGGTTTAGTGGTTCTTAAACAACAACAACGCAAAAAAATATTAATATTCTATTTTTATTTTACTTGTTTTAATACAGGACATCTCATTGGCTTCTCTGTCATTATTACAATAACAACTGTTTTTCATCAATGAACATTACTATTGATTGGTAATACTGTCGTAAGGGCCTTATTCAGTAAGGAAGCAAATGTCCGAAAATCGCAAACAAGCAATTTTTGAGCATTTACGCATGTACAGCGGCTGCAGTGCATGGACATTCTCACAGCAAATAGCGATCGTATTCCTGGTGGACATTGGGGGGGTGGAGACGCAGTGTTGTGGGGGAGTGGTCCAGACAATGGAGACATGTCAGGACCATTTTAGGGGCGGACGCGTGAAATCACATGCAACATATAGAGCCATATATGCAGGGGTCCACCCTTGTTGCTGTGATCGTGCAAGCCAATTAACATGCTGGGCGGCCTTACCCTATGGTGGTCATTCCGAGTTGTTTGCTCGCTAGCTGATTTTAGCAGCCATGCAAATGCTAAGCCGCCGCCCTCTGGGAGTATGTTTTAGCTTAGCAGAAGTACGAACAAAAGGATCGCAGAGCGGCTACAAAATAATTTTGTGCAGTTTCAGAGTAGCTTCAGACTTACTCAGCGCTTGCGATCACTTCAGACTGTCCATTTCTGTTTTGACGTTATGAACACGACCTGCATTCGGACAGCCACGCCTATGTTTCCCCAGACACACCTGCGTTTTTATCTGGCACGCCTACATTTTTTTCCGCTCACTCCCTGAAAATGATCAGTTGACACCCAGATATGCCCACTTCCTTTCAATCACTCTGCGGCCAGCAGTGTGACTGAAAAGCTTTGCTAGACCCTTGTGTGAAACTACGTCGTTCGTTGTATTAGTACGACACGCATGTGCATTACGCTGCATACGCATGCGCAGAACTGCCTTTTTTTTTGCCTGATCGCTATGCTGCGAACGAAAGCAGCTAGCGAACAACTTGGAATGACCACCTATGTTGGGCGGCATGCAATTCTGTGCAGTTGCAGTTTTACTAAAATAGCAAAACTGCAACTGATACTGAATGAGGTTCTAAATATGGAATTATGATTCATGCTGATTATTGTTTGAACAATGGCAATGAGAACTGGGCTTTTGAATAGAACAATTTTTCTATAATTTAAAATACTTTATATAGATGTATACAGTATATAAACAGTTATTGGTAGTAAAAATATTGCTGAAAGGCTAAACTTAGAAAAGTGTGTTTTTATTTTTTTAATAAAACACTGCTCGCTTTTTTTCTATTAATCATTCATGTTTACCTACAAATCCTTGTGTAATTGCTTGTAATTCTCATATTTGTCACTAGAGTGCAGTCTACTATTGAAAAAAAAACACCTAAGCCTGTTATCTGTTCTATAGTTGTTGCATTTGTAAAAACCGTGCTGTGAACAATACCAGGCAGAGCCGTAACTACGTATGTGCCAGGTGTGCCTGGCACACAGCGCAGTTGCCCTGAGGGCGCAACGGCCAGTGACTTGTAATGAGTCAAATTGACTCATTACAAGCTGCCTATGCTGTGCTGTGTGCATCGCGGCCGGAGGAGAAGAGGGGAGCAGCAGCGCCGGAGTCAGGGTAGGAGGAGGAGGGAGGGGGACTGTAGCCACAGCAGCGCTATGTAATTGGTAGTGGCGCTGCTGCAGCTGTCCCTCTCTCCTTCCTTGGCTGCCCGGCCTGTCTGCCGTAATGTCTAAAAAGGGGGACACTGACGTAATGTGTAAAAAAAGGACGCTGTCTGCCGTAATGTGTAAAAAGGGGGACGCTGTCTGCCGTAATGTGTAAAAAGGGCACGCTGTCTGCCGTAATATGTAAAAAGGAGGCGCTCTCTGCCGTAATGTGTAAAAAGGGGACGCTGTCTGCCGTAATGTGTAAAAAGGATGCTGTCTGCCGTAATGTGTAAAAAGGGGGACGCTGTCTGCCGTAATGTGTAAAAAGGGGGATGCTGTCTGCCGCAATGTGTAAAAGGGCACACTGTCTGCCGTAATGTGTAAAAAGGGGGACTGGCTGCCGTAATGTGTAAAAGTGGGGACTGGCTGCCGTAATGTGTAAAAGTGGGGACTGGCTGCCGTAATGTGTAAAAGTGGGGACTGGCTGCCGTAATGTGTAAAAGGGGGCTCTTACTGGTGTAGTGGCACTACTGTGCGGCGTAATTTGAATAATGGAGACTACTGTGCACCGTAGTATGAATTGGTATTATTTTGAGGCCACACCCCTTCCCCATGAAGCCACGCCCCTATAAAAAATTTGCGCGCAGTGACCCTGTCTTGCATAGCGGGGCGCCAAAGACGTTTCTTGCACACAGCGCTAAATCACCTAGTTACTGCACTGATACCAGGGATTTACTTACACTTGGTAAAACACTAGATTTACCTGGAATTACAGTACAGTAGCACAATGTTATGTTTGTTGTAAAACAAATAATTCCATTACATATCAAAAAACATTTATTCCAAATAGTCAAGTTTAGAACAGATTGCTGATTCGTGTTTGTAAGTTAAGCAAATTATCAAGCAACTGGGCAAAATCATTTTGCACTGCAGGTGGGCCACTGAAACTATGCTGGAGGCAAGGGAGAGAACTCTACTAGCACCTTGAGCAAGATTTAAGTGCACTCCTGGGAAAGTAGGAGCCTTGCAACTACAGTATATGTTATGTTGTCAAATTCTAAATATATATACCGTATTATCACCCCCCACGCACACACACAATTTGCAACCTTACACATAATGCCCATACTAGTGCTCCTTACATGTAATGCCCCCAGTATAGTGCCAGTTACACGTAAAGCCCCCAGTATAGTGCTGGTTACACGTAAAGCACCCAGTATAGTGCCAGTTACATGTAATGCCCCCAGTATAGTGCCATTTACATGCAATGGTCCAAGTATAGTATCAGATACATGTAATGCCCCAGTATAGTGCTAGTTACACATAATGCCCCAGTATAGTGCCAGCTACATATAATGCACCAGTATAGGGCCAGTTATGCATAATGCCCCAGTATAGTGACAGTTACACATAGTGCCCCAGTATAGTAGCAGTTATACATAATACCCACTGCCCCAGTATAGTTACAGTTACATGTAATGCCCCAGTATAGTGCCAGTTACACATAATGCTCTTAGTATAATATCAGATACATGTAATGTCTTAGTATAGTGCCAGTTTCACTTAATGCTCCAAATACCGTATCAGATACACATAAAACCCCAGTAAAGGACCCTTTACACATAATGCCCCAGTATAGTGCCAAATACACATAATGCCCCAGTATAGTGTCAGTTAAACATAATGCTCCAAGTATAGTACGTAATGCACCCCCCCCTCCCCCGTTGTTTAGGGTAAAAAAAATGTAACCTTTATATTCATTGTAGATGCATGGATTATGGGGACGCAGGTTGCATGTGGCCCCAACCCCATTACTGTGTCATCCGGCTTAACAGGCAGCTGGTCGCATGGGGGGATGTGTGTGATTTGGGGGGTGCTGAGAGGTCATCCCTAATACTCCTTCTAACTCCCCTCAGCCCAGGTTACTGCTGCCGGGTCCTGCCGCAGCCCATTCCCAGCACAGTGACAGGGAGAAGCCCTCTCCTCTAGTGTGCAATGCAGCTCAGACTCACCAGAGTCCACCTCACTCCATCACCCGGCACTTGCTCTCCCTGCTGGAGACCTCGGTTGACTAGGAAGCCAAAACAGATGTCTTCTCCTCCAGCCTCCTATTCCCACCTACCCCCTTCCAGGCACTGTCAGTGAGAGGATGTCCCTGGGAACCAGTGGTGCAGAGCGGTGAGAAGGCCTGAAGAAGGTTGAGAGGGTATCCAGAAAGCTGCACTGGATCTTTTTTAATATGGGGAGAAATGTCTCAAGGGCAGGGGGGTCTTCTATGCTTTGGGAAGATGATCTATCTGGGGGTAAGGGGGTCTTCTGTGCTGTGAGGTGTATAATGGAGGATATTGTGATGTTAGGAGAGCGATGTGTGGAGAATATTGAAGGAAGAGTTGGGGAGCTTTAATGTGATGAAGAGCGGAAAGTGCATTGAGGTGAGGGAGTGCTGCGAGGTAGGCAATGAAGGGCAGGGAGGGGTATTCTGCCCAGATCTGCCTACAGACTCACCCTGTCACCCACATAATCTGCCCCACAGACACTAACTCTGTCTCTACCAGACCTGTTCCTGCACACTCACCCTGTCCCCTACTAGACCTGTCCCTGCACACTCAGCCTGTCATCACTAACCACACCTGTACTCCATGCCCCCAGCGTGATAAAAATGAGGTTGTGGCTTATGGGTATGGCATTCCCCTTGAGACCATGCCTCTTGCTATGAGACCACACCCACCTTCCAAGCAGGGTGAGCAAAAGAAACTGCACTCCTTCCCCTATCGTGATGCCCCATTGTTGGACATCAAAGAGCAGTAATGAGGGCTGCCAGAATACCAGGGATCAAGAATAGAATGGACAGAGTGGGTGATGCTGCAGAGGGTGAAGACTGCTGAACCCATATCAAAGGTGAGAGTGTGCTGCTGTGCAGGGCCAGAATTGGGCTGAACCCAGGTTAGAGATCTGCTGCGGGCACATACAATAACACCCCAGGCCCTCGGTGATGTGCATGCAATGTCATCACTTCTGCCGCTGGTTACATCCACCAGGCCTCACCTAGTTTAAGTAAGGGTACCTGCAGGACTAGGAGCAAGATCAGCACACTGCCTTAGAGAGTGTCAGTGCAGTAGTTGTTCACTATGTCTCCTCCCCTGGATTCCACCATCTCCACTACTCTCCATCCTTCCTCAGCTTCCTTACTGACAGGGAGGGGACTTATGTCAGGCACACATGACCCAGAAAAAAAATGCTGCAGGCACAGCACAGTAAGTTGTACAAGGATCTCACTCCCTGTGTTTGCGTCTCTCTATCCCCTCCCTACCACCCCGCTTCTTTACAGTCCCTTCCTACTGCGCTGCATCTCTCTGTCCCCTCCCTGTTTCCCTGCATCTCAGTAAACCCTTCCCTACCGCTCTGCATTTCTCTGTCCCATCTCAACCACCATGAACCTCTCTATCTCCTCCCTACCACCCTGCATCTCTCTGTCTCCTCCCTACCTCCCTGAGTATCTCTGTCCCCTCCCTATGTCTCTTTGTCCCTTCCCTACCACCTTACTTCTCTCTATCTCCTCCCTACTGCCCTGCATCATTTTGTCTCATCCTTAAGTCTCTCTGTTCCTTCCCTACCACCTTACTTCTCTCTATCGCCCTACTGCCCTGCATCTTTCTGTTTCCTCCCCCCTCCCTAACACCATGCCTCTCTCTATGCCCTCCCTATATTTCCCTGGTGGGTTGTTGAGCGGTTGAGCCTACAGTGGTATGTTTTTTTCTTCATGTGGGGGCCAATGTGTTTTTGTGATATGGGAGGGCCCTTTAAAGATTTTGCTATGGGGCCCACAAAATTCTAGTTATGCCCCTGCGGACAGACAAATACAATGTAGGTTGCAAATGTAAAACCATTATATATGTATATATATATATATATATATATATATATATATTTTTTTTAATGGCCACCTTTTTAGCTCCTTATACGCAAACCCCACTCACGATCATCCTGTGCACCTTCTCCTTGGTCATGTAAACTTTCAGTCACAGATCACTAGGTGGCTAGTGTCTGAGCTTTGTGGGCTTTACTGGTAAGTGTGCTGGGTGAGAAAACTGAAAGCAGCGGCAGCATGGACAGTTCTCACAGCCTAGCTGCGTCCCCTTCTCCACCCTGGGTTCTGTGCCGAGAAGGGACTTACAGGACCATCCTAGCTCACTCTATCCTTCCTGTCCAATCGCTGCTCTTAATAGTCACGAGAGCATACACAGCACTCGGTATCTTCATGGTATGTGTGTGGCTAACCTGACTCACTTGCTTCCCTAATATGGGGTGTATTCAATACGAGTCGGAAGCTGCCATCTTGTCGGAAAGACAGCAGCTTCCGACTGATTGAGGTTGGAAGGGGTTTCGACCTGTTCATTATCAGCAGCTTTTTACTGACAAGTAAGGAAATCCGACTTGTCGGAAGACTGTCGGAATACATGCGGATTGGCGGCTTCAGCCGCCAAGCCGTGTGTACTGTTGGAAGTAGAGATGTGCACTTGAAATTTTTCGGGTTTTGTGTTTTGGTTTTGGGTTCGGTTCCGCGGCCGTGTTTTGGGTTCGACCGCGTTTTGGCAAAACCTCACCGAATTTTTTTTGTCGGATTCGGGTGTGTTTTGGATTCGGGTGTTTTTTTCAAAAAACACTAAAAAACAGCTTAAATCATAGAATTTGGGGGTCATTTTGATCCCAAAGTATTATTAACCTCAAAAACCATAATTTCCACTCATTTTCAGTCTATTCTGAACACCTCACACCTCACAATATTATTTTTAGTCCTAAAATTTGCACCGAGGTCGCTGGAAGACTAAGCTAAGCGACCCTAGTGGCCGACACAAACACCTGGCCCATCTAGGAGTGGCACTGCAGTGTCACGCAGGATGGCCCTTCCAAAAAACACTCCCCAAACAGCACATGACGCAAAGAAAAAAAGAGGCGCAATGAGGTAGCTGTGTGAGTAAGATAAGCGACCCTAGTGGCCGACACAAACACCTGGCCCATCTAGGAGTGGCACTGCAGTGTCACGCAGGATGGCCCTTCCAAAAAACACTCCCCAAACAGCACATGACGCAAAGAAAAAAAGAGGCGCAATGAGGTAGCTGTGTGAGTAAGCTAAGCGACCCTAGTGGCCGACACAAACACCTGGCCCATCTAGGAGTGGCACTGCAGTGTCACGCAGGATGGCCCTTCCAAAAAACACTCCCCAAACAGCACATGACGCAAAGAAAAAAAGAGGCGCAATGAGGTAGCTGTGTGAGTAAGCTAAGCGACCCTAGTGGCCGACACAAACACCTGGCCCATCTAGGAGTGGCACTGCAGTGTCACGCAGGATGGCCCTTCCAAAAAACACTCCCCAAACAGCACATGACGCAAAGAAAAAAAGAGGCGCAATGAGGTAGCTGTGTGAGTAAGCTAAGCGACCCTAGTGGCCGACACAAACACCTGGCCCATCTAGGAGTGGCACTGCAGTGTCACGCAGGATGGCCCTTCCAAAAAACACTCCCCAAACAGCACATGACGCAAAGAAAAAAAGAGGCGCAATGAGGTAGCTGTGTGAGTAAGCTAAGCGACCCTAGTGGCCGACACAAACACCTGGCCCATCTAGGAGTGGCACTGCAGTGTCACGCAGGATGGCCCTTCCAAAAAACACTCCCCAAACAGCACATGACGCAAAGAAAAAAAGAGGCGCAATGAGGTAGCTGTGTGAGTAAGCTAAGCGACCCTAGTGGCCGACACAAACACCTGGCCCATCTAGGAGTGGCACTGCAGTGTCACGCAGGATGGCCCTTCCAAAAAACACTCCCCAAACAGCACATGACGCAAAGAAAAAAAGAGGCGCAATGAGGTAGCTGTGTGAGTAAGCTAAGCGACCCTAGTGGCCGACACAAACACCTGGCCCATCTAGGAGTGGCACTGCAGTGTCACGCAGGATGGCCCTTCCAAAAAACACTCCCCAAACAGCACATGACGCAAAGAAAAAAAGAGGCGCAATGAGGTAGCTGTGTGAGTAAGCTAAGCGACCCTAGTGGCCGACACAAACACCTGGCCCATCTAGGAGTGGCACTGCAGGGTCACGCAGGATGGCCCGTCCAAAAAACACTCCCCAAACAGCACATGACGCAAAGAAAAAAAGAGGCGCAATGAGGTAGCTGTGTGAGTAAGCTAAGCGACCCTAGTGGCCGACACAAACACCTGGCCCATCTAGGAGTGGCACTGCAGTGTCACGCAGGATGGCCCTTCCAAAAAACACTCCCCAAACAGCACATGACGCAAAGAAAAAAAGAGGCGCAATGAGGTAGCTGTGTGAGTAAGCTAAGCGACCCTAGTGGCCGACACAAACATCTGGCCCATCTAGGAGTGGCACTGCAGTGTCACACAGGATGGCCCTTCCAAAAAACACTCCCCAAACAGCACATGACGCAAAGAAAAAAAGAGGCGCAATGAGGTAGCTGTGTGAGTAAGCTAAGCGACCCTAGTGGCCGACACAAACACCTGGCCCATCTAGGAGTGTCACTGCAGTGTCACGCAGGATGGCCCTTCCAAAAAACACTCCCCAAACAGCACATGACGCAAAGAAAAAAAGAGGCGCAATGAGGTAGCTGTGTGAGTAAGATAAGCGACCCTAGTGGCCGACACAAACACCTGGCCCATCTAGGAGTGGCACTGCAGTGTCACGCAGGATGGCCCTTCCAAAAAACACTCCCCAAACAGCACATGACGCAAAGAAAAAAAGAGGCGCAATGAGGTAGCTGTGTGAGTAAGCTAAGCGACCCTAGTGGCCGACACAAACACCTGGCCCATCTAGGAGTGGCACTGCAGTGTCACGCAGGATGGCCCTTCAAAAAAATACTCCCCAAACAGCACATGACGCAAAGAAAAATGAAAGAAAAAAGAGGTGCAAGATGGAATTGTCCTTGGGCCCTCCCACCCACCCTTATGTTGTATAAACAGGACATGCACACTTTAACCAACCCATCATTTCAGTGACAGGGTCTGCCACACGACTGTGACTGAAATGATGGGTTGGTTTGGACCCCCCCCAAAAAAGAAGCAATTAATCTCTCCTTGCACAAACTGGCTCTACAGAGGCAAGATGTCCACCTCATCATCATCCTCCGATATATCACCGTGTACATCCCCCTCCTCACAGATTATCAATTCGTCCCCACTGGAATCCACCATCTCAGCTCCATGTGTACTTTGTGGAGGCAATTGCTGCTGATCAATGTCTCCACGGAGGAATTGATTATAATTCATTTTAATGAACATCATCTTCTCCACATTTTCTGGAAGTAACCTCGTACGCCAATTGCTGACAAGGTGAGCGGCGGCACTAAACACTCTTTCGGAGTACACACTTGTGGGAGGGCAACTTAGGTAGAATAAAGCCAGTTTGTGCAAGGGCCTCCAAATTGCCTCTTTTTCCTGCCAGTATAAGTACGGACTGTCTGACGTGCCTACTTGGATGCGGTCACTCATATAATCCTCCACCATTCTTTCAATGGGGAGAGAATCATATGCAGTGCCAGTAGACGACATGTCCGACTCCGTAATCGTTGTCAGGTCCTTCAGTCCAGACCAGATGTCAGCATCAGAAGTCGCTCCAGACTGCCCTGCATCACCGCCAGCGGGTGGGCTCGGAATTCTGAGCCTTTTCCTCGCACCCCCAGTTGCGGGAGAATGTGAAGGAGGAGATGTTGACAGGTCGCGTTCCGCTTGACTTGACAATTTTCTCACCAGCAGGTCTTTGAACCCCAGCAGACTTGTGTGTGCCGGAAAGAGAGATCCAAGGTAGGTTTTAAATCTAGGATCGAGCACGGTGGCCAAAATGTAGTGCTCTGATTTCAACAGATTGACCACCCGTGAATCCTTGTTAAGCGAATTAAGGGCTCCATCCACAAGTCCCACATGCCTAGCGGAATCGCTCTGTGTTAGCTCCTCCTTCAATGTCTCCAGCTTCTTCTGCAAAAGCCTGATGAGGGGAATGACCTGACTCAGGCTGGCAGTGTCTGAACTGACTTCACATGTGGCAAGTTCAAAGGGCAGCAGAACCTTGCACAACGTTGAAATCATTCTCCACTGCGCTTGAGACAGGTGCATTCCACCTCCTATATCATGCTCAATTGTATAGGCTTGAATGGCCTTTTGCTGCTCCTCCAACCTCTGAAGCATATATAGGGTTGAATTCCACCTCGTTACCACTTCTTGCTTCAGATGATGGCAGGGCAGGTTCAGGCGTTTTTGGTGTTGCTCCAGTCTTCTGTACGTGGTGCCTGTACGCCGAAAGTGTCCCGCAATTCTTCTGGCCACCGACAGCATCTCTTGCACGCCCCTCTCGTTTTTTAAATAATTCTGCACCACCAAATTCAAGGTATGTGCAAAACATGGGACGTGCTGGAATTTGCCCATATTTAATGCACACACAATATTGCTGGCGTTGTCCGATGCCACAAATCCACAGGAGAGTCCAATTGGGGTAAGCCATTCCGCGATGATCTTCCTCAGTTGCCGTAAGAGGTTTTCAGCTGTGTGCGTATTCTGGAAACCGGTGATACAAAGCGTAGCCTGCCTAGGAAAGAGTTGGCGTTTGCGAGATGCTGCTACTGGTGCCGCCGCTGCTGTTCTTGCGGCGGGAGTTCATACATCTACCCAGTGGGCTGTCACAGTCATATAGTCCTGACCCTGCCCTGCTCCACTTGTCCACATGTCCGTGGTTAAGTGGACATTGGGTACAACTGCATTTTTTAGGACACTGGTGAGTCTTTTTCTGACGTCCGTGTACATTCTCGGTATCGCCTGCCTAGAGAAGTGGAACCTAGATGGTATTTGGTAACGGGGGCACACTACCTCAAGAAATTGTCTAGTTCCCTGTGAACTAACGGCGGATACCGGACGCACGTCTAACACCAACATAGTTGTCAAGGCCTCAGTTATCCGCTTTGCAACAGGATGACTGCTGTGATATTTCATCTTCCTCGCAAAGGACTGTTGGACAGTCAATTGCTTACTGGAAGTAGTACAAGTGGGCTTACGACTTCCCCTCTGGGATGACCATCGACTCCCAGCAGCAACAACAGCAGCGCCAGCAGCAGTAGGCGTTACACGCAAGGATGCATCGGAGGAATCCCAGGCAGGAGAGGACTCGTCAGAATTGCCAGTGACATGGCCTGCAGGACTATTGGCATTCCTGGGGAAGGAGGAAATTGACACTGAGGGAGTTGGTGGGGTGGTTTGCGTGAGCTTGGTTACAAGAGGAAGGGATTTACTGGTCAGTGGACTGCTTCCGCTGTCGCCCAAAGTTTTTGAACTTGTCACTGACTTATTATGAATGCGCTGCAGGTGACGTATAAGGGAGGATGTTCCGAGGTGGTTAACGTCCTTACCCCTACTTATTACAGCTTGACAAAGGCAACACACGGCTTGACACCTGTTGTCCGCATTTCTGTTGAAATACTTCCACACCGAAGAGCTGATTCTTTTGGTATTTTCACCAGGCATGTCAATGGCCATATTCCTCCCATGGACAACAGGTGTCTCCCCGGGTGCCTGACTTAAACAAACCACCTCACCATCAGAATCCTCCTGGTCAATTTCCTCCCCAGCGCCAGCAACACCCATATCCTCCTCATCCTGGTGTACTTCAACACTGACATCTTCAATCTGACTATCAGGAACTGGACTGCGGGTGCTCCTTCCAGCACTTGCAGGGGGCGTGCAAATGGTGGAAGGCGCATGCTCTTCACGTCCAGTGTTGGGAAGGTCAGGCATCGCAACCGACACAATTGGACTCTCCTTGTGGATTTGGGATTTCGAAGAACGCACAGTTCTTTGCTGTGCTTTTGCCAGCTTGAGTCTTTTCATTTTTCTAGCGAGAGGCTGAGTGCTTCCATCCTCATGTGAAGCTGAACCACTAGCCATGAACATAGGCCAGGGCCTCAGCCGTTCCTTGCCACTCCGTGTGGTAAATGGCATATTGGCAAGTTTACGCTTCTCCTCCGACAATTTTATTTTAGATTTTTGAGTCCTTTTTTTACTGATATTTGGTGTTTTGGATTTTACATGCTCTGTACTATGACATTGGGCATCGGCCTTGGCAGACGACGTTGCTGGCATTTCATCGTCTCGGCCATGACTAGTGGCAGCAGCTTCAGCACGAGGTGGAAGTCGATCTTGATCTTTCCCTATTTTTGGAACCTCAACATTTTTGTTCTCAATATTTTAATAGGCACAACTAAAAGGCACCTCAGGTAAACAATGGAGATGGATGGATACTAGTATACTTATGGATGACGAGCGACTGCCGACACAGAGGTAGCTACAGCCGTGGACTACCGTACTGTGTCTGCTGCTATTATAGACTGGATGATAATGAGATAAAATTAAAATATATATATATTATATATCACACTAGTACTGCAGCCGGACAGGTATATATTATGTAATGACGGACCTGCTGGACACTGTCTGTCAGCACTGCAGACTCCTAAAGTAAGCTACTAGTATCAAGAAGATAGAAAAAAAAAAAACCACGGGTAGGTGGTATACAATTATGGATGGACGAGCGACTGCCGACACAGAGGTAGCTACAGCCGTGGACTACCGTACTGTGTCTGCTGCTAATATAGACTGGATGATAATGAGATAAAATTAAAATATATATATATTATATATCACACTAGTACTGCAGCCGGACAGGTATATATTATGTAATGACGGACCTGCTGGACACTGTCTGTCAGACTCAGCACTGCAGACTCCTAAAGTAAGCTACTAGTATCAAGAAGAAAGAAAAAAAAAACCACGGGTAGGTGGTATACAATTATGGATGGACGAGCGACTGCCGACACAGAGGTAGCTACAGCCGTGGACTACCGTACTGTGTCTGCTGCTAATATAGACTGGATGATAATGAGATAAAATTAAAATATATATATATATATATCACACTAGTACTGCAGCCGGACAGGTATATATTATGTAATGACGGACCTGCTGGACACTGTCTGTCAGCACTGCAGACTCCTAAAGTAAGCTACTAGTATCAAGAACATAGAAAAAAAAAAACCACGGGTAGGGGGTATACAATTATGGATGGACGAGCGACTGCCGACACAGAGGTAGCTACAGCCGTGGACTACCGTACTGTGTCTGCTGCTAATATAGACTGGATGATAATGAGATAAAATTTAAATATATATATATTATATATCACACTAGTACTGCAGCCGGACAGGTATATATTATGTAATGACGGACCTGCTGGACACTGTCTGTCAGACTCAGCACTGCAGACTCCTAAAGTAAGCTACTAGTATCAAGAAGATAGAAAAAAAAAAACCACGGGTAGGTGGTATACAATTATGGATGGATGAGCGACTGCCGACACAGAGGTAGCTACAGCCGTGGACTACCGTACTGTGTCTGCTGCTAATATAGACTGGATGATAATGAGATAAAATTAAAATATATATATATTATATATCACACTAGTACTGCAGCCGGACAGGTATATATTATGTAATGACGGACCTGCTGGACACTGTCTGTCAGCACTGCAGACTCCTAAAGTAAGCTACTAGTATCAAGAAGATAGAAAAAAAAAAACCACGGGTAGGTGGTATACAATTATGGATGGACGAGCGACTGCCGACACAGAGGTAGCTACAGCCGTGGACTACCGTACTGTGTCTGCTGCTAATATAGACTGGATGATAATGAGATAAAATTAAAAAATATATATTTATTATATATCACACTAGTACTGCAGCCGGACAGGTATATATTATGTAATGACGGACCTGCTGGACACTGTCTGTCAGACTCAGCACTGCAGACTCCTAAAGTAAGCTACTAGTATCAAGAAGATAGAAAAAAAAAACCACGGGTAGGTGGTATACAATTATGGATGGACGAGCGACTGCCGACACAGAGGTAGCTACATCCGTGGACTATCGCACTGTGTCTGCTGCTAATATAGACTGGATGATAATGAGATAAAATTTAAATATATATATATTATATATCACACTAGTACTGCAGCCGGACAGGTATATATTATGTAATGACGGACCTGCTGGACACTGTCTGTCAGACTCAGCACTGCAGACTCCTAAAGTAAGCTACTAGTATCAAGAAGAAAGAAAAAAAAAAAAAACCACGGGTAGGTGGTATACAATTATGGATGGACGAGCGACTGCCGACACAGAGGTAGCTACAGCCGTGGACTACCGTACTGTGTCTGCTGCTAATATAGACTGGATGATAATGAGATAAAATTAAAATATATATATATATATATCACACTAGTACTGCAGCCGGACAGGTATATATTATGTAATGACGGACCTGCTGGACACTGTCTGTCAGCACTGCAGACTCCTAAAGTAAGCTACTAGTATCAAGAACATAGAAAAAAAAAAACACGGGTAGGGGGTATACAATTATGGATGGACGAGCGACTGCCGACACAGAGGTAGCTACAGCCGTGGACTACCGTACTGTGTCTGCTGCTAATATAGACTGGATGATAATGAGATAAAATTAAAATATATATATATTATATATCACACTAGTACTGCAGCCGGACAGGTATATATTATGTAATGACGGACCTGCTGGACACTGTCTGTCAGACTCAGCACTGCAGACTCCTAAAGTAAGCTACTAGTATCAAGAAGATAGAAAAAAAAAAAACCACGGGTAGGTGGTATACAATTATGGATGGATGAGCGACTGCCGACACAGAGGTAGCTACAGCCGTGGACTACCGTACTGTGTCTGCTGCTAATATAGACTGGATGATAATGAGATAAAATTAAAATATATATATATCACACTAGTACTGCAGCCGGACAGGTATATATTATGTAATGACGGACCTGCTGGACACTGTCTGCAGAATGCGTTTATAAAAACACCACACAACGAGTGTTTAACTTTTTCAGGCAGACAATCACAATATACTGGTGGTCAGCAGACAATCACAATACTGGTAGTCAGTGGTCACTGGTCAGTCACACTGGCAGTGGCACTCTGGCAGCAAAAGTGTGCACTGTACTTAAAATATGTACTCCTGCTATAACTGCTCCCCAGTCTCCCCCACAATTAAGCTGTGTGAGCAGTGAGCACTCAGCACAGTCAGATAATGATATACAGTATTACATATGATGCAGCACACTGGGCTGAGCACAGATATGGTATGTGACTGTGTCACACTGTGTATCGTTTTTTTTCAGGCAGAGAACGGATTAATTAAACTGGTGGTCACTGGTCACACTATCAGCAGCAAGTAGTACTCCTCCTAATAATATGCTCCCCAAAATTTGTGTCTCTCTCTAGTACTCTAGTCTAAACGGAGAGGACGCCAGCCACGTCCTCTCCCTATCAATCTCAATGCACGTGTGAAAATGGCGGCGACGCGCGGCTCCTTATATAGAATCCAAGTCTCGCGATAGAATACGAGCCTCGCGAGAATCCGACAGCGGGATGATGACGTTCGGGCGCGCTCGGGTTAACCGAGCAAGGCGGGAAGATCCGAGTCGCTCGGCCCCGTGTAAAAAAAACTGAAGTTCGGGCGGGTTCGGATTCCGAGGAACCGAACCCGCTCATCACTAGTTGGAAGTGCAGCCAGACCCGACAGATTTTAGCCCCGTTTCTGACAATGTCAATCCGACTTTGAAAAAAGTTGGATTGATTCTGTCGCGACCGGGTTAAACTTGTCGGGTTTGACCCGGCATTGAATAGAGTGCAGATGGGTCCTTTCCATCTATTGAATACAGCCCTAAGAGATTAACCACAGTAAAGGGCGAAATGTAATAGAATCTGAGTTTGTAAAATGTGCGAGTTTAGTGCTAAACTCACACATTTTACCAACTTGGACAGTGTAATAAGATGTGGGAATGTTTCCCGCAGTCCCACAACCCACATACTTACATCCAGATGTTTTCAATAGGAAAACATACAACTCGGTCAATACCTTATCAAAACTCAACTAAATAGAGTAGCTTTTTATAGGTGAGTTTGACAGAAGCATCAGTGAGATCTGTGCATGCTTCTCTCTGTAAAAGTAGACAAATAGTAAAATACAGACAAAGAAACAAACAAACAAACAAAAAAGACAACGTGTGTTTCCACCTCCCCCTCACCCCCAAAGCATAACCAGCCCTAGGGTCTTTGAGCCAGTCCTGGTTGAAATTATCCAGGGGGGAAAAAATGACTGAGGCTCCCCTGTATTTTAACAACAAGCACCTGGCTCTTAGACCGGTCTTGGTTCCAAGCATATGGGAAAAAAAGACATGGGGTCCTCCATATTTATTAAACCAGCACTGGGCTCCACTAGCCAGAGAGGTAATGCAACAGCCTGGGGACATGCTTATATTGGTCTCTGCAGCCATAACATTACTCCTCCAACTAGTCAGGCCAGGCCGGGGTACCCTGGAGGAGTGAGGACCCCCAATAAAGGGGCCCCCCTTTCAGCACCCAAAGCTAGGGCTGAAGCCCGGGGCTATTCTTGGCACCCCTGGGCAATGAGTGCCGAGTTTATAGCATTAAAGTGTTAAATGTAGAAATAATTTTGTCTTTTATAGGTGAAACTACAAGTCCCAGCAAGCCTCGGCGCATGCTGATACTTAGAGAACCACAAGTCCCAACATTCGGGGCATTTAATGGCCTGCTGGTACCTGTAGTCCCACCTGTAAAGAAATATTAAAGAAAGACATTACACACACCATAGAAAGTAAAAGAATATTAAACACACTTGCACACTCACATACATACTCACACTTACACATATTACATCCCCTGTAGCCATTCATGTCCTCTTGGCCAGTAGAATCCACTGTAACATGTACAAAAGAAAAATACTCACCTATTCCTGGGTAGAACGGTCCTCTACATTCCAGAGTAGGCATCCCAGGGCTTATAAAAACGAACAAAAAACAATCTAACGGGACCAAACAAATTATGGAGACCTACAAGGGCCTCCTTTCCCAAATGCCGGCATCCACATGACCTCTGTCACTAGGAGAGCTACCATCCAATCAGGGATCACTCTGCTGATTGACTGTATTCTACTGCACTGTCAATCACGGCTTTCCCCATATGCTTCTATGGTAAGAACGTTCCCATAGAAGCTTATGATGGTAACCGTGGCAATATGTGGTTAACTGCAAGCTTAATGGAGGTTAATATGGGCATGGGTGTACAGAGCTGTGGTTGGCACAGGTGCATTTTGGGGTGTGTGGTTTAATTGCAGGAGGTGTGGTCATGCCCCCTTATACAAATGAACGTTAAAAAAGTAGCAGAGCTGAGTTCAGTTTTGAAGGGGGGGGCGCTATCGTACCCCTCAGCCAGGGACAAATTCAGAGGGGAGCGCAATCAGTGTGATTACTTCCCCCATAGCCCCTGCACAGGCCGAAGAGACTGCTCTGCTGACAAGCGGCAGCAGCCTCCCTGCACCACCACAGTCCAGCTGTGACATAGCATCATGTGCTGGCTACAGAAAGAAGATACTGTTGCTGCTGCCAGGTATAGGAGCAGGGGGACAGCGGTGGACCTGGGCCCACCCCAGCCCCTCCATCAAGCCCGGGCCCAAATAATTAGTACCTACCCCTCTCAGTGGCAGTGAAGCTTGTGGATTACCTCACTTAAGCTTGTGATTAACCAGCATTTACTGCTGCCTATACTTCTATAGGCCAGCTTTGAAACTTATAGGTTATTTGATTACAGCTCCCACTCAGCCCTGTTCCTTCCCTCCTCTCCCTGTCATCTCACCACAACCCCATCCACATCACACTGAACTCTCTCACTGCCCACCTCCTGCAGCTTTCCTTCCTAGCTCAGGCACCCGCACCATCATTACTCTCTTATTGTCATGCTCGGCTTGATTTGAGGATCTGAAGACTGACAATTGACTGAGGGAGCAGCTTTCGGCAAAAGAAGGAAACGAGATGGCTGAATGTAGTTCTTACTCATTGATTGAAGACTTAGGGGGTCATTCCGACCTGATCGCACACTGCTGTTTTTCGCAGTGCAGCGATCAGGTAACTACTGAACATGCGTATGCACCGCAATGCGCAGTCGCGTCGTACAGGTGCAAAGCAGATGGTTGCTGTGCGATGGATTTAATGAAGAATCCTTTTGCACAGCCGATCACCAGGAGATTGACAGGAAGAAGGTGCTTGTGGGTGTAAACTGACCGTTTTCTGGGAGTGTTTGGAAAAACGCAGGTGTGTCCAAGCATTTGCAGGGCGGGTGTCTGATGTCAATTCCGGGTCCGGACAGGCTGAAGTGATTGCAGCGGCTAAGTTCTGAGCAACTCAGAAATTGCACAAACTATTTTTGTACCGCACGGCTGCACATGCGATCGCACCCTTGCATAGCAAATATACACTCCCCAGTGGGCGGCGACTATGCATTCGCATGGCTGCAAAAAGTAGCTAGCGAGCGATCAATTCGGAATGACCCCCATAGGCTCGAAGATGTAGAGAGGTAGGCAATGAGGACAATGAACGAAACGATAGAGTGAGGAAAGATTAATTCAGCTTTACTGAGACCACAATCATACACAACGACTAGGAGATAAGTCTGAGTGAATTCTGAAAGATGAAATGTTCGTGACTTGTAAACGATGCTGAAGAATACTGAATGAAGAAATGACTTGTGATTTGTAAACGATGCTGAAGAACTCTAAATGAAGAGATGACTTGTGATTTGTAAACGATGCTGAAGAACATTGAATGAAGAGATGACTTGTGATTTGTAAACAATGCCGAAGAACACTGAATGAAGAGATGACTTGTGATTTGTAAATGATGCTGAAGAACACTGAATGAAGAGATCACTTGTGATTTGTAAACGATGCCAAAGAACACTGAATGAAGAGACGACTTGAAGAACGATGTTGAAGAAAGTATCGCTGTGAGCACCGTCAGCAAACGGAGACCCTCTACCAGATAGAGGACCCAGCAGTTAAACCTCAAGAGCAGGTGGACTGGGAGCAAAGGACTGCAATAACAGAACTGACCACCAGGCAGCCACAACAGAAC
Organism: Pseudophryne corroboree; assembly: GCF_028390025.1. Lineage (NCBI taxonomy): Eukaryota > Metazoa > Chordata > Amphibia > Anura > Myobatrachidae > Pseudophryne > Pseudophryne corroboree. The sequence goes on along the minus strand of NC_086447.1, from coordinate 329,888,929 downwards.
CAGGATACCAGGGGTTAACCTGGGAGCACAGAGCTTGAGCATCTTACAGCAGCAAGTAACTTGAAGTACTGGCACCATGACTAAGCATCAACCCCTTTTTATAAGGGAAGACTGCACCGGATTGGCTGGATGCGAACTGGGATACCTATTGGCTTGGCATGGTCTCCAACATGGCAGCCTGCAGAGAGGACACATGTGGAACCAGCACACAGTCACTACCTCAGGCCTCAGCTTCTCAGCTTCCCAGATGCCGCACTCCAGCAACAGAACGCTTGGAAACAGACACCTCCGGCTGCCATGCTCTGCTCACCAGGACCCAGACCCCGGCCTCCAGACACCTGGCACCTGCACCGGAGGACCTCGCTGCCGCAGCTACTGTCCGCGACTGCCACACCAGCCGGCTAACAGGAAGGCAGCAGGGACCAGAACCAGAGGTAAGACTCTGGAGGCTGACACTTATCATCCCTGCCCTCCAAATGAATCTCAACTTATTGCCACAGCAACCCTGATAATCTCATACACATCTTTACCACATACTCTCTCTCCTTCTCTCCTGTGCCCTCTGGAATGTCAGATATGTCTGTAACAAATTAGTCCCAATCCATGACCTTTTTATATCAAACTCCCTGAATCTCCTAGCCATTACCAAAACCTGGGTTTCCCCTCTGACACCACTTCCCCCACTTTTCTTTCTGCTGGGGGCCTCACATTCACATATATGTCCCAGTCTATGTGGTGATGTTGGGTTTTGGTGTTGGGGTCCGTCTGTACTCCAGTAAATCACACCCACAGTACCTTCCCTTACATTCTCTGTATTCGAGGTCCATGCTAAACACCTCTTCCAACCAGTTCACCTTTGAGCAACTGTAACTTATCATCCCCTGGCATTTTCACAAAATTCTCACTCACTCACTACCTCTCTTCAGACATTCCTTCCATTATTTTATGTGTTTTCAACATCCCTATCAGTATCCCAACAGAATCCTCTGCCATTAAGCTTCTTAACCTCACATCATCACTTGGTCTCTTCTAGTGGACCTCACTACCCTCCCACTAGATCAGGACTTCAATTACTGTTGTTATATTTCTGATTTATCCATCTCCCCATTCCCACTTCTCTGACCACCACCTGCTCTCTTTTAATTTATCCCTATCTGCTTCTCCATCTCTACCTCCTAAGGCTACCATCACTAAGCGTAACATTGAGGCCATCAACACAGCTTCCTTATTCTTCCCTCAACCCCAGCATTCCAAATTCACTAGATAGCTGCAAATATGTTCATGTACCGCCGAGCAACAGTGGAATAAATAACACTCTAAAGCAGACTTCCTCCATTTCAAATTTATGTTCTCATCCTCCCCTGACCTCTATCCCTCTCCTCACTTGTATCTCCATCTCTCTCTCTCTCTCTTTCTCTCCTATCTCTTCTCTTTCTTAAACTTAACATGTCTAAAACTTAGGTGATCTTCCCATCCGACAGAACCTTGCTTCCCACAATTTCACTATCTTTCACTATCTCCTCTAGCCCTCAAGTACACTGTCTTGGCATTATACTTGATTCCTCCCTCTCCTTCACACCACACATTCAGTAAATCTCGCAGTCCTGACATTTCTTTCTGAAAAAATATTTCCATGATCAGAGCCTTTCTCACCCTGGATGCTATTAAGACCCTCATCCACTAAATGGTCATCTCCAGGTTAGACCAATATAAACTCCTATCTGGCCTCCCTGACTAATGTCTCTGTCCACTCCAATCTATCCTCAATGCAGTAACCTGGCTCATCTTCATCTCCAAGTCTACTACGTCCACTTCCCCTCTCTTACAAGCCCTTCACTGGCTCCCCTTCCCCTTCTGAATCCAATTCGTAGTTCTGACAACTCACAAAGCCCTCACTTTCACCCACCCACCATATATATATATATATATGTAAAAAATCATACAACTTCAGCACTCACCTAATATTAACACTTCAAACTGTAATTCAACTGAATTCAGGGAATGTTAGTTCAAAAATATTGCAATAAACACCTGGGGAATTAATGAGTGAGTGATGATGTATGAGTACTGTGGGCTCTAGCCTATTTTTTATATAACATTTTTGTGGTCGCGCTTTTGCTTGCACCCCTATTGTCCATATGTAAATTAAATGTTAAGAAATTCCCCAGTTGTTTATTAACTGATATGCTTGGGTGTGGTTCCTGTCTCTTTATAAGAGTGAGACAGGGCCTAAACCCATGATAGAAGCATACTGTGTATTTAAAATCCAAAGGATGCCTGAGAGCAATGCTCAGTTTTTTGAAAGCCAGTGTAGGAACTGACCAAACGGGAATGGCCGTGAAGTGGCTGGTCAGCTTAAGCTATTGCAATATTTTGGAACTAACATTCCCTGAATTCAGATGAATTACAGTTTGAAGTGTTAATATTAGGTGAGTGCTGAATTTGCATGATTTTTTTTATTTAAATGGTGTGGTCACAAATACCATTGGCATCGCGGGTGTATGAGTGGTGTGGGTTCTAGCCTATATGTATATATATATATATATATATATATATATATATGTGTATATATATATATATATATATATATATATATATATATACATATACAGTTGTGCTCATAAGTTTACATACCCTAGCAGAATTTGTGATTTTATGGCCATATGTCAGAGAATATGAATAACTCACAAACTTTTTTTTCACTCATGGTTAGTGGTTGGGTGAAGCCATTTATTGTCAAACAATTGTGTTTACTCTTTTTAAATCATAATGACAACAGAAACTACCCAAATGACCCTGATCAAAAGTTTACATACCCCAGTTCTTAATACCGTGTATTGCCCCCTTTAACATCAATGACAGCTTGAAGTCTTTTGTGGTAGTTGTGGATGAGGATCTTTATTTTCTCAGATGGTAAAGCTGCCCATTCTTCTTGGCAAAAAGCCTCCAGTTCCTGTAAATTCTTGGGCTGTCTTGCATGAACCTCACGTTTGAGATCTCCCCAGAGTGGCTCAATGATATTGAGGTCAGGAGACTGAGAATGGCCACTCCAGAACCTTCACTTTATTCTGCTGTAGCCAATGACAGGTTGACTTGGCCTTGTGTTTTGGATCATTATCATGTTGGAACGTCCAAGTACGTCCCATGCGCAGCTTCCGGGCTGATGAGTGCAAATTTTCCTCCAGTATTTTCTGATAACATGCTGCATTAATCTTGCCATCAATTTTGACCAAGTTTCCAGTGCCTTTGTAGGTCACACATCCCCAAAACATCATTGATCCACCTCCATGTTTCACAGTAGGAATGGTGTACCTTTCATCATAGGCCTTGTTGATTCCTCTCCAAATGTAACGTTTATGGTTGTGGCCAAAAAGTTAAATTTTGGTCTCATCACTCCAAATGACTTTGTTCCAGAAGTTTTGAGGCCTGTCTCTGTGCTGTTTGGAGTATTGTAAGCAGGATGCTTTGTGGCATTTGCGTAGTAATGGCTTTCTTCTGGAGACTCGACCATGCAGACAATTTTTCTTCGAATGCCTCCTTATTGTGCATCTTGAAACAACTACACCACTTTTTTTCAGAGAGCCCTGTATTTCAGCTGAAGTTATTTGTGGATTTTTCTTTGCATCCCGAACAATTTTCCTGGCAGTTGTGGCTTAAATTTTTGTTGGTCTACCTGACCGTGATTTGGTTTCCACAGAATCCCTCATTTTCCACTTCTTAATTAGAGTTTGAACACTGCTGATTGGCATTCTCAATTGCTTGGATATCTTTTTATATCCCTTTCCTGTTTTATACAGTTCAATTACCTTTTCCCGCAGATCCTTTGACAATTCTTTTGCTTTCCCCATGACTCAGAATCCAGATACGTCAATGCAGCACTAGATGAAAGATGCAAGGATCTTTCAGGAGTCCAGAAACTCACTGACTGTTATGATTCTAATACTCAGGTCTGGGGTGATCTTATATGAAAGGACCTGAATACCAGAACGTAATGCTGGGAAAGGGGAAAGGAATGGGAATAGCCCCTGGCGCCCTATTTCCGTTGTCTCGCCCGTGCTGTCAGTACACTCTTGCGAGACTATGGTTGCTTGGGCCCATGGCAGCCGCGTTTGAAGGGCGGATTACGTCTGCCCAACTCCGATGCCCCCTCAGGTCTTAATGAGAGACAAAGAGTGAACCGAGACAGGGTGATAACAAGGGGCCCTCTAACTAAACAACAAGGCCAGGGGCTACTAACAAACCTAAAATTAAAGTATGCGCGGATTACCGCCAGGGAAAAGAACAACCAAAATACTCCACTTGTCCACTCTCCTACACGGCACCGCCGAGTTCCGGAGAGGACTGTGGAAGCGGATACCTCCGCAAATGCTCCAAAACCAGAACACAATATAAAGCGGCCTAGGCCGCAGCACGTGGCAGAGCCGCCACTCACGAAACCAAACGAGATCCTCTAAAGACTGTCACAGGTAAATGAGGACCAGGAGAACTCCTTGGGATGAGATGACATACACCAAGACTCAGGAACTCAGAGGACTGGAATGACCAGGCACAGCAGACCAGGAACAGACGTTCACCAACATGAGCAGCATGCAGGAAACTATCACCGGCGTCTGTGTAAGGCACTGAGAAGGTATTTAGCAGGGAATCCTCCAATCAGAGTCCAGAGCCTGATTACAATGAATGTCGTGCAGCTGCCTTGCTGCACGACCAGAAAACATGTGTGCACAGTTAAATAATCAACCCAGCAACAGGGAACGCGGTCTGTCCGTGGCGTCCCCGTTGCTAGGTTCCCGGCGGCTCGGCGCGCCCGGCGTCCTAGCGTTGCTAGGGAGCCGGTGGCTCAGCGCGCATGGCGTCCTAGCGTTGCTAGACACGGCGGCTCAGCGCGCTCGGCGTCCCTAGTTGCTAGACGCCGGGCCGGGAGGAAGTCCCGGACCGCGGCGCCTAACTATACCCCCCCTTGAGGAGGGGTCAACAAACCCCTAAAGCCAGGTTTCTGAGGAAATTCCTGAAAGAATAATCTCTTGAGTTTAGGGACATGTAGATCCTTATCCAAGACCCAAGACCTTTCCTCCGGACCATAGCCTTTCCAGTGAACCAAAAAATAAAGCCGGCCCCGGGAAACTTTTGAATCTAACACCTTTTCTACCAAGAACTCCTGTTGTCCCTGCACATCCACTGGAGATCTACCCTGGGAGGTCCTCCGAGGAAATCTGCTGGAAGAAACATATTGTTTCAACAGGGAACAATGGAAAGTATTCCCAATTCTGAGAGATCTTGGCAAGCGTAGCCGAAAAGAAACTGGGTTGACCTTCTTAATGATAAGAAACGGTCCAATATATTTGGGTCCCAGTCTAGCCGAGGGTTGTCGAAGCTTGATGTTGCGAGTTGACAACCATACCTTATCTCCCACCTTAAAAGTGCAAGGACGTCGGAGCCTATCAGAAAATTTATTTTCTCGGAAGGCCGCTTTTCTGAGGGCAAGGTGCACTTTTCTCCAAATTGCTCTGAGATGGGAGGTTAAGGTCAACGAGGAAACTGGGGAATGATGGAAAAAAGAGTTGGCTCTAGGATGAAAACCATAGACTGAAAAGAATGGGGACTCCTTGGTGGAGGAATGACAAGAGTTATTATAAGCAAATTCGGCCAAAGGAAGAAACTCGGACCAATCATTCTGGAGTTTGGCCCAATACAAGCGTAGCTACTGTTTTAATGACTGGTTGACTCGTTCGGTTTGCCCGTTAGACTGTGGATGGTAACCCGATGTTAAAGACAGTTTCATCTTCAAAGAGGCACAAAAACGTTTCCAGAATCGTGCGATGAATTGTGGACCCCGATCAGAGACAACATCAGTGGGCAAACCATGGAGCCTGAACACATGGCGGAGGAACAAAACTGCCAACCCTTGAGCAGAGGGTAAACGGGGAAGAGCAATGAAATGAGCCATTTTACTAAAACGGTCCACTACCACCCAAATGACTCGCAATCCGGCTGAAAGGGGAAGGTCCACCACGAAATCCATGGAAATTAGAGATGAGCGCCTGAAATTTTTCGGGTTTTGTGTTTTGGTTTTGGGTTCGGTTCCGCGGCCGTGTTTTGGGTTCGAACGCGTTTTGGCAAAACCTCACCGAATTTTTTTTGTCGGATTCGGGTGTGTTTTGGATTCGGGTGTTTTTTTTCAAAAAACACTAAAAAACAGCTTAAATCATAGAATTTGGGGGTCATTTTGATCCCAAAGTATTATTAACCTCAAAACCCATAATTTACACTCATTTTCAGTCTATTCTGAATACCTCACACCTCACAATATTATTTTTAGTCCTAAAATTTGCACCGAGGTCGCTGTGTGAGTAAGATAAGCGACCCTAGTGGCCGACACAAACAACGGGCCCATCTAGGAGTGGCACTGCAGTGTCACGCAGGATGTCCCTTCCAAAAAACCCTCCCCAAACAGCACATGACGCAAAGAAAAAAAGAGGCGCAATGAGGTAGCTGTGTGAGTAAGATTAGCGACCCTAGTGGCCGACACAAACACCGGGCCCATCTAGGAGTGGCACTGCAGTGTCACGCAGGATGGCCCTTCCAAAAAACCCTCCCCAAACAGCACATGACGCAAAGAAAAAAAGAGGCGCAATGAGGTAGCTGTGTGAGTAAGATTAGCGACCCTAGTGGCCGACACAAACACCGGGCCCATCTAGGAGTGGCACTGCAGTGTCACGCAGGATGTCCCTTCCAAAAAACCCTCCCCAAACAGCACATGACGCAAAGAAAAAAAGAGGCGCAATGAGGTAGCTGTGTGAGTAAGATTAGCGACCCTAGTGGCCGACACAAACACCGGGCCCATCTAGGAGTGGCACTGCAGTGTCACGCAGGATGTCCCTTCCAAAAAACCCTCCCCAAACAGCACATGACGCAAAGAAAAAAAGAGGCGCAATGAGGTAGCTGACTGTGTGAGTAAGATTAGCGACCCTAGTGGCCGACACAAACACCGGGCCCATCTAGGAGTGGCACTGCAGTGTCACGCAGGATGTCCCTTCCAAAAAACCCTCCCCAATCAGCACATGATGCAAAGAAAAAGAAAAGAAAAAAGAGGTGCAAGATGGAATTGTCCTTGGGCCCTCCCACCCACCCTTATGTTGTATAAACAAAACAGGACATGCACACTTTAACCAACCCATCATTTCAGTGACAGGGTCTGCCACACGACTGTGACTGATATGACGGGTTGGTTTGGACCCCCCCCAAAAAAGAAGCAATTAATCTCTCCTTGCACAAACTGGCTCTACAGAGGCAAGATGTCCACCTCATCTTCACCCTCCGATATATCACCGTGTACATCCCCCTCCTCACAGATTATCAATTCGTCCCCACTGGAATCCACCATCTCAGCTCCCTGTGTACTTTGTGGAGGCAATTGCTGCTGGTCAATGTCTCCGCGGAGGAATTGATTATAATTCATTTTAATGAACATCATCTTCTCCACATTTTCTGGATGTAACCTCGTACGCCGATTGCTGACAAGGTGAGCGGCGGCACTAAACACTCTTTCGGAGTACACACTTGTGGGAGGGCAACTTAGGTAGAATAAAGCCAGTTTGTGCAAGGGCCTCCAAATTGCCTCTTTTTCCTGCCAGTATAAGTACGGACTGTGTGACGTGCCTACTTGGATGCGGTCACTCATATAATCCTCCACCATTCTATCAATGTTGAGAGAATCATATGCAGTGACAGTAGACGACATGTCCGTAATCGTTGTCAGGTCCTTCAGTCCGGACCAGATGTCAGCATCAGCAGTCGCTCCAGACTGCCCTGCATCACCGCCAGCGGGTGGGCTCGGAATTCTGAGCCTTTTCCTCGCACCCCCAGTTGCGGGAGAATGTGAAGGAGGAGATGTTGACAGGTCGCGTTCCGCTTGACTTGACAATTTTGTCACCAGCAGGTCTTTCAACCCCAGCAGACTTGTGTCTGCCGGAAAGAGAGATCCAAGGTAGGCTTTAAATCTAGGATCGAGCACGGTGGCCAAAATGTAGTGCTCTGATTTCAACAGATTGACCACCCGTGAATCCTTGTTAAGCGAATTAAGGGCTGCATCCACAAGTCCCACATGCCTAGCGGAATCGCTCCCTTTTAGCTCCTTCTTCAATGCCTCCAGCTTCTTCTGCAAAAGCCTGATGAGGGGAATGACCTGACTCAGGCTGGCAGTGTCTGAACTGACTTCACGTGTGGCAAGTTCAAAGGGCATCAGAACCTTGCACAACGTTGAAATCATTCTCCACTGCACTTGAGACAGGTGCATTCCACCTCCTATATCGTGCTCAATTGTATAGGCTTGAATGGCCTTTTGCTGCTCCTCCAACCTCTGAAGCATATAGAGGGTTGAATTCCACCTCGTTACCACTTCTTGCTTCAGATGATGGCAGGGCAGGTTCAGTAGTTTTTGGTGGTGCTCCAGTCTTCTGTACGTGGTGCCTGTACGCCGAAAGTGTCCCGCAATTCTTCTGGCCACCGACAGCATCTCTTGCACGCCCCTGTCGTTTTTTAAAAAATTCTGCACCACCAAATTCAAGGTATGTGCAAAACATGGGACGTGCTGGAATTTGCCTATATTTAATGCACACACAATATTGCTGGCGTTGTCCGATGCCACAAATCCACAGGAGAGTCCAATTGGGGTAAGCCATTCCGCGATGATCTTCCTCAGTTGCCGTAAGAGGTTTTCAGCTGTGTGCGTATTCTGGAAAGCGGTGATACAAAGCGTAGCCTGCCTAGGAAAGAGTTGGCGTTTGCGAGATGCTGCTACTGGTGCCGCCGCTGCTGTTCTTGCGGCGGGAGTCCATACATCTACCCAGTGGGCTGTCACAGTCATATAGTCCTGACCCTGCCCTGCTCCACTTGTCCACATGTCCGTGGTTAAGTGGACATTGGGTACAACTGCATTTTTTAGGACACTGGTGAGTCTTTTTCTGACGTCCGTGTACATTCTCGGTATCGCCTGCCTAGAGAAGTGGAACCTAGATGGTATTTGGTAACGGGGGCACACTGCCTCAATAAATTGTCTAGTTCCCTGTGAACTAACGGCGGATACCGGACGCACGTCTAACACCAACATAGTTGTCAAGGCCTCAGTTATCCGCTTTGCAGTAGGATGACTGCTGTGATATTTCATCTTCCTCGCAAAGGACTGTTGAACAGTCAATTGCTTACTGGAAGTAGTACAAGTGGGCTTACGACTTCCCCTCTGGGATGACCATCGACTCCCAGCGGCAACAACAGCAGCGCCAGCAGCAGTAGGCGTTACACGCAAGGATGCATCGGAGGAATCCCAGGCAGGAGAGGACTCGTCAGAATTGCCAGTGACATGGCCTGCAGGACTATTGGCATTCCTGGGGAAGGAGGAAATTGACACTGAGGGAGTTGGTGGGGTGGTTTGCGTGAGCTTGGTTACAAGAGGAAGGGATTTACTGGTCAGTGGACTGCTTCCGCTGTCACCCAAAGTTTTTGAACTTGTCACTGACTTATTATGAATGCGCTGCAGGTGACGTATAAGGGAGGATGTTCCGAGGTGGTTAACGTCCTTACCCCTACTTATTACAGCTTGACAAAGGGAACACACGGCTTGACACCTGTTGTCCGCATTTCTGGTGAAATACCTCCACACCGAAGAGCTGATTTTTTTGGTATTTTCACCTGGCATGTCAACGGCCATATTCCTCCCACGGACAACAGGTGTCTCCCCGGGTGCCTGACTTAAACAAACCACCTCACCATCAGAATCCTCCTGGTCAATTTCCTCCCCAGCGCCAGCAACACCCATATCCTCCTCATCCTGGTGTACTTCAACACTGACATCTTCAATCTGACTATCAGGAACTGGACTGCGGGTGCTCCTTCCAGCACTTGCAGGGGGCGTGCAAATGGTGGAAGGCGCATGCTCTTCACGTCCAGTGTTGGGAAGGTCAGGCATCGCAACCGACACAATTGGACTCTCCTTGTGGATTTGGGATTTCGAAGAATGCACAGTTCTTTGCTGTGCTGCTTTTGCCAGCTTGAGTCTTTTCATTTTTCTAGCGAGAGGCTGAGTGCTTCCATCCTCATGTGAAGCTGAACCACTAGCCATGAACATAGGCCAGGGCCTCAGCCGTTCCTTGCCACTCCGTGTGGTAAATGGCATATTGGCAAGTTTACGCTTCTCCTCCGACAATTTTATTTTAGGTTTTGGAGTTCTTTTTTTTCTGATATTTGGTGTTTTGGATTTGACATGCTCTGTACTATGACATTGGGCATCGGCCTTGGCAGACGACGTTGCTGGCATTTCATCGTCTCGGCCATGACTAGTGGCAGCAGCTTCAGCACGAGGTGGAAGTGGATCTTGATCTTTCCCTAATTTTGGAACCTCAACATTTTTGTTCTCCATATTTTAATAGGCACAACTAAAAGGCACCTCAGGTAAACAATGGAGATGGATACTAGTATACAATTATGGACTGCCTGCCGACTGCAGACACAGAGGTAGCCACAGCCGTGAACTACCGTACTGTACTGTGTCTGCAGCTAATATAGACTGGTTGATAAAGAGAAGATGTCTATGTAACTATGTATGTATAAAGAAGACTGAAAAAAATCCACGGTTAGGTGGTATACAATTATGGACGGACTGCCTGCCGAGTGCAGACACAGAGGTAGCCACAGCCGTGAACTACCGTACTGTACTGTGTCTGCAGCTAATATAGACTGGTTGATAAAGAGAAGATGTCTATGTAACTATGTATGTATAAAGAAGAATGAAAAAAAACCACGGTTAGGTGGTATACAATTATGGACGGACTGCCTGCCGAGTGCAGACACAGAGGTAGCCACAGCCGTGAACTACCGTACTGTACTGTGTCTGCAGCTAATATAGACTGGTTGATAAAGAGAAGATGTCTATGTAACTATGTATGTATAAAGAAGAATGAAAAAAATCCACGGTTAGGTGGTATTACAATTATGGACGGACTGCCTGCCGAGTGCAGAGACACAGAGGTAGCCACAGCCGTGAACTACCGTACTGTGTCTGCTGCGACTGGATGATAAATGATATAAAAAATATATATATATCACTACTGCAGCCGGACAGGTATATATTATATATTATATAATGACGGACCTGCTGGACACTGTCTGTCAGCAGAATGAGTTTTATTTTTATAGAATAAAAAAAAACAAAACACACAAGTGAAGTCACACGACGAGTGTTTAACTTTTTCAGGCAATCACAATATAAGTATACTACTAACTATACTGGTGGTCAGTGTGGTCAGGTCACTGGTCAGTCACACTGGCAGTGGCACTCCTGCAGCAAAAGTGTGCACTGTTTAATTTTAATATAATATGTACTCCTGGCTCCTGCTATAACCTATAACTGGCACTGCAGTAGTGCTCCCCAGTCTCCCCCACAATTATAAGCTGTGTGAGCTGAGCAGTCAGACAGATATATAATATATATAGATGATGCAGCACACTGGCCTGAGCCTGAGCAGTGCACACAGATATGGTATGTGACTGACTGAGTCACTGTGTGTATCGCTTTTTTCAGGCAGAGAACGGATATATTAAATAAACTGCACTGTGTGTCTGGTGGTCACTCACTATATAATATATTATGTACTCCTGGCTCCTGCTATAACCTATAACTGGCACTGCAGTAGTGCTCCCCAGTCTCCCCCACAATTATAAGCTGTGTGAGCTGAGCAGTCAGACAGATATATATAATATTATATATAGATAATAGATGATGCAGCACACTGGCCTGAGCCTGAGCAGTGCACACAGATATGGTATGTGACTGAGTCACTGTGTGCTGTGTATCGCTTTTTTCAGGCAGAGAACGGATTATAAAGTAAACTGCACTGTCCTCACTAGTAAACTCTCTCCACTCAGTCTCTACACTTCTACAGTAACAGTACTCCTCCTAGTCAGCTCCAGTAAATCTCTCTCAGTCTCTTATAATCTAAATGGAGAGGACGCCAGCCACGTCCTCTCCCTATCAATCTCAATGCACGTGTGAAAATGGCGGCGACGCGCGGCTCCTTATATAGAATCCGAGTCTCGCGATAGAATCCGAGCCTCGCGAGAATCCGACAGCGTCATGATGACGTTCGGGCGCGCTCGGGTTAACCGAGCAAGGCGGGAAGATCCGAGTCGCTCGGACCCGTGAAAAAAAACATGAAGTTCTGGCGGGTTCGGATTCAGAGAAACCGAACCCGCTCATCTCTAATGGAAATATGAGACCATGGCCTGAGAGGAACGGCTAAAGGCATAAGTTGCCCGATAGGCAACGAACGAGGAACCTTATGCTGTGCACAAACCTGACAGGAATGGACGAATTCCTTAACATCTTTAGAAAGACTAGGCCACCACACTGAGCGAGAGACTAACTCCAAGGTCTTAGTGATACCCGGATGCCCCGAGACTTTGTTGTCATGAAACTCAGTTAAAACAGTGCCTCTCAAAAATTCAGGGACAAAAAGACGACCAGCAGGAGTAAGTCTAGGAGCTTGGTGTTGAAGCTGGTTTAACTGAGTAAATAAATCCTGTGTGAGGCCTGCCCGGATGACTGAAGATGGAACTATGGGGGTAGTAACAGGATTGCTATTGTGAACCGGAAGAAAGCAACGTGACAGGGCATCAGCTTTCGTATTCTTGGAACCAGGCCTGAAGGTGATTATAAACCTGAAACGAGTAAAAAACAATGCCCAACGTGCCTGCCGAGCATTAATCCGTTTAGCTGATTCAATATATTGCAGGTTCTTATGGTCCGTAAAAACAGTAATAGTATGCCTAGCTCCCTCCAGCTAATGCCTCCATTCCTCGAAAGCCCATTTTACTGCCAGTAATTCCCGATTACCAACGTCATAGTTGGATTCAGCGGAGGAGAATTTCCTGGACATGAAGGCACAAGGATGTAACTCCTGAGACTCCGGATCTTCCTGAGAAAGGATAGCCCCCACTCCAACCTCTGAGGCATCAACCTCCACAATAAAGGGAAGTTCCGGATTAGGATGTCTGAGGACAGGAGCTGAGACAAAGGCATGCATCAAGGCCCGGAAGGCTAACTCAGCTTCAAGCGACCAATTGGAGGGATCTGCTCCTTTTTTAGTCAAAGCTACTATGGGAGCGACCAGGTCAGAAAAAGTATGAATGAACCGCCTATAATAATTAGCAAACCCTAAAAAGCGCTGAATTGCTTTTAAATTAGTGGGTTGCGCCCAATTAAGGATGGCCTGGAGTTTTTTCGGTTCCATGAAAAATCCCTGGGGAGAAATAATGTACCCCAAGAAAGACACCTCTGTGATGTGAAAATCACACTTCTCAAGCTTGGCATATAAATGATTCTCTCGTAATTTTTGAAGAACCAGACGCGCCTGGGTAACATGTTGTTCCATAGACTCAGAGTATATCAAAATGTCGTCAAGATAAACGACCACGAACTTCCCAAGGAAGTCACGGAGAACATCGTTAATGAGGTCTTGAAAAACCGCCGGAGCATTTGACAGGCCGAACGGCATCACCAGGTATTCATAGTGACCCGACTGAGTGCTGAGAGCCGTCTTCCACTCATCCCCAGATTTTATTCGGATGAGGTTGTTAGCTCCCCTAAGATCAATTTTCGAAAAGATCACGGCGGAGCGTAACTGATCAAAAAGCACTGAAATTAATGGCAAAGGATAGGTGTTTTTCACAGAGATCTTATTCAGAGCCCTAAAATCAATACATGGTCTAAGTGACCCATCTTTTTTCTCAAGAAAGAAAAATCCTGCACTCAACGGAGATTTTGAAGGCCTAATAAAACCTTTTTTAAGGCTTTCCTGAATGTAATTATTCATGGCCGTGGTTTCTGGCCCGGACAGGGCATATAATCTCCCCTTAGGCAAAGTGGCACCTGGTACTAACTCAATTGCACAATCGTAGGACCGATGGGGAGGCAGAATGTTCGCATTGCCTTTGGAGAACACATCGGCAAAATCCTGATATTCCACAGGAATAAGCTCTGGGACGATTGCTGCAACCCGGACTGGATAAGAAATACATTCCTTAACACAAAAAGGACCCCATTGGGAAATCTCCCCGGACCGCCAATCAATGGTGGGATTATGAAAGGCAAGCCAAGGGTGACCCAAAACTACAGGAACTGCCGGACAATGTGTAAGGTAGAATTCTATATCTTCAGAATGTAAGGCTCCTACTGTAAGTAATACTGGAGGTGTGCGGTGAGTAATTATCCCATTGGAAAGCGGACCCCCATCTAACCCGTGCATGTTGATACGTTTATCCAACGGTATCTGTGGAATGCCTAAGGCCTTAGCCCAAGTTAAATCCATAAAATTTCCTGCAGCTCCACTGTCGACAAAGGCCGACACCAATGAACTGAGGCTGCCAAAGGAAATCTTAACAGGGACTAAGAGAGAGTCATTTGAGGAGATAAGCTGCAGACCTAAGTGAACCACCTCACAATTCACTTGGTCAGAGCGTTTCCCGACTTGTTCGGGCAATTGCGAGCAATATGTCCCTTATCACCACAGTACAAACAAAGACCAGAACTTAATCTTCTGGTTCTTTCCTCTGGGGACAGCCGGGAGAGACCCATCTGCATGGGCTCCTCGACGTCCTCTGGAAAGGTATAAACACAAGGACTAGGCCTAACAGTTGTTCCTCTTTCAGCCCTCCGCTCTCGGAGACGACGATCTATTTTTATAGCAAGCTCCATGAGTTTATCGAGAGTCTCAGGAGCGGGGTACTGGAGGAGACTGTCTTTAATAAGTTCAGATAAACCGAGGAGAAACTGACTGCGCAGGGCCGGGTCATTCCAGCCACAGTCGTTCGACCAGCGGCGAAATTCGGTACAATACACTTCTGCTGGATTTTTACCTTGTTTGAGAGCACGCAGGTGACTCTCAGCTGATGCCTCTCTATCTGGGTCATTATACAACAGACCTAATGATTTAAAAAAGGCGTCTACAGATAACAAAGCAGGATCTTCAGCTTTTAACCCAAACGCCCAGGTCTGTGGATCCCCCTGGAGTAACGACATAATAATCTCAACCCGCTGAGATTCAGTACCAGAGGAACTAGGCCTTAAACGAAAATATAGCTTACAAGCTTCTTTAAAATTAAAAAAATCTTTTCGGTTACCCGAAAAACGGTCGGGTAAATGCATCTTTGGTTCTGGGACCACCCTCGGGGAGGCTCGCAAAAGATCTTCCTGCGATCTCACCCGAAGAGAAAGGTCCTGAACCATCTGAGTAAGTTCTTGAATTTGGTTAACTAAAAGCTGACCGGGATTTGGTCCTAACCCTGCCGGATTCATGAAGCCGGTTAACTCTTACCAAAACTGAATGGGAAAAAATGTAAAAGCCCCTTTTTTTTTTTTTAAAGTTTTTGGGCCGGTGATAATGTTATGATTCTAATACTCAGGTCTGGGGTGATCTTATATGAAAGGACCTGAATACCAGAACGTAATGCTGGGAAAGGGGAAAGGAATGGGAATAGCCCCTGGCGCCCTATCTCCATTGTCTCGCCCGTGCTGTCAGTACACTCTTGCGAGACCATGGTTGCTTGGGCCCATGGCAGCCGCGTTTGAAGGGCGGATTACGTCTGCCCAACTCCGATGCCCCCTCAGGTCTTAATGAGAGACAAAGAGTGAACCGAGACAGGGTGATAACAAGGGGCCCTCTAACTAAACAACAAGGCCAGGGGCTACTAACAAATCTAAAACTAAAGTATGCGCGGATTACCGCCAGGGAAAAGAACAACCAAAATACTCCACTTGTCCACTCTCCTACACGGCACCGCCGAGTTCCGGAGAGGACTGTGGAAGCGGATACCTCCGCAAATGCTCCAAAACCAGAACACAATATAAAGCGGCCTAGGCCGCAGCACGCGGCAGAGCCGCCACTCACGAAACCAAATGAGATCCTCTAAAGACTGTCACAGGTAAATGAGGACCAGGAGAACTCCTTGGGATGAGATGACAAACACCAAGACTCAGGAACTCAGAGGACTGGAATGACCAGGCACAGCAGACCAGGAACAGACGTTCACCAACATGAGCAGCATGCAGGAAACTATCACCGGCGTCTGTGTAAGGCACTGAGAAGGTATTTAGCAGGGAATCCTCCAATCAGAGTCCAGAGCCTGATTACAATGAATGTCGTGCAGGTGCCTTGCTGTACGACCAGAAAACATGTGTGCACAGTTAAATAATCAACCCAGCAACGGGGAACGCGGTCCGACCGTGGCGTCCCCGTTGCTAGGGTACCGGCGGCTCGGCGCGCCCGGCGTCCTAGCGTTGCTAGGGAGCTGGCGGCTCAGCGCGCACGGCGTCCTAGCGTTGCTAGGGACCCGGCGGCTCAGCGCGCTCGGCGTCCCTAGTTGCTAGGCGCCGGGCTGGGAGGAAGTCCCGGACCGCGGCGCCTAACACTGACCTTTTATACACACACACTGATTACAAGCAAACAGATCCCAAGTGAGGATGGTTACCTTTAGTAGCCATTCAAACCCGTTTGTGTCAACTTGTGTGCATGTTATCAGGCCAAAATCTCCAGAGTATGTAAACTTTTGATCAGGGTCATTTGGGTAGTTTCTGTTGTCATTATGATTTAAAAAGAGTAAACACAGTTGTTTGACAATAAATGCCTTCACCCAACCACTAACCATGAGTGAAAGAAAAGTTTGTGAGTTATCATTCATATTCTCTGACAAATGGCCAGAAAATCACAAATTCTGCTAGGGTATGTAAACTTATGAGCACAACTGTGTATGTATATATATATATATATACACATACTGCATATATATATATATATATATATATATATATATCTCTATGTATACACACACACACACACACACACACACACACACACACACACACACACACACACACACACAGTGATTCAGAAGTAGCAGTACACCCTTTTGTTTCAAAAACTGTATGGGTGAGGTGGGCTATCTTCTAGGGTATGTACTGGACATGGGCGCCATCTTGAAATCGCCCATCTTGAATCTAAGTCAGTTCTCCCATTTCCAGCACAGTTTTTGAAACAAAAGGGTGTACTGCGACTTTTGAATCACCCTGTATGTATATATATATTGTATATATGTATATATATATATATATATATATATATATATAAAAAAAACACAATAGTATCTTTATCTCGCGCCAACCTGGGAGCGGCACTTCGGGAGAGATCTTTGTTGGGAGACCTCAAAACATGCAGAATAAAACACAAATTCCCAAGTGCGCTAAGATGGAATGTATTTACACACTTCTTCAGGCAATAATTTCGTCAGAATGTAGACTGGAGGATATTTAAATCTGGGGACCTGTAACCGACACCCCTCACCAAAATTGTCACCCAAACAAGAGGCCAACCGGCCAATTAGTAAAAAGTTATTTTAATAACATATAATTGAACATATGAGTTTTTACACAGTTCATAATATAAAATTATATGAATAAAATACAACCAAAAGAATACACAGCCAACACGTTTGTGAGATGGATCCTAGATACCCCTCACCTTTTGCAAGGTGCGAGCTCGAGAGGGAGTATCTTCACAAACTAGATTGTGATCCTTTGACTGACAAACCCAACGCGTTTCGTCTTATCGACTTCATCAGGGGTAACGAGTATAGGAAAAGGACTAATTTGCTCTCGATGGATTTGTATAAATGATCCTATCCTTAAAGCTAATTTAGGCGTAAAATCTTTATCGGACCGCCTAGAGGAATTATTGATTCTAGCCTCCTAGGAGTGCTGACAACCGAATATCGGCATTTTTGTAAACTACCTAAAAAATGGTATCCACTTTTTAAAAACCGAGACTACTTCTGATTCAAGTATTGACCTTCATACAGTACAAAACTCCAAAATTAAATGGCTGGTTTGACAATCTCAAAGGTATAAATGATGTGGCTTCCTCAATAGGTCTCACAGAGTAGATCCTGGGAAAAACTTTAGCTGCATGTGGAAGTCACAGAGTCAAACAAAAGGGTGTACTGCGACTTTTGAATCACCCTGTATGTATATATATATATTGTATATATATATATATATATATATATATATATATATATATACAGAGAGAGAGAGAGATTAGGACCACACTCACAGCTTCAATAACCCATCAGGCAGTGCTCCATAATGGGCAACAGACCAAACAATAATGTTCACAAGGTATAGGCACTCACCACTCAATACAAATGTAAAGTGCTTTATTCAGTCATAGCAGTATCAAACTAGCCAATAGGCTGGTACATGGTCGACGTTTCGGTTCCTTGGTGAGCCTTTGTCAAGAAATACAGCAGTGCAACTAGATCATCCTGGAACCCATTTCACCAGTCAAGCCCTCTGTCCCTTATATAGCAACACCTCATGAGTCAGCACCTCCTCCTATTAGCAACCAGGAAGTAAGGAATTAATATAGCCACATGTAATAAAACATATCACAACTAACTGGGGCCACCCCACCGGGTGTACATAAACCCCTGGGCTATATATAATCAAGACCGCTATGTTAAAGCACTGTAAAATGTTAACAAGACATAGGGGTATATGCAATTCACGGCGAATCGCGGCAATTTTTCGCCGTTTTTTAATTCGACTAAATTCGCCCGGTGAATTCCGGAAGGTGGCTTCCGGAATTCACCATATTCAATAAAAAACGGATTCGCCAGAGTCGCGGGCGAAAATCGGCCGATTTGGCGGATTTTGCCGCGATTTTAAAAAACGGTAAAAAACGGGAAAAACCCGAAAAAAAAATGGCGTGGGGTCCCCCCTCCAAAGCATAACCAGCCTCGGGCTCATCGAGCTGGTCCTGGTTCTAAAAATCCGGGGGAAAATTGGCCAGGGATCCCCCGTATTTTTAAAACCAGCACCGGGCTCTGCGCCTGGTGCTGGTGCCAAAAATACGGGGGACAAAAAGAGTAGGGGTCCCCCGTATTTTTAACACCAGCATCGGGCTCCACTAGCTGGACAGATAATGCCACAGCCGGGGGTCACTTTTATGTCGTGCCCTGCGGCCGTGGCATCAAATATCCAACTAGTCACCCCTGGCCGGGGTACCCTGGGGGAGTGGGGACCCCTTCAATCAAGGGGTCCCCCCCCCCCAGCCACCCAAGGGCCAGGGGTGAAGCCCGAGGCTGCCCCCCCCATCCAATGGGCTGCGGATGGGGGGGCTGATAGCCTTTTGTGATAATAAAAAGATATTGTTTTTTCCAGTAGTACTACAAGTCCCAGCAAGCCTCCCCCGCAAGCTGGTACTTGGAGAACCACAAGTACCAGCATGCGGGAGAAAAACGGGCCCGCTGGTACCTGTAGTACTACTGGGGAAAAAATACCCCAAAAAAAAACAGGACACACACACCGTGACAGTAAAACTTTATTACACACTACCGACACACACATACTTACCTATGTTGACACGCCGACTGCCACGGTCTCCGACGATCCGAGGGTACCTGTGAAAAAATGATACTCACCTTCCAGCGTCCAGAGATAAATCCACGTCCAGAGAGATAAATCCACGTACTTGTAAAAAAAAAAGAAAACGCAAATACCCGCTCCATACCGGACTAGAAAGGGGTCCAATGCTTTCACATCAGACCCCTTTCTCCCGAATGCCGGGACATCACGTGACTCCTGTCACTGAAGTCCCTTCAGCCAATCAGGAAGCGCTACTTCCGTGGCGCTCACCTGATTGGCTGTGCGCTGTCTGTACTGTGACAGCACATCGCAAAGCCGCTCCATTACTTTCAATGGTGGGAACTTTGCGGGTAGCGGTGGGGTCACCCGCCGGTCAGCCGCAGACCGGCGGGTGACCTTACCGCTAGCCGCTAAGTTCCCACCATTGAAAGTAATGGAGCGGCTTTGCGATGTGCTGTCACAGTACAGACAGCGCACAGCCAATCAGGTGAGCGCAACGAAGTTGCGCTTCCTGATTGGCTTAGAGACCTTTCTGTGACAGCTGTCACTGACAGGTCTCATTCGTGGAAAGGTGTCCCATGTGTCAGCATGGGACCCCTTTCAGTCCGGCATGGAGCGGGTGTTCGGTTTGTTTTTTTGCCAAGTACGTGGATTTATCTTTGGACCATGGCTGAGGTGAGTATATTGATCTTTTCTTTTCAGGTATCCGTGGATTCTACATGGAGAAGAGGACCGATGTCGGCGTGTGAACATAGGTAAGTATGTGTGTGTCAACGTATGAAATAAAGTTTTACTGTCGACGGTGTGTGTGTCCTGTTTTTATTTGGGTATTTTTTTCCCAGTAGTACTACAGGTACCAGCGGGCCCGTTTTTCTCCCGCATGCTGGTACTTGTGGTTCTCCAAGTACCAGCTTGCGGGGGAGGCTTGCTGGGACTTGTAGTACTACTGGAAAAAACAATATATTTTTATTATCACAAAAGGCTATCAGCCCCCCCATCCGCAGCCCATTGGATGGGGGGGGGACAGCCTCGGGCTTCACCCCTGGCCCTTGGGTGGCTGGGGGGGGGGACCCCTTGATTGAAGGGGTCCCCACTCCCCCAGGGTACCCCGGCCAGGGGTGACTAGTTGGATATTTAATGCCACGGCCGCAGGGCACGGCATAAAAGTGACCCCCGGCTGTGGCATTATCTGTCCAGCTAGTGGAGCCCGATGCTGGTGTTAAAAATACGGGGGACCCCTACTCTTTTTGTCCCCCGTATTTTTGGCACCAGCACCAGGCGCAGAGCCCGGTGCTGGTTTTAAAAATACGGGGGATCCCCTGTCAATTTTTTCCCCGCATTTTTAGAACCAGGACCAGCTCGAAGAGCCCGAGGCTGGTTATGCTTTGGAGGGGGGACCCCACGCCATTTTTTTTTATGATTTCACCGTTCCAGCATAAAAAAATAATAATAATAATAATATTTTAAAAAATATATAAATAATATTTGTGCCTCCAAAAAAAAAAAGTACCTAATCCCTTCTAATATAAATAGATCTGCTATTCCCCACAAAAAAAACACAAAAAAAAAACATGTTTAAATTTTTTTTATTTGTTTTCACCCTCCAAAGTGTGGCGGATTGAAAATGACGAATTTGCTGTCTAAAAGCACTGCTGTCGAATTTCCAAAGTTGAATTGAATATGCTTTGGTCGAATTGCAGCACTTGTATCATTGCAGAAAAGTCGAATTTGCAAAAATTCGAATTTCAAAAAGTCGAATTTTGAAAGTCCGTTTTTTGGTCGGAAAGCACTGAATTGCATAGGCGATTTTTTTTTTTGTCGAAAATGACCCGAAATTCGACAATTTCGGGAATTCGACCGCAATTGCATATACCCCATAGAAATCGTGGGATTACCAGAAGTACCGGTTGTTCCAGCACCTGTGGAACGCATGCCGGCCTCCCCCACAGGAAATGACATAAGGCGCCGGATACCATGGACGCGCTGTGTTGTGTGCTACCATGGTAACCGCTGTACACAGCGGTAGCGGCTGTGACATAGCAGTTAAGAAATGGAAGCTGTCAAATGCAATGATTTTAAACACAATAGTGTCCATTAGTTCCTAATACATCGATTAAACAAAATCTATGTCTATTAGCTGTAACAATGTTCTATGGCTCAAAAAGTGTCTATAAAATAGGACAGCGGACTGAAACACCAATAAAAATAATAAACAAAACAACATAAAATATATACAATAAAAAACTCATTGCTGGACTGATCCAAAACTGGACCATCCAGAAAAATATAGTAAACTATAAACTAATATACTAATATAATGCCAAGCTCTGTCAGACTAACTAATGCCCTATGTCAAAAAGATGTTATGTGAATTATATTCATTTAGTCCACGTGGCGCTATAGTGTCCAGCTCATAGATCCATTTGACTTCTCTCTGTTGCAAGAAATTCTCTCTGTCTCCCCCACGTTTCAGCTTGGGAACATGGTCGATAAGCATACATTTAGCGATTGCATGCCCATATCGTGCAAAATGGACAGCTATTGGTTTGCCCGAAGTTTTCGTAACTAATGCTGCCTGAAAGGAGGTCCTGTGATTCGCCATTGGGTCACAGAAGCAGTGTGTCATCATTCCAATGTAGTAATAGCCACACGGACAGATAATAATATAAATCACATGATCCATTCTACAATGTAACCTATGGTGGATCTTGATTTTCCATCCACTATATGGGTGTGTAAAGAACTGTCCCACCATCATTGACCTGCAAGTGGTGCAATCTGGGCACCTATAGCAACCATTTTTTGCTGTCGGTATCCAGGACTCAATATTTGTAGATGGTTGCAATGTCGGTCGCATTAGTAGTTGATGGAGATTTTTCCCATGCCGGTATGCAAAGAGGTGGCTCCTGACCTAGTTCCTTAAAGACCGAGTCTGTTGCTATAATAGGCCAATTCCGACGTATAGTACTCTGTGAACGAGTGGAGGATACATCGTAAGTAGTGGCAAAGATCATACGTTTGGTGTCGACCCTTTTTGCACATCATACCCTGTGTGTGCCTATACCTTGCCTTCTTGAGACATTTATTGATGGTACTCTGCTTATATCCTCATTCAAGGAACCTTCCCAATCTGCTCCTCCGCTTTCTAACTTAAAGTATTATTGCGTAGGACTCTCATAAATTGGGATATGGGTAGATTCTCTTTTAAATGAGTGGGATGGTGGCTGACCGAATGTAACAGGGTATTGCAATCAGTATCCTTCTTATAGAGGGTTGATGCCAGCGATCCATTGTGTCTGAACACCGCGACGTCCAAAATATTGTAAGAATCACTGTCAGCCTGATGGGTAAAACGTATAGGGCTATCTAAATTATTTAAAAACCATATCATATCTTGGAGTTCTGCATCAGTGCCCAACCAAATCCAAAAAATGTCGTCTATATAACGACCAAAAAACATTAACTTGGATCCAAACTTAGGCATAATGTAAGTGGTCTCATATCGATGTACAAATAGATTTGCATAAGATGGTGCCAGGTTCGAGCCCAAGGCAGTCCCATTTTTTTGCATACAGTAATCAGTGCCATAAATAAAGTGATTCTTATTAAGCATGACCTCAGCTAGCTCTACCAATAAGTCTACAGGTGGACCACTGTATGGCCCACTGGTGAGTGCTTCCCTCATGGCTAAAAGGCCCTGTGTGTGGGGAATAACAGTATACAGTGACTGTATATCCATAGTCACTAGCAAAGCTGTATCTGGTATTCCACCAAGATTTTTTATTTTGTCCAGAAAATCTGGAGTGTCACGAATGTAGCTAGGCATGTTCTTAACAAACGGCTGGAGAAAAGAATCAATAAAGATAGCCACTGGTTGCAGGACTGAACCCATTGCAGAAATGATAGGCCATCCCGGCGGAGCAATGAGTGTCTTGTGTATTTTCAGTAGTGTGTAGATGATTGGACAAACCGGGTGGTCAACCTTCAAAAAGCCAGCCACACGATCATCCAACCATCCACACCTAACCACATAGTCGATGATCCCATCAACCTGTCTCTTGATATTATACATGGGATTTGAATCCAACCTTGTATAAGTCTCCTGATCAGACAACTGTCTCAATATTTCAGTATGATATGCCATCCAATCCTGCACGACAATGGCTCCCCCTTTGTCCGCCTGGCATATGACAATCCGGTCATTCTTGACCAAGCGTTTTAAAGCCATCCTTTAGATTGAGGATAAATTATCATACTTAGATTTATCATACTTGGAGTCAAACTCTGCCTGAGTAACCCTAAGAAAAGCCTTAATAGTGGGGTTATTGGATGGGGGATCAAAACTGCTGGTTTTGCTAAGACCCATCATGCTGTCTTGTCTGGCCGGACTATTGGAAAAAAAATTCCATGAGACGCAATTTTCTACCCAGTTTATACTGGTCCACCATCCAATTAAACCTGTTGTGTCTGACAGTCGGCACAAAGGAGAGACCCAAGGACAATACTTCAATCTCTTCAGGGGACAAAATTTCCACAAACAGATTGAAGACAGCTGCTAGCGCTGTTTCCTTGGGCGCCCCCTTCTTCTTGTATCCACCCCTCCTCGAGGGGTACCTAGGCCTAGGGTTCTGTTTGGATTGGACGTGTTCCTGGTAACCCTGCCTAAAAAATAGGAACCAGATGTGCCTCGCTGCCCACTATGTGGGTGTGTGAAGAACTGTCCCACCATCACTGACCTGCAAGTGGTGCAATCTGGGCACCTATAGCCACCATTATTTGCTGTCGGTATCCAGTTAGTTGTGATATGTTTTATTACATGTGGCTATATTAATTCCTTACTTCCTGGTTGCTAATGGGAGGAGGTACTGGCTCATGAGGTGTTGCTATATAAGGGACAGAGGGCTTGACTGGTGATATGGGTGTCAGGAAGATCTTGTTGCACTGCTGTATTTCTTGACAAAGGCCCACCAGGGACCGAAACGTCGACCATGTACCAGCCTATTGGCTAGTTTGATACTGCTATGACTGAATGCGTTATGAGTGACACGACTTGTAGCACACAGAGCAAAGATGTAAGAGGAAACATCTGAACCACAGAAATGTGGGCATTTGTGGTGCAACAAGCACTCTCACCACATATCCCCCCCTTTTTTTTTTTCTAAGCTTGGGGGAAGTGCAGACCAATCAGCCTTTCGAATAACCTTTCCAGTTGTATCTTCTTGATACTGCATGAATGTGGTGCACTCTGGCAGAAAAGCAACCATCCTTTCCTTGCAGATACCAGTTTCTACTCTTTTCAGCTGACTTGCAGAGAATGTATCCAACAAAGAGACAGAAGAGGAGAACCAAGTGACCTAGCCAAGGGCAGAGTAATCCAGGGTTTGGGCAAGATTATATGGTATATTTGCTTTATATGTCATATTCCTGGTAATTTACCAGACCCACAGGTTTCCACAACTTTCTAGGGCTTATGCCAATGGGAAAACAACCTGTTTTCTTGTGTTGGTACTAAGAGTAAAACTTTGTCCACTGAATGAAATTTCCAAACTTGCACAGAAACAGCATAGGCTAATTTCTGCCGACTTTTAGCCTCTATAAGATTTTCTCACACAGTGAGACCAATTTTAGACAGTCGCTTATACAGTGTTCTAACAAACTCCATGACATTTGGGTCATGCACCTTCTGCTGTTCCCAGCCATCTATTAATATGTCCAGAAAGCCTCTGGGCTGTCTTCCAAAAAGAGTCTTGGAAGGGCGAAACCCAGTTGAGGACTCGGGTACTTTACGTACAGTGCATCCGGAAAGTATTCACAGCGCTTCACTTTTTCCACATATTGGTATGTTATAGCCATATTCCAAAATGGAATAAATTAACTTTTGTCCTCAAAATACTTCACACAATACCTGTCACGATCCGGGTATCTGGACGCCATTACTTACCCTTCAGATGCCTCCTAAGGCTGGCTCAGCGTTCCAGGACCGGATCCCGCTGTTCCTGAGTTTCCACATGCAGAATGTCAGAGTGGTGATTTCATCAGCCGCGGCCTCCGCTGTGCCCGCGTGGTTAAATGTGCGCTTGTCAGTCTGGCGTCTCCTGTCTCCTGTGGCCGGCGTCGCCATTACTGTTTCAATTCTCACATGGATTACAAACCAAACTTCCCTCCAAGTGTCTGCATGGGCGCAGCCATCTTGGATTTTGTCATCTGATTATTTCCACCAATCTGCTGTCTGTATTGTTGATTTGCATAATTGCCTAGCCAACCCCTTCCTTGCTGCAGGTATAAGTATGCTGTGCCTGAGCAAGGAAGGCGTCAGTGCTTTGGTTGTCTAACCTAGTTCCAGTTTGTCTCTCTCCTGTGGTTGTCTTCCAGGTTCCAGCTCCTGTCTCCAGACTTCTGCTATAGAGACCCGCACCAGCATTCCATCTGCGGTGTAGCCTGACTCTCCGATCCATTCTGGACTCACCTGTTTCCAGCTACAACAATCACCTGCTTCCAGCCCAGCTTCCAGCAGTGTACAGCTTCTCTTAAAGGGCCGGTGTCCTTTTCTGCAGTTTACCACTCTCCACCGGTATTATTATTTCACCGCTCTCAAACAATCACCTGCTTCCAGCCCAGCTTCCAGCAGTGTACAGCTTCTCTTAAAGGGCCGGTGTCCTTTTCTGCAGTTTACCACTCTCCACCGGTATTATTATTTCACCGCTCTCAAACTCCAAACTTCATTATTATTTCATCGCTCTCAAGTTCGTTTATTATTTAACTGGTTCCAGCCAGTATCCACTCCGTACCAACAACAGTCTGGTTCCAGCCAGTATCCACAGCAGCCGTTTTACCTTCAGCAGCCCAGCCTTTCCTGGAACATCAGCTGGTACGATCCTGGGTTCTCTCCATTGCTACAGTCAGGCCTGGTAAGGACTTTCCAACTAGAAGATTATAAGAACTGTCTCACACTACCAGTGCCTGTGGCCCTTGCCACCCTGTAGTACCCAGGAATTGTATTTATCCTCTGTTGACTTTTATGTTTCCTTTTACTGCAGCTGTGTTACGGAGTTTGTCATAATAAACATCATTGACTTTTATCCTGGTTGTCGTGGTCACGCCTTCGGGCAGTTATTCTACATGTTACTTACATGTCTAGGGGTCTGATACAACCTCCCAGGTTCCGTTACATCTCAGCCCCTACAACTGAGGCTGCCTACCGTCAGCTCAGGCCCTCAGTTGTGACAGTAAGCACTGACCTAATGAATCCAGCCGGAGACCAGGATCAAGCGGCCAGGCCGATGCAAGAACTGGCAGCCCGACTTGAACATCAGGAGGCTGCACAGGGCCACATCATCCGCTGTCTCCAGGATCTCTCTACACGGCTGGATGGGATTCAAACGACCCTCCGTGGACCTGGCACGTCCGGTGCGTCCACTACAGTGACACCAGCTGTAACCCCACCCACCTTACCCATTTCCAGTCCACATCTTCATCTTCCAACGCCAGCAAAATTTGATGGATCTCCAAGGTTCTGCAGGGGATTTCTCAATCAATGTGAAATCCACTTTGAGCTTCTACCTGGCAATTTCTTCAGTGACCGTACCAAAATTGCCTATATCATCTCCCTTCTCAGTGGCTCAGCCCTTGACTGGGCATCACCTTTATGGGAGAAGTCTGATCCCCTGCTATCCTCCTATACTGACTTTGTAGCTACATTCAGGCGCATCTTCGATGAGCCAGGCCGGATAACATCTGCTTCATCTGAGATTCTCCGTTTACGCCAGGGAACACGTACTGTGGGACAGTATCTTATACAGTTTAAAATCCTGGCATCCAAACTGGCATGGAACGACGAGGCCCTGTATGCTGCATTCTGGCATGGCTTATCAGAACGCATCAAGGATGAGTTAGCTACCAGAGACTTGCCCTCTAAGTTGGATGAGCTAATTTCTCTTTGCACGAAGGTTGATCTACGTTTCAGAGAGAGAGCAACCGAGCGAGGAAGATCATCTACTCCTAAATCTTCTGCTCCTCCTCCTCGTCAACCATCTCCATCCAAGGATGAGCCTATGCAAATTAGTCGTTCCCGTCTATCTCCCGCTGAGCGCCGAAGACGTCTCTCTGAGTCTCTCTGTCTCTACTGTGCAGCTCCGTCGCACACTATCAATGCCTGTCCCAAACGTCCGGGAAACTCCAGATCCTAGCTCGCCAAGGAGAGGGCCGGCTAGGAGTAATGATCTCCTCTCCATCTCCTCATGACTGTAACCTCCCAGTGTCGCTCCAAATTGCTCAACGTTACAGGAACGTCATTGCCCTCCTTGATTCCGGAGCAGCTGGGAATTTCATAACCGAAGCTTATGTTAAACGGTGGTCCCTACCCACCGAGAGACTGTCCTCGTCCATCTCTTTGACTGCCGTGGATGGCAGCAAGATTTTTGACGCAGTCATTTCCTTAAGGACTCTTCCAGTTCGTCTGAGAGTGGGAGTTCTTCATTCTGAGTATATTTCTTTTTTAGTGATTCCAAGAGCCACACATCCAGTGGTTTTAGGCCTTCCATGGCTCCGTCTCCACAACCCATCAATTGACTGGACGACTACGCAAATACTGGCATGGGGTCCCTCCTGTGCTGAGACTTGTTTAGCCAAAGTTCTTCCTGTTTGTTCTTCCTTCCCCAGGTCATCTGATGTTCCGCCTCCTCCATATCAAGACTTCACGGACGTGTTCAGTAAAGCCTCTGCTGATATCCTTCCTCCTCATAGAGAATGGGACTACCCAATCGACCTCATTCCAGGGAAGGTTCCACCGCGAGGCCGAACTTATCCGTTGTCTCTGCCTGAGACACACTCCATGGAAGAGTACATCAAAGAGAACCTGGCGAAGGGTTTCATCCGACCATCTTCTTCTCCAGCCGGCGCAGGCTTCTTCTTCGTTAAGAAGAAAGACGGTGGTCTGCGTCCGTGCATCGACTACAGAGGTCTGAACGACATTACCGTCAAGAACCGATACCCTTTACCCCTGATTACCGAGCTCTTTGATAGAGTTAGTGGTGCAACTATTTTCACAAAGCTGGACTTGAGGGGTGCCTACAATCTCATCCGAATCCGTGAGGGTGACGAGTGGAAGACCGCCTTTAACACCCGTGACGGACATTATGAGTACCTCGTCATGCCCTTCGGATTGAGCAATGCTCCAGCAGTCTTCCAGCACTTCGTGAATGAGATTTTCAGGGACATCTTGTACCGCCATGTCGTGGTTTATCTAGACGACATCCTCATCTTTGCTAATAATCTCGAAGATCATCGTTTCTGGGTAAAAGAGGTTCTTTCCCGTCTCCGTGTCAATCACCTCTATTGTAAATTGGAGAAGTGTGTGTTTGAAGTTAAAACCATTCCGTTTCTAGGTTACATTGTGTCCGGTTCCGGACTAGAGATGGATCCTGAGAAACTCCAAGCAATCCAGAATTGGCCTATACCCTTAAGCCTCAAAGGGGTCCAGAGGTTCTTAGGGTTCGCCAATTATTATAGAAAATTTATACGAGACTTTTCCACCATTGTGGCGCCTATCACTGCATTAACCAAGAAAGGTGCTAATCCGTCCAAGTGGTCCGAGGAAGCTACACAGGCCTTTCACCTTCTGAAGCAACGGTTCATCTCTGCACCAGTTCTGAAACAGCCCGACACCGACTCTCCTTTTATCTTAGAGGTAGATGCCTCCTCCGTTGGAGTAGGAGCAGTGTTATCCCAGAGGGCCAAAGATGGACATCTACATCCTTGCAGTTTCTTCTCCCGGAAGTTCTCCCCAGCTGAGCACAACTATGCCATTGGCGATCAGGAGTTGCTAGCCATCAAGCTCGCTCTGGAGGAGTGGAGATACCTGTTGGAGGGAGCTTCCCACTCAATCACCATACTTACCGACAACAAAAATCTTTTATATCTCAAAGGCGCACAATGTCTGAATCCTCGTCAGGCCAGATGGGCACTTTTCTTCTCTAGGTTTGACTTTAAACTCCAGTTCTGTCCGGGTTCTCAGAATCGTAAGGCCGATGCCCTTTCCCGCTCATGGGAGCAAGAAAATGAGTCCGAGTCTGCAGATAAGCATCCTATTATTAATTCGTTGGCATTCTCCACGGTAGGGATGGACTCTACGCCTCCACCAGGGAAAAGTTTTGTTAAGCCAGTTCTAAGGAAGAAGCTCATGCATTGGGCCCATGCTTCCCGTTTTTCTGGACATACAGGCATTCAGAAAACCCTTGAATTTATTTCTAGGTCCTACTGGTGGCCAACTCTGAAGAAGGACGTTATGGAATTTATTGCCTCCTGCCCAAAGTGTGCCCAACACAAAGTCTCCCGCCAGTCGCCTGCGGGGCAACTGGTTCCATTATCTGTTCCCCGTCGACCTTGGACCCATTTGTCGATGGACTTTGTTTCCGATCTACCTATCTGCAACAAGTTTAATACCATCTGGGTGGTAGTTGATCGGTTCACCAAGATGGCACATTTCATCCCTCTCACCGGTCTTCCGTCAGCTTCCAAGTTGGCTCAAGTGTTTATACAAGAGATCTTCCGACTTCACGGTCTTCCTGAAGAGATCATCTCGGATCGTGGAGTACAATTTGTAGCCAAATTTTGGCGAAGTTTGTGTCAAGCCCTCCAAGTCAAGTTAAAGTTTTCCACGGCTTACCATCCTCAGACCAATGGTCAAACCGAGAGGGTGAATCAGGACTTGGAGGCCTTCCTCCGTATATATGTGTCTTCCTCTCAAGATGACTGGGTTCAACTCCTTCCTTGGGCCGAGTTCAGCCACAACAATCAATACCATTCCTCATCTTCTTCTACACCATTCTTCATTAATTATGGATTCCACCCTAAAGTCCCAGAATTCCAACCGCTTCCCGCAACTTCTGTTCCAGCAGTGGATGTCACCTTGCGTCAGTTTTCAAATAACTGGAGGAACGTCCGCGCAGCCCTGCTTAAAGCCTCATTCAGGTATAAGAAGTTTGCCGATAGGAAGCGTAGAGCGGTTCCTGCTCTCAAGGTGGGTGATCGTGTGTGGCTGTCCACGAAGAATTTGAGGTTGAGAGTTCCCAGCATGAAATTTGCACCTCGCTACATCGGACCCTTCAAGATTGAACAAGTCATCAATCCTGTTGCCTACAGGTTACAGTTACCATCCTTCTTGAAAATACCCAGGACATTTCATGTTTCTTTGTTGAAACCGCTGATCCTGAATCGGTTTCATTCCGCACTTCCTCCAGCTCCCAAAGTTCAGACTCAACGGGGAGTCGAGTACGAGGTGGCCAAGATTTTGGACTCACGTTTCCGTTACGGTCAGTTACAATACCTCATTGACTAGAAGGGCTATGGTCCTGAAGAACGCTCTTGGACCAATGCCTTAGACGTCCATGCTCCTGCCTTGGTCCGAAATTTCCACGCAAAGTTTCCTTTAAAGCCTAAGAAGTGTCCTGGGGCCACTCCTAAAGGGGGGGGTGCTGTCACGATCCGGGTATCTGGATGCCATTACTTACCCTTCAGATGCCTCCTAAGGCTGGCTCAGCGTTCCAGGACCGGATCCCGCTGTTCCTGAGTTTCCACATGCAGAATGTCAGAGTGGTGATTTCATCAGCCGCGGCCTCCGCTGTGCCCGCGTGGTTAAATGTGCGCTTGTCAGTCAGGCGTCTCCTGTCTCCTGTGGCCGGCGTCGCCATTACTGTTTCAATTCTCACATGGATTACAAACCAAACTTCCCTCCAAGTGTCTGCATGGGCGCAGCCATCTTGGATTTTGTCATCTGATTATTTCCACCAATCTGCTGTCTGTATTGTTGATTTGCATAATTGCCTAGCCAACCCCTTCCTTGCTGCAGGTATAAGTATGCTGTGCCAGAGCAAGGAAGGCGTCAGTGCTTTGGTTGTCTAACCTAGTTCCAGTTTGTCTCTCTCCTGTGGTTGTCTTCCAGGTTCCAGCTCCTGTCTCCAGACTTCTGCTATAGAGACCCGCACCAGCATTCCATCTGCGGTGTAGCCTGACTCTCCGATCCATTCTGGACTCACCTGTTTCCAGCTACAACAATCACCTGCTTCCAGCCCAGCTTCCAGCAGTGTACAGCTTCTCTTAAAGGGCCGGTGTCCTTTTCTGCAGTTTACCACTCTCCACCGGTATTATTATTTCACCGCTCTCAAACAATCACCTGCTTCCAGCCCAGCTTCCAGCAGTGTACAGCTTCTCTTAAAGGGCCGGTGTCCTTTTCTGCAGTTTACCACTCTCCACCGGTATTATTATTTCACCGCTCTCAAACTCCAAACTTCATTATTATTTCATCGCTCTCAAGTTCGTTTATTATTTAACTGGTTCCAGCCAGTATCCACTCCGTACCAACAACAGTCTGGTTCCAGCCAGTATCCACAGCAGCCGTTTTACCTTCAGCAGCCCAGCCTTTCCTGGAACATCAGCTGGTACGATCCTGGGTTCTCTCCATTGCTACAGTCAGGCCTGGCAAGGACTTTCCAACTAGAAGATTATAAGAACTGTCTCACACTACCAGTGCCTGTGGCCCTTGCCACCCTGTAGTACCCAGGAATTGTATTTATCCTCTGTTGACTTTTATGTTTCCTTTTACTGCTGCTGTGTTACGGAGTTTGTCATAATAAACATCATTGACTTTTATCCTGGTTGTCGTGGTCACGCCTTCGGGCAGTTATTCTACATGTTACTTACATGTCTAGGGGTCTGATACAACCTCCCAGGTTCCGTTACATCTCAGCCCCTACAACTGAGGCTGCCTCCCGTCAGCTCAGGCCCTCAGTTGTGACAATACCCCATAATGATAAAGTGAAAAAGTTTATTGAGATTTTTGCAAATTTATAAAAATAAGAAACTAAGAAATCACATGTACATAAGTATTCACAGCCTTTGCCATGAAGCTCAAAATTTAGCTCAGGTGCATCCTATTTCCACTGCTCATCCTTGAGATGTTCCTACAACTTAATTGGAGTCCACCTGTTGTAAATTCAGTTAATTGGACACAATTTGGAAAGGCACACACCTGTCTATATACACCTGTCTATATAAGGTCCCACACTTGACAGTGCATGCCTGAGCACAAACCAAGCATGAAGTCAAAGGAATTGTCTGTAGACCTCTGAGACAGGATTGTCTCGAGGCACAAATCTGGGGAAGGGTACAGAAAAATATCTTCTGCTTTGAAGGTCCCAATGAGCACAGTGACCTACATCATACGTAAATGAAAGAAGTTCAAAACCAACAGGACTCTTCCTAGAGCTGGCCAGCCGTCTAAACTGAGCGATCGGGGGAGAAGGGCCATAGTCACGGAGGTGACCAAGAACCCGATGGTCCCTCTGTCAGAGCTACAGCATTCCCCTGTGGAGAGAGGAGTACCTTCCAGAAGGACAACCATCTCTGCAGCAATCCACCAATCGGGCCTGTATGGTAGAGTGGCCAGACGGAAGCCACTCCTTAATAAAAAAGCACATGGCAGCCCACCTGGAAGAGTGAAATAGTGACAGAACATGGAGGTAGGGTGGGGGGGGGGGGGGTGAAACAGTGACAGAACACAGGGGAGTGAAATAGTGACAGAACAAGGAGGGGGGATGAAATAGTGACAGAACACAGGTGGGTAAATCAGTGACAGAATACTGAGTGAAGAGAGGTGAAAAATCGACAGAACACGAGAGGGTGAAACAGTGACAGAACACGGTTGGGGGGGTGAAACAGTGACAGAACACAGAGAGAGGTAGTGAAATTGTGACAGAACATGGGGGTAGGTTGGGGGGGGGGGTGAAACAGTGACAGAACACAGGGGAGTGAAATTGTGATGGAACAAGGAGGGGGACTGAAACAGTATCAGAATACGGGGGGGGGGGTGAAATAGTGACAGAACACAGTGGGTGTAGGAAATAGTGACAGAACATGGAGGAGGGGTGTTTGAAACAGTGACAGAATGCAGGGTGTGTGTGAAATAGTGACAGAACACTGGTGGGTGAAAATGTGACAGAACACAGAGGGGGGAGGTGAACTAGTGACAGAACACAGGGGGATGGTGAAATAGTGACAGAGCACAGACGGGGGTTGGGGGGGGTGAAATAGTGGCAGGGCACAGAGGGGTAGAGTTAAAATGGTGGCAGAAAACAGATGAGTGTGGAGGTGAAACAGTGACAGAACACGGGGGGGGGGGGGAAATAGCACCAGATCATGGGGGAGGGGGTGTTTGAAACATAGACAGATCACAGACGGGGAGCAGTGAAATAGTAACAAAACACGGGGGTGGGGGGTAGGGTGGAGTGACATTTACATAAGTGATATTTACTCCATATTTTAATTTTTTTGGATCAATTCATATATTCAGGTGCCACAATGGTCTTAAAGATAACAAATTTTTGAAAAAAGAGTGTCTTCATTATGGAGTTGTCATACCTAAGTCATCTCAAACTTCATATTGCTAGGGTGCTAAAAGTGTTAGTAAAAGTACAAATTGTAAGAAAATAAATATGGATACTTATTTATAAAATATTTTTGGTGCCACAAGACAGCTAAAAATTTAGAAAATTTAATAAATATAAGGAAGAAGACGGAAAAAATAAAAAGCAAATATTTTTATTTATAGGAAAGGATCAATCTCAAATTTTATTGTAGTCTTGTTTCTTAATTCAAAAACATAAAAAACTCAAAAACAACAAAATACTACTCTAAATTAGAAAACATTAAAAGTTAAAAACAGATTTTTTTGTTAAATTGAGGCATGATGTCTCTAGATTTCAACATGGTTTTAATGTATCCATCTCTTTCAGGGTTTACAGACTTACTAAACGAACACACCATTCTACTGCTTGCGTGTGACACAAAAATCTGGGTAATGTCAGTAGCTCATTGTCGGTGATACATCTCTCGATATTTTCTCGGGTGATCGATCGTTTTAAGGGCGGTTCATAATCATCATTGGTGTAGCACTCGGGAACTATCATTTCAAAATATTCCGAAGCATTTAAAGTTCAGCTCAGGTACCTTAAATTTTCTGATTTGCTCCATAACTTTGTTCTCATTTCTAATCTTTAGGATTCCGTGAAAAGCCAGTTTTCTAATAGTCGCTCTGTTATCGGTTAGCATAGCTAGCAACATATTTTTCGGGATGTGAGAAATATGCATTTCTCTGCATCACAGGATCAACATCTTTTTTCAGACTTTCAGGAAGGTATCTGCTGAAGAAAATCATTTTCCACAGATGTCGGGGTCCATTCCAAACTTCTGGCAGCGTTTTGATTTCAAACCAAATTGGTGCGTATGCTTTTACTATATAATTGGTTAGAATTTCCGGATTTTCTGTTGGGTCATCAGTACTAATAAACAAGCGAAGTATCTGACATGCAGTCATTAGCCACCTTGAATGTGACATAGAGCCTGGATTAAGATTAGCCAAGTCTTGAGTACACTTGCCAGAAGTAACAGCCTCGACAATTTTATAGAGGTATTTCTGGCCACAACTCAGCTGTTTTAAATCGATATTGGGCATTGGATTTCCTTCAATTGTATCACACTTAACAATAGGTAAAGCACAATCTTTTAAAGCTTTTCCAGTGGAACCAGCAAAAGAATTCGGCCCATGTGTCACTTCATCTAAGTGGATTAACAAGTGTCTTAGAGGAAGCTCATTTACAGTTGTGCTCATAAATTTACAGATGGGTCCATGTTTATCTTGACCTTTAATAGGATTAATTGAGACTGGGCAGTCAGACTTAATTCCTTGCTGTAATGACTTAATCCCCTACTGTATTGTTCTCTGTATTGTAGAACAATACAGATAGATGTATTGTTCTCTGTATTGTAGAACAATAGATGTAGGGTTTATGTTAATAAACCATGTTGTGCCTAGGCGCAGCAAACTAGCCAAGATAACCATGGACCCATCTGTACATACCCTAGCAGAATTTGTGATTTTCTGACCATTTGTCAGAGAATATAAATTATAACTCACAAACTTTTCTTTCACTCATGGTAAGTGGTTGGGTAAAGGCATTTATTGTCAAACAACTGTGTTTACTCTTTTTAAATCATAATGACAACAGAAACTACCCAAATGACCCTGATCAAAAGTTTACATACCCCAGTTCTTAATACCGTGTATTGTCCCCTTTAACATCAATGACAGCTTGAAGTCTTTTGTGGTAGTTGTGGATGAGGCTCTTTATTTTCTCAGATGGTAAAGCTGCCCATTCTTTTTGGCAAAAAGCCTCCAGTTCCTGTAAATTCTTGGGCGATCTTGCATGAACTGCACGTTTGATATCTCCCCAGAGTGGCTCAATGATATTGAGGTCAGGAGACTGAGATGGCCACTCCAGAACCTTCACTTTATTTTGCTGTAGCCAATGACAGGTCGACTTGGCCTTGTGTTTTGGATCATTGTCATGTTGGAACGTCCAAGTACGTCCCATGCGTAGCTTCCGGGCTGATGAGTGCAAATTTTCCTCCAGTATTTTCTGATAACATGCTGCATTCATCTTGCCATCAATTTTGACCAAGTTTCCAGTGCCTTTGTAGCTCATACATTCCCAAAACATCAGCGATCCACCTCCGTGTTTCACAGTAGGAATGGTGGACCTTTCATCACAGGCCTTGCTGACTCCTCTCCAAATGTAACGTTTATGGTTGTGGCCAAAAAGTAAAATTTTGGTCTCATCACTCCAAATGACTTTGTTCCAGAAGTTTTGAGGCTTGTCTCTGTGCTCTTTGGAGTATTGTAAGCAAGATGCTTTGTGGCATTTGCGTACTAATGGCTTTCTTCTGGCGACTCTACCATGCAGCCCATTTTTCTTAAAATGCCTCCTTATTGTGCATCTTGAAACAACCACACCACTTTTTTTCAGAGAGTCCTGTATTTCAGCTGAAGTTATTTGTGGATTTTTCTTTGCATCCCGAACAATTTTCCTGGCAGTTGTGGCTGAAATTTTTGTTGGTCTACCTGACCGTGATTTGGTTTCCACAGAATCCCTCATTTTCCACTTCTTAATTAGAGTTTGAACACTGCTGCTTGGCATTCTCAATTGCTTGGATATCTTTTTATATCCCTTTCCTGTTTTATACAGTTCAATTACCTTTTCCCGCAGATCCTTTGACAATTCTTTTGCTTTCCCCATGACTCAGAATCCAGACACGTCAGTGCAGCACTGGATGAAAGATGCAAGGATCTTTCAGGAGTCCACAAACTCACTGACCTTTTATACACACACACTGATTACAAGCAAACAGATCCCAAGTGAGGATGGTTACCATTAGTAGCCATTCAAACCCGTTTGTGTCAACTTGTGTGCATGTTATCAGGCCAAAATCTCCAGGGTATGTAAACTTTTGATCAGGGTCATTTGGGTAGTTTCTGTTGTCATTATGATTTAAAAAGAGTAAACACAGTTGTTTGACAATAAATGCCTTCACCCAACCACTAACCATGAGTGAAAGAAAAGTTTGTGAGTTATCATTCATATTCTCTGACAAATGGCCATAAAATCAATAATTCTGCTAGAGTATGTAAACTTATAAAAACAACTGTAAATGAAGAAGACACACAAACCAGTGGAGAGACTTCTTGTAGTGAGTTTCCAGCTTTCGTATAATGCCATTTTCTTAGCCAGTGTTCACATTTGTTGCGTCACATCCTATTGCGACTAAGCTCTCTGTTTTGTAGTCCTTTTCGGATAAGTAATTGGTAAGAGCTTTAAAGTTCATATTAAATGGTGCTCCAAAGCCAAATAGGGGACAGGCATTATAGACATCTTTGGAATGAGTTGTGAGTTGAGTTTTGGCTGCCATTTTTTTTATACCGGGTAACTTCCTTCTATTGAGCAATTGGAATAGAATACCATTTTACCTGAATCAAAAGAAAATATATTCTAAACAAGCTGCAAAATGTTAGTGTTAAAACCAAATAACCAATTTTAATGCTCAAAACAGTATATTTTATGGTCTTGTGGCACCTCAAATGAATCAGTTTGGGAGATCATTTTTATTTAAAAGCACTGTAGTATCAGTATTAACATTTTTAATACACAAGCTTACTGAAATAATGGAATTCACGGAAATGAGAAAAAAATAGAGATTTTATACCTTTTTTCAAAAATGTTAACACCCTGTGGCACCTCAAGATGATATCCGATTTTGATGAAATTTTGAGGCGATGTTAGGTACATGGAGCAACAACTTTCGCACACCCAAGCGTTTTCAATTTCTAAAAAAAGTGAAAATTTATGATTTTTCACTCCACCCTAGTGGGAGGTGAAACAGTGACAAAACACGGGGGATTGGAAATGTGAGAGAACACAGAGGGGGGTGTGACACAGTGACAGAACACAAAGGGGTGTGTGAAATAGTGACAGAACACAGGGGGGGTGAAATAGACGCAGAAAACAGAGGAGGGGAGGTGAAACAGTGAAAGAACATGGCAATGAAAGAACTGTGGGGGGGTTTGAAACAGTGACATAACATGGTGGGGGGGTGAAACAGTGACAGAACACAGAGTGGTAAGAGTGAAATAGTGACAGAACATGGGGGTAGGGTGGGGTGGTGAAACAGTGACAGAACACGGGAGAGTGAAATAAAGACATTATACTGAGGGATGTTTGAAATAGTGACAGAACACAAGTGGGTAAACATAGTTTTTCTTAGTCTTGCAGGTATGACAAACCTATTGCCTTTGTAAATAATACCATCGACAACTGTAAGGTCACTTCGGTACATCCAATAATCATGGATAGACAGCGGGCACGCTGTTAGGGTCTCCTGCCCTGTGCTGCCACGTCGTCATGGCAACCGGGAGACAAGTGCTAGCAGAGTAACCTGAGCGCAGCTGATACTCCGGTTCGGGTCTTTTGCTGTGCAGTGGTTACAGGCTCTGTGCACGGCAGGGGATCCGGTGCAGGTTTTTGTGCTCACAGTCTGTGAGGTCTGAGTGGGGCGTGGACAGCGCCTGCTTTATAAGGCCCCTTCTCAGGTTAAGCAGATGCTGCTGAATCTTTGTTGGTTAGTCAGTTCCTGAAAGTTAGCCAGTACTGTGTAGCTTTGTATTTGTTGTTGCTTACTGCAAATAGGCCTGGGGATTTGGTACTACACTCTGCCAATCCAGACTTAGCAGTAAGACTGGAGTCAGTCGTTTAGCTTGCTGGGGTTCTTTTACTACTCTGTGAACTTAGCAAGTTTGCGGCTGTATTCTAAGACTTGCCTGCCTAAATCCTGTTTCACTGTGCAAGGTGTTCAGGTGTCAGCTTAGTGGCAGTAAGCTGAACCTGTGCACTGCAAGTGAGAATTAGGATTGTGGAGACTCTCCTTGTGTCTATCATTCCATCTCTGACCAAGGAGTTTACTGCCACACCCGTTGGTAACCCTTTAGGGTTTTGCTGTTGCCCTTAGCAACAGCATTTCGGGTTCTCTACGTATTAAAACACAACATCTTGCTTTTCCCATCTGAGCATTACTAATACTAGGGAGACACCCAGTTCTTTAGCCTCTGGGCTTCTCTGTTCACTTTGTGTGTATTTTGTTACCCTATCACCTACTGTGTACGTAATGTCATATTCCCCAGTCTGTCTGTGAGTTCATTTGTTTTGCATACCTATCCGTTCAGACACCAGTACATTCCTGCAGGCACTGGTAAGCATAACAGTTCAAACACCAGTACATTCCTGCAGGCACTGGAGTGCATAACAGTTCTGACACCAGTACATTCCTGCAGGCACTGGTGTGCATAACATATTCAGCAGCCTAATACTCCTGTTGAAATTTTGTGGGAATATGGAGCATACCCCTCAAAATACGTTGCAACAGGTGGTCGATCAGGTGCAGGTCCTGACTCGACAATTTAATGATTTGTCCATTAAAATGCACACCTCCCAGGCCGCTGGCGGAGCTCCCGCAGCAGCAGCACCTTCAGGGGTTAAGGAGCCGAAAGTAAATCTCCCGGATCGTTTTTCTGGAGATCGCTCGCAGTTCTTTTGTTTCAAGGAGAGCTGCAAGCTATACTTCCGGCTTAGGCCTCAGTCTTCTGGGTCGGAGATTCAGCGGGTGGGCATAGTGATTTCCTTGCTACAAGGAGACCCACAGGTCTGGGCATATGGGTTGCAGCCTGACTGTCCGTCGCTTAAAAGTGTTGATGCTTTTTTTACGGCACTGGGCATGTTGTATGATGACCCTGACAAGACGGCCTCAGCCGAGGCTCAGATTTCGATCCTTAAGCAAGGGCGAAGGCCAGTTGAGGTTTACTGTACGGAGTTTCGGAGGTTGGCCCATGATACCCAGTGGAATGACCCAGCCCTGAGACACCAGTACCGAAGAGGTCTTTCTAACCAGATAAAGGACCAACTGGTTCAATATCCCTTGCCTGATAGCTTGGATCAGCTCATGCAGTTATCCATCCGGGTGGATAGACGGCTAAGAGAGCGTAGGCTTGAAAGGGAGACTGAGGTTTCCTTCTTTCCCAAGGGAACCTCAGACTCTGAGGAATTTTCCGAGGAGCCTATGCAGATTGGGGCTACCCACCTCTCCTCGCGTGAGAAGACGCGGAGGAGACAGCAGGGGTTGTGTTTGTACTGTGGGAATAAAGGTCATGTGGTAGTATCATGCCCAGAAAAGCCGGAAAACTTCAGGGCCTGAGGGTGATGGGAAATATCCTGTCAGGCCAGAAGTCAGAATTTCCCAAGAAGACTTTTATCATTCCGGTGACCTTGAAGATCCTCGGTCAAACTGTCAAGACTGAGGCCTTTGTGGACAGTGGGGCCGACGGGGTTTTTATGGACCGCCAATTCGCCCTGAAACACTCTGTTCCCTTAGTACCCCTGGCATCGGAAATTGAGATTTGTGGGTTAAACGGGGAACCGTTATCCCATGGTAAAATTACCTCTTGCACTAGCCAGATTTCTTTGTTTATTGGAGCCACACACTCTGAAAAATTGTCCTTTTATGTGACTGTCTGTACTTTTGCCCCATTGGTGTTGGGGTTACCCTGGTTAAGGGCCCACAATCCTCAATTTGACTGGGTCTCTGGGGAGATTCTTAGTTGGGGTACTGATTGTTTCAGGAGTTGCTTGAGCCTTCCAGTCAGGCTCTCGCAGCTAAGTTTGCCAGGATTGCCAGGGTGTTATGCAGATTTTGCGGACGTGTTCTCCAAAAAAGTTGCAGAGGTACTACCTCCCCATCGCCCCTATGACTGTGCCATTGATTTGTTGCCAAATGCTAAGCTTCCCAAGAGCAGGTTGTACTCCCTGTCACGTCCTGAGACTCAGGCTATGGCAGAGTACATTCAGGAGAACTTGGCTAAGGGATTTATCAGACCTTCACACTTTCACAGTCTCCAGTTGGGTCGGGGTTCTTCTTCGTGGGTAAAAAGGATGGTTCGTTGCGACCCTGCATCGACTTCAGGGAATTGAACCGTATCACGATTAAAAACTCATACCCACTGCCCCTCATTTCGGTCTTGTTTGACCAGCTTCGTACTGCCACCATTTTTTCTAAGATTGACCTACGCGGTGCGTACAATCTAATCCGAATAAGAGAGGGGGATGAATGGAAGACTGCCTTTAATACCCACTCAGGGCATTATGAATATTTGGTGATGCCTTTTGGGCTCTGTAATGCCCCGGCAGTCTTCCAGGATTTCATGAATGATGTGCTCAGGGAATATTTGGATAGATTCTTAGTTGTATACTTAGATGACATCCTAATCTTCTCCCATTCCCTGGAGGAACATCGGAAGCATGTACGCTTAGTCCTCCAGAAACTCAGAGACCACCGGCTTGGGGCGAAGCTGGAGAAGTGCGAATTTGAAGTTCAGCAAATCGCATTTCTAGGATATATTATCTCCCCAGAAGGTTTCCAAATGGAGGGTTCCAAGGTACAGGCAGTCCTGGATTGGGTGCAGCCCACTAGTTTGAAGGCGCTTCAGCGTTTCCTGGGCTTTGCGAATTTTTATAGACGATTTATCGCTGGATTTTCGTCTATAGTGGCGCCCTTGGTGGCACTCACTAAGAAAGGGGCGGATGTTGCTCACTGGTCTTGTGAGGCTAAAGCGGCTTTTGCCCGTCTCAAAAGGGCATTTGTATCGGCCAAGGTGCTGCGACACCCAGATCCAGAGCGTCCTTTTGTAGTGGAGGTGGATGCCTCTGAGATGGGTATTGGGGCAGTGCTTTCTCAGATGGGAGTGTCTGATAATCGCCTTCATCCCTGTGCTTACTTTTCCCGTAAATTTTCACCTGCCGAGATGAATTATGATGTGGGTAACCGGGAATTGTTGGCTATTAAGGATGCACTCAAGGAGTGGAGACACTGGCTTGAGGGGGCTAAGTTTGTGGTCTCAATTCTCACCGACCATAAGAATCTGGCATATTTAGAGTCAGCGAAGCGTCTCAATGCCAGGCAGGCACGATGGGCTTTGTTTTTTGCTCGCTTTAATTTTTTGATAACATATCGCCCTGGGTCAAAAAACATCAAGGCTGATGCGCTCTCGCAGAGTTTTGCTCCAATCCAGGAGACCACCGAGGAGCCGTTGCCCATTGTGTCCCCATCATGTATTAAAGTGGGCATTACCCAGGACCTCTTATCATTAGTCCTTAGAGCACAGGAGCAGGCTCCTCCAGACCTTCCGGTAGGTCTTTTGTTTGTGCCTCCTAGGTTAAGACAGCGAGTGTTCCTGGAATTCCATGCCAAGAAGTCGGCAGGTCACCCGGGTATTGCCAGAACTCGGGAGTTGCTATCTAGGGCGGTGTGGTGGCCCTCGGTGGCTAAGGATGTGGATCAGTGGGTTCGGGCATGTGACATCTGTTCCCGAAATAAGACTCCTAGAGGGGTTCCTGTTGGCCCATTACATCCACTCTCTATCCCATCTAAGCCATGGACCCACATTTCAATGGATTTTGTGGTGGACTTGCCCAAATCCTCGGGGATGACAGCCATCTGGGTTGTCGTTGACATGTTTTCGAAGATGGCGCACTTCGTTCCACTGGTTGGGCTGCCATCGGCCAGACGCCTGTCTGAATTATTTATGCTGCATGTTGTGCGTCTCCACGGGTTGCCACTTGATGTGGTCTCTGACCGCGGATCCCAGTTTGTGGCCAAATTCTGGAGGGCATTTTGTTCAGATCTCCAGATTTCTGTCAGCTTGTCGTCAGGCTACCATCCGCAGTCTAATGGGCAGACTGAAAGGGTGAACCAGTCCTTGGAGCAGTTCCTCAGGTGTTATGTCTCCAAGTGTCAGACTGACTGGGTTGCTCATCTGTCCATGGCGGAGTTTGCCTATAACAACGCGGCTCACTCTGCTACAGGGATCTCTCCCTTCCTTTGTGTGTATGGGCATCATCCTAAGGCCAATTCTTTTGATCCCCTGGACTCCACGCCTGGTGGTTCCTCTGTGGTTTCGGTCCATAGAGGTATTTGGCGGAAAGTGAAGAAAGCCCTTGTGTCTGTGTCATTAGTGACCAAAAGGGTTTTTGATAAGCGGAAAAGACCCTGCAGCTTCAAATTAGGAGACTTCGTCTGGTTGTCTACCAAGAATTTGAAGTTGAGACAGCCATCTCATAAATTAGGCCCCCGGTTCATCGGCCCTTATAAGATCACCAGGGTTATCAATCCGGTGGCATTTCAGTTAGATCTGCCCCGTTCTTTGGGTATCAATAAAACATTTCATTGTTCCCTTTTAAAACGGGCGATTAGTAATCCTTCTTCCAGTGGAAGACCTTCCCCTCTTCTGATACGTGGCCAGAGGGAGTTTGTTGTTGAAAGGATTCTTGACTCCAAGATGGTTCGGGGTTGGCTGTCATTTTTGGTGCACTGGAAGGGGTATGGCCCGGAGGAGCGGTCGTGGGTGCGCAGTTGTGATCTTCATGCCCCCAGACTGATACGCTCTTTCTTCTCGCAGTTCCCCGATAAACCCGGTGGTAGGGGTTCTTTGACCCCTCGTCAGAGGGGGGGTACTGTTAGGGTCTCCTGCCCTGTGCTGCCACGTCGTCATGGCAACCGGGAGACAAGTGCTAGCGGAGTAACCTGAGCGCAGCTGATACTCCGGTTCGGGTCTTTTGCTGTGCAGTGGTTACAGGCTCTGTGCACGGCAGGGGATCCGGTGCTGGTTTTTGTGCTCACAGTCTGTGAGGTCTGAGTGGGGCGTGGACAGCA
The DNA here is from genome assembly GCF_028390025.1 of Pseudophryne corroboree. Classification (NCBI taxonomy): domain Eukaryota; kingdom Metazoa; phylum Chordata; class Amphibia; order Anura; family Myobatrachidae; genus Pseudophryne; species Pseudophryne corroboree. The sequence goes on along the minus strand of NC_086447.1, from coordinate 329,845,323 downwards.
CCTGCTTTATAAGGCCCCTTCTCAGGTTAAGCAGATGCTGCTGAATCTTTGTTGGTTAGTCAGTTCCTGAAAGTTAGCCAGTACTGTGTAGCTTTGTATTTGTTGTTGCTTACTGCAAATAGGCCTGGGGATTTGGTACTACACTCTGCCAATTCCGACTTAGCAGTAAGACTGGAGTCAGTCATTTAGCTTGCTGGGGTTCTTTTACTACTCTGTGAACTTAGCAAGTTTGCGGCTGTATTATAAGACTTGCCTGCCTAAATCCTGTTTCACTGTGCAAGGTGTTCAGGTGTCAGCTTAGTGGCAGTAAGCTGAACCTGTGCACTGCAAGTGAGAATTAGGATTGTGGAGACTCTCCTTGTGTCTATCATTCCATCTCTGACCAAGGAGTTTACTGCCACACCCGTTGGTAACCCTTTAGGGTTTTGCTGTTGCCCTTAGCAACAGCATTTCGGGTTCTCTACGTATTAAAACACAACATCTTGCTTTTCCCATCTGAGCATTACTAATTGTCAGATTGTGTTTTGGCTGTGTCCCCGGAGGGGGCGCTAGTGGGTCAGTGGAGGTAGCTGGGAGAAAACGAGGAGGCTGTATAACGTTCCTGCGCATGAGCGCAATGATATTTATTAGCAGATGATATAAACAGAATGGCAGCAGAAATAATAATAACAAATGGAAATGTCAATCACACAGCGTAATAGCTGAAAGTCTATGGCAACAGGATGACAGATGACTGGAGAAATAATAACCGGTAATATGATAAACAGAAGAACAGGTGCTTGCAGAGATGATTCTGGTTTGGAAACCAGTGCAGGTTTTAAACATGAAACTTGGCAGTGAGATGTTGAATGGCAAACCTGGTAGCAGAGGCAGGAGTCTGACTATCCACAGTGCAGGTGGTGAAGCACTGACAGCAGCAAGCTGTATCACAGGTGGAGGAATGGAACACACCTGGAGTCAGTCTCAACTGCAAGGCTGAAGCACACAAGGTGGTGATGAGTGTGAAGCCTGTTTGAAGATTGCAGGTATTGCTGGGCCTTGAAGTTCCACGGAGCTGTGCAGAGTAACCAGGAGTACAAGTCTTTAAGCAGAGAGCCAGGAACACGGAAGGAACAGGAACAGATCCTTTCACATGGGTCGCAGGAGTGACACAAAGTCCAGGATGCCTGCAGACTGATCCTGCAGTCTCTTATGTACCCCTTGGTGCACAGGCATTGGATGAGTGAGAGAAAGTGGGTGCGGCCAAGCACCGGATTGGCCGCTGTATGCTGGTTGTTGTGAACTGTCATGGCGGCGCCCATGCCGCGGCCTAGCGGGAACGCGGCGTGCTACACGCCTGCTGTCTCAGGAGCGCTCCCAGGCCCGTGATGGCGTCCAGAGGCAGGGACACGGACGACAGGTGACCGCAGGGAGCCAGGTCGGAGTCCGCAATGGCGGACGGATGTCAGCTTGGTGAGTCGATTCCTGACAGTACCCCCCCCTTTAAGGGTGGACACCGAACACCCACGTGGCTTGGATGGATGAGTGCTGTGGAAGACACGGACCAACCTTGGAGCATGGACATCCGATGAATTTACCCAACTTCTTTCCTCTGGGCCATAACCGGACCAATCGACCAGGTACTGGAGACGTCCATACCGGCAACGAGAGTCCAGAATTTTGCCAATCTCGAATTCCACGCCCCGCTGAGTTCGAATTTTGGGGCCAACTGGAAGAGCACTCTGAAAACGGTTCAGGACTAGAGGTCTGAGGAGAGAAACATGAAAAGCGTTAGGTATTCGAAGAGAAGGTGGTAACTTCAGTTTATAGGCCACAGGGTTGATGACTCTTTCGACAGGGAAAGGACCAATGAAACGGGGTGCAAACTTCATGGACGGAACCCTAAGACGGAGGTTACGGGTTGACAGCCAAACCTTGTCCCCAGGTTTCAGGTTAGGAACCGCACGTCTCTTGCGGTCGGCAAAGTACTTGTACCGGCTGGAGGCCTTTTTGAGAGACACGTGAATCTTTCTCCAAATTAATGAGAACTGAGTCAGAGCAGTAGTGGCAGCAGGAACATCCATATGAGGGAGTTCTTGGAAGTCTGGAACACGGGGATGTTGCCCATATACTGCGAAGAATGGTGTTGTTTCAGTAGCAGTATGATAGCGGAAGTTGTGGGCAAACTCGGCCCATGGGAGCAGATCGAACCAATCATCCTGGGAAGATGAAACATACAATCTTAAAAACGTCTCGAGTTCTTGATTAACCCTCTCTGTCTGCCCATTCGTCTGAGGATGGTACGATGATGAAAACTTCAGCTTGACTTGCATGGCAGAACAGAGGGCCCTCCAAAACCTCGCTACAAACTGTACCCCCCGGTCAGATATTATTTCCGAGGGTAGACCATGTAAGCGGAAAATCTCCCGTAGGAAGATTTGGGCAAGTTTCGGGGCAGAAGGGAGACCCTGGAGAGGAACAAAATGAGCCATCTTGGTGAATCTGTCCACTACAACCCAGATGGTATTGTATCCCTGAGAAGGAGGAAGGTCGGTGATAAAATCCATGGACAGGTGTGACCAGGGACGACTAGGAACAGACAATGGTTGTAACTGACCTGCTGGAGACTGACGAGGAGTCTTATGCTGCACACACTTAGGACAGGATGCCACGAAATCCTTGATGTCAGCCTTCATCTTAGGCCACCAGTACGTCTCAGAGAGAAACTTGAAGGTCTTCAGGACACCAGGATGACCGGTGAACTTGGATTGATGAGCCCAAGATAGCAACTTGGGACGGAGTTCTGGGGAAACAAAAGTCTTACCAGGAGGAGGAGCTGGGGAGACTTGAGATGCAGCGAACACCACTGGACTCAGGATGGAATGAGGCACTGAGTCAGGCGTTTCCTCTTCGGATTCCATAGATCGGGATAAAGCGTCAGCTTTAACATTCTGCGAACCTGGGCGGAAATGAAGCTTAAAATTAAAACGTGAGAAAAACATAGCCCACCTGGACTGGCGAGGATTAAGGCACTGAGCTGCCTTTAAGTATAACAGGTTTTTATGATCCGTGTAGATGTTGAACGGATGTTTGGCCCCTTCTAGGAGGTATCTCCATTCCTCGAGAGCCAGCTTAATCGCCAATAGTTCTTGATCTCCAACGGAGTAGTTAGCTTCTGCAGGAAGGAATTTGCGAGAATAAAATCCACAAGGGTGGACTTTCCCATCGGTTCCCTTCTGGGAGAGAACAGCTCCAACCCCAACTGTAGAGGCGTCCACCTCCAACTCGAACGGTCTGTTTACATCTGGCTGAGACAGAACTGGGGCAGACATAAAGGCCAGTTTGATCTTCTGGAAGGCTGCTAAGGCTTCTTCTGACCAGTTGGAATGGTTTGCCCCTTTCCGAGTCAGGTTGGTAATAGGAGCGATGAGAGTGGAGAATCCCCGAATAAATTTCCTATAGTAGTTGGCAAAACCCAGGAACCGCTGGATAGACTTGAGAGAATTTGGAATGGACCAATTGGCAATAGCTTCCAATTTTGTCGGGTCCATCTGAAGATCCGATCCGGAAATTATATAACCCAGGAAGGGTATAGAGGGAACTTCAAAGGTGCATTTAGAAAGTTTACCGTAGAGCCGGTTCTCACGAAGACGTCGGAGGACTTCACGGACTTGTAGACGATGAGATGGAAGGTCTTGGGAGAAGATGAGGATATCATCCAAGTAAACAACGAGGTACTTATACAGGACATCACGAAAGATTTCGTTCACAAAGTGTTGGAATACTGCTGGAGCATTACTCAACCCAAACGGCATTACCAGGTATTCGTAATGGCCATCTCGAGTGTTAAAAGCTGTCTTCCACTCGTCACCACTCCGGATTCTGATGAGATTGTAGGCACCGCGGAGATCTAACTTGGTGAAGATGCGGGCTCCTTTAACTCTGTCAAATAATTCGGTAATGAGTGGTAATGGATAACTATTTTTAATGGTAATGTCATTGAGACCCCGGTAGTCAATGCATGGACGCAGTCCTCCATCCTTCTTTTTAACAAAGAAGAAACCTGCACCAGCGGGTGATGATGAAGGGCGGATGAATCCCTTTTGTAGATTCTCCCTGATATATTCACTCATCGCCTCGGTTTCAGGAACAGACAACGGGTAGGTGCGCCCCCTAGGTGGCTTCTTGCCAGGAAGGAGATCGATGGGACAATCCCATTCCCTATGGGGCGGTAGGACATCAGCGGCCTTCTCACTGAAGACATCTGAGAAATCTTGATAAACTGCTGGGAGACTTGACTGTGTCTTAACTTCGGTAGACTTTATGGGACACACTTGGGCTAAACAGGACTGATGGCAATGTGAACCCCATGAGGTAAGCTGCAACGTTGACCAGTCAAACTGTGGATTATGTAGCTGGAGCCAGGGCATGCCCAAGACGATCTCCTGGGTGGCTTGAGGGATGACTAAGAACTTAATCAGTTCAGAGTGTAGGAATCCAACTCCCAGAACCACTGGGGCAGTTTGATGAGAAATATTCCCCTTGGAGATTCGACTACCATCCACAGCGGTAATATAAACTGGACAGGAAAGTTCACATATAGGTAAGCAAAATTTATTTACCGCAGCTTGGGTGATGAAGTTACCTGCAGCTCCACAGTCCACTAATGCTGATGCGGACTGGAGCCCAACTGAAGTCTCTAACGTCACAGGAAGGATAAGGTCTTGTTTAGAAGGAGCTTGACTAAAAGATCCCAACTTGACTCCTCCTTTACAAGTCAGGATCTGGCGTTTCCCGAACGCACTGTGCAGGAGTTAATCTGATGGCCCGCAGCCGCACAGTACAGACAGAGTCTCTCACGCATTCTTCTTGCCCGCTCTTCAGGAGTTAGGCGGGACCTATTTACCTGCATAGGCTCGTCAGAAGAAGGAGACTGGAACTGTACTGAAGGTATCATCCTTGATCTGCGTGGCTCACTCCGAGCGCGTTCATTATTGCGTTCGCGGATGCGAGAGTCCAACTTAATGCACAAGGAAATCAATTCAGACAATTGTTCAGGAAGGTCGCGGGTCGCCAGTTCATCTTTGATCCGGTCAGAAAGTCCATGCCAGAAAGCTGCTACCAGGGCCTGATTATTCCACTGAATCTCTGCGGCCAACGTCTGGAACTGAATGACATATTGTCCCATGCTACGGGTACCTTGACGAAGTTGAATCAGGTCAGCGGAAGCTGATGTTGCACGACCAGGCTCGTCAAAGATCCGTCTGAAGGTTGACACGAAGTCTGTGTAGTTGTTAATCAGAGGGTCAGCACGTTCCCACAGAGGAGACACCCAGCTCAGAGCAGATCCAGAAAGTAAGGAGATGATGTAGGCAACCTTGGACCTTGGCGTGGGGAAATTATGTGGCAACAACTCAAACTGGATTTCACATTGGTTGAGAAACCCGCGACATAACTTTGGACTGCCATCATACTTGCTTGGCACGGGCAGGTGCAGACGTGACACTGGAGCTGATGCAGCCGGCATAGAGGAACTCACAGCACTGGCAGGTGCTGGAGTAACAGGAACAGTAGGAGTGAGTACACTAGGCAGGGATTGCTGTAGTGTATCTATCCGGGAGGACATCCCTTGCAGGAATTGAAACATCTGCTGCTGCGCAGCCTCTTGACCATCCAGACGGGAGACCAGATTTTGCAAGGCCTCTGACCCCACACTCCGTCCACCATCCGAGTCCATCGATCCTGGACTTACTGTCAGATTGTGTTTTGGCTGTGTCCCCGGAGGGGGCGCTAGTGGGTCAGTGGAGGTAGCTGGGAGAAAACGAGGAGGCTGTATAACGTTCCTGCGCATGAGCGCAATGATATTTATTAGCAGATGATATAAACAGAATGGCAGCAGAAATAATAATAACAAATGGAAATGTCAATCACACAGCGTAATAGCTGAAAGTCTATGGCAACAGGATGACAGATGACTGGAGAAATAATAACCGGTAATATGATAAACAGAAGAACAGGTGCTTGCAGAGATGATTCTGGTTTGGAAACCAGTGCAGGTTTTAAACATGAAACTTGGCAGTGAGATGTTGAATGGCAAACCTGGTAGCAGAGGCAGGAGTCTGACTATCCACAGTGCAGGTGGTGAAGCACTGACAGCAGCAAGCTGTATCACAGGTGGAGGAATGGAACACACCTGGAGTCAGTCTCAACTGCAAGGCTGAAGCACACAAGGTGGTGATGAGTGTGAAGCCTGTTTGAAGATTGCAGGTATTGCTGGGCCTTGAAGTTCCACGGAGCTGTGCAGAGTAACCAGGAGTACAAGTCTTTAAGCAGAGAGCCAGGAACACGGAAGGAACAGGAACAGATCCTTTCACATGGGTCGCAGGAGTGACACAAAGTCCAGGATGCCTGCAGACTGATCCTGCAGTCTCTTATGTACCCCTTGGTGCACAGGCATTGGATGAGTGAGAGAAAGTGGGTGCGGCCAAGCACCGGATTGGCCGCTGTATGCTGGTTGTTGTGAACTGTCATGGCGGCGCCCATGCCGCGGCCTAGCGGGAACGCGGCGTGCTACACGCCTGCTGTCTCAGGAGCGCTCCCAGGCCCGTGATGGCGTCCAGAGGCAGGGACACGGACGACAGGTGACCGCAGGGAGCCAGGTCGGAGTCCGCAATGGCGGACGGATGTCAGCTTGGTGAGTCGATTCCTGACACTAATACTAGGGAGACACCCAGTTCTTTAGCCTCTGGGCTTCTCTGTTCACTTTGTGTGTATTTTGTTACCCTATCACCTTCTGTGTACGTAATGTCATATTCCCCAGTCTGTCTGTGAGTTCATTTGTTTTGCATACCTATCCGTTCAGACACCAGTACATTCCTGCAGGCACTGGTGTGCATAACAGTTCAAACACCAGTACATTCCTGCAGGCACTGGAGTGCATAACAGTTCTGACACCAGTACATTCCTGCAGGCACTGGTGTGCATAACACACGCATGTTTTTCTGCTGGCCAACCTTTCAGAATGATATCTTTCAACACTTTCATTGTGTCATCTGTCTCAGTTTCTTTCCTAATCTGTTCTTGTCTTGCAAGAGACACTGGTAGAGAAACTACGATCAAATTAACATAGGCTTCTATATCTTCATCCATCAGACTTTTGGAACCTTCACTTTTGTCCACAGCACGAGAAAGTGTATCAGCAATGTACATGTATTTGCCGGGACAGTACATCAAGTGTACATCATATTTCTGTAGTCTGATAAGCATTCGTTGAATTCTCATGGGACAGTCATGCAATGATTTAGTCATGATAGCTACCAATGGCTTGTGGTCAGTTTCCACTGTAAATGTTTGACCATACACAAACTGATGAAATCGCTCACATGCATATGTGATCGCTAGAAGTTCTTTTTCTATCTGAGCATACCTTGTTTCAGCACTTGTCAGTGCTCTTGATGCATAGATTACTGGTTGCCATGTATCCTCATGTTCTTGTAACAGCACTGAGCCTAGGCCAAATTGTGAAGCATCCGCTGAAATTCTTATTCTTTTCGCAGGATCAAAGAATTTTAGCACTGGTTGCTCTGTAATGATCTGTTTCAAGTTTTGCAAACTTTCTTCTTGTTCATGTGACCACATCCACTCGTTATCTTTGTCCAACAACCATCTAAGAGAGGCTGTTCGTTCAGAGAGTTGAGAAATAAACTTTCCTAAGTAAGTAATCATTCCTAGGAATCTTCTGACGTCATCTTTGTTGTTAGGACGTTCCATGTTCACTATGGCTGATATTTTCCTTGGGTCTGGTTTTACACCTTGATCTGAGACCACGTCGTCCATAAAGGTAAGTGTATTCACGCCAAATTCACATTTGTCCTTGTTTAGCTTTAGATTCACTTTCTTGACAAGTTCCATTACTTGTCTCAATCTAGAATCATGTTCTTCCTTTGTAGATCCCCAGACAATAATGTCATCTATCATTGTTTCAACACCTGGAATATGTTCAAAAATCATGTGTATCTTTTTGTGATATACTTCTGGAGCAGACAAAATTCCATATGGTAGTCTAAGAAATCTGTATCGACCTTCTGGTGTATTAAATGTACAAACTTTGAGCTGGCCTCATATAGCTTCATTTGCCAGAATCCTGAAGATGCGTCCAATTTACTGACCCATTTTGCTCCCGCAAATTGCGACATGAATTTCATCTCTGGTTAGTAGTTTGAAATGTTCTCGTTTAATAGCTTTGTTTAAATCTCTGGGGTCTAGACATATTCTGAGTTGTCCATTTTTCTTTTCAACAATTACTAAGGAGCTTACCCATTCAGTAGGCTCATCAACTTTCTGTATCACACCCATGGCTTCCATGTGATTTAACTCTTGTTTCACTTTTCTACAGGGGTGTATCACTAAAGAAACTTGCATGTCTATATTTATTTTATGCTCTCCAGGCAAACAACCTAGACCTTCAAACAAGTCTCTGTATTCTGTAAACATCGATTTGCAGTCATCTTCTACTTGTGATGTCACCATATAAAACTTTCTTTAGCAAGCTTAGTTTCTCACAGGAACTTAATCCTAGAATCGGTTGCACGTTTTTATCCACAATCAGTAGAGATGTTTTAAACTGTTGTCCCTTATATTTCAGTGTCACTAAGCATGTACCTTTCACAGGAATTTCCCCCCCAGTGTACCCTGTAACTTTCACTTTGGCTGGATGAATTTTAGGTTTTACTCTAAAAGTCTTAGTCTTGAAATGATATTAAATTCACCTGCGCGCCAGTATCAAGCTTAAAGGGAATGACAATCTCGTTCACAGTTAAAGGGACAATCCATTCTTTCTTATCTGCACTGCAAAGTTCAATGCAATCCACAAAGAATTCATCTGTTTGTTTAACAGCATGCACTTTGGTTGTTTTACTTTTAATTTTACAGCATTTGGCAAAGTGATTAAGTCTACCACATTTCATGCAGGTTTTACCATAAGCAGGGCACATTTTAGGATTGTGAGTATTTCCACATCTACTACACATTTCCTTATTAGACTGTGGCTTAGACTGCTTCATTCTTGAGAATGGAGGTTTGCTTTGCTCTGTTTTCTGCACTACATATACAGCAGCATCAGCATCCTTGTGAAAAATCTTGGCTTGAAATCTAGTTATTTCTACAGCTCTGCACATAGTCACTGCCTTTTCTAGTGTTAGGTCTTGCTCTCTCAGCAATTTCTCTCTGAGTCCATTATCAGGTATTCCACAGACAAAGCGATCTCTAATCAGTGAATCCTTTAAATCACCAAACTCACAGGTTTTACTGAGTGATTGCAGCTCTGTAACATACTGATCAAATCCATCTCCAGACTTCTGATCACATGGGAAAAACTTATATCATTCATATGTCACATTTTCCCTTGGCACAAAGTAATCTTCAAACTTTTGCATTATAGAAGTTAACACCATATTCTGCCCCTCAGCAAACTGAAAACTATTATAAATGTCTAGCACATCTTCTCCTATCAAATGGAGGAAAATGGATGCCTTCGTTTTGTCAGCCTCTGTATCGGCTCCACATGCAGCAAGATATATATTAAACCTTTTGCTTAAATCTTTTCCAGTTTTCAGACAAGTTACCAGACATCAGCATGCCGGTTGGAGGAGCTAGTTTATCCATGGTTACTCACTGTTTGAAGAGAGGAGCACATGGAAGGCTTTGCAGACACAGAGTATCACAGCCTTACAGACTTCTGCAGGATTCTTTCACACTCTGAGAGCACTAGCAGTCCAAGTTACACTTCTTCTGGCACCATGTTTTGTTCATATGTTTGTAAATCCAGTCATCAGGACACAGAGACATGTGAGTTCACTGCTGTGCTGTTTATTCCATCACCAACTCCAGGCACACTGCACACTGGACCACCCACTTCCCAGCATCCCCCTGGTCCCAGGGACCATCACTGAAGATTCAGGCTTACACATGTTAGTAAGGGAGTCTCTACAAATATTAAGCATTCTAATACACTAACATCACACAGTGCTTAAATTCTAAGCAATCTGACTAGTATGCCCCACAGCGCTAATGATGCACGGCCCCATGCTTCGCTATCGCCGGTGATAGATTGGCCACAATCTAGCAGGTCGCTCATTTCACCGCTGTGTGAAATGAGCAGACCCCCTGCCACCCCCTTGCTCAGCACACATCGTGCTGTGTGCTGAGCGGGGGAGAGATGTGTGCTGAGCGGTCATTGATAGATCACTCAGCACACATCTCTCCCCATGTGTATGGGGCTTTACACATTCATACACATCAGCTGACTGCAAGAGAAACTGAGCAGCTGCTGCTCATGGTAGGGAAAAAAAACACACACACACAGTGCTAGATCTGACGAGTATGGAGGGTGTTCTAGCAATGCAATCTATTTCTCAGCCAAAAAATGCTTCCACAGAGATCATGTGGACTGGTGCATTGTCCTGATGAAGAATTTTTCCACAACTCTGTCCTCTTCTGATTCTTTCCCGCAAATTTGCTAGACATTTTTGTAGTAATGTTGATTCACTGTTGCACATTCAGTTACTGTACCTAGTCTTCTACAAAAAACCTTGATATCAAATAATACTGTACAATTAGCATGGATTTGAATTTGGATTTGCGTTAACTCTTGGTGATGATGGTGTTTTTCCAGTGCATGTTTCATTACTGGTAAAAACTGTATCTAAAATATGTGAGTCTGCTTGAATTTGTTCTAAAATGTCTAGCAATTTCGCTATTGATTTTCTTTCTGCTTGGCAGTGAGATGCCTTGGAACCATCTTGGCACAACTTTTGTTATGTTAAGAATAAGTTCTTGGTGCAAAACTGGTCCAACAGTTTCTTTGTTAATGTTTATCATTCGGATGCTGAGTTTATGGTCAATTTGAACAATTTTCTACATTTTTTCTAGTTTTGTTTGTTTTTGATGTGCAAGGCCTTACAGGATGTTCATCATCTTCAAAATCCTCGTGACCATCACTACATCTTTTGTGACACTCAAACACACATGCACATGACATACAATCTGCCCATAAGCTTCTGTTAGCATACGGAAAGATTGGTGTTTGGTTAAATTTAACTAAAACTTTGAAGTTAACATGCTGCTCTACTTTTTAACTAAGCATTTTTATGATGCACAGAAAGAGCACAACTTGTTTGAATTCTGTGTGACAGCAAATTATCTGTGCAAGGTGGATAGGCTAAGGTTAATGTTTCCCCACACCTTTTTAACTCCCACAGTAAGGTTTCTTTTTTCAAGTACAGTCTCATTATTTAATCACAATACTCTGTGTATGTGTATATGTATGTGTATGTGTGTGTATGTGTATAGCACAGAGGACACAAGCTCCAGATTACAAGCAATAATTAACAAATGTTATAGAGACATTTTAAGGTTCTTAAAACGTTGGCTATTTAAGATTCTGGGATCATCTGTTCATATTAGGATATATATTAATTTTAATAATAGTGTCGCCATGGGAGTCCCCCATTTTATACAAATTACCTGCTAGGACATATTGTACCTGTAGAAAACACCCCTGAGGAAGTCTGTATAGACGAAACGAGTTGGATGAAGGTCTTAGATATAGTGGGTGGACAAGCTGTTTTTAGGAGCTCCCCCCGGCTGGGGTAGGCAGCGAGTCCAATTAAGATCTTATCCCATGAATGTCAAGACAAATGTAAGAGCTGTTAATACATAAAGTTTTAATAAATTCTACCGTTTTAAAGGAAATGGACTAATTAGTGAATTTGCTGTCTGGGTGTATTCTGGTGATAGGGTTTTTCTAGAAACCTCTGTCGAATGTGGATATTCAATCCGAAGAAATATTGAGATTGTTATTTGAGCGCTCCCCTCACATCTACTATTTTATATATATATATATATATATATATATATAAAATGATCCAAAAAAGAAGAGGCGGCACTCTGGGACTTATAGTCACCTATATAGTGTATTAGTGTATTAAACACACATAATGAGAACCAATATTTCGTTGGGACGTGTGAACAACCAGTTGCATGACATTATAAAGAAAAAGGTCATACACTTCAAGAATTAAAACATATGGTTATTGACCATATTCCGGCATCAATTTGAGGAGGGGACAGATCAGGTAAATTGTTACGTGTAGAAGCGAAGTGGATATATAACTTGAACACTATTCACTGAATGAGAAATTAACCTGGAGCTTGTTCGCCTAATCCCGCTATATATGTTTACTGCCTTCTATAACAAATTTATTGTTACTTTATTTGCCTGCAAAACGATTTGGACTGTCAGTTGTGCATCCTCATGGAAAGTCAGGGACTTGTTTCTTGTATGGAACCTATTAGTACTGTTAGTACATAGTCCATTCTTTGTAATTGCTATATGCATCTATTATGTCTTAGTCACAAGTGTGGTGCTATGAATAGTATACATTTATGCACTATATAGGATCTTTTTCATTCTTCTCTCCACATCCGTGGGTATGGGCAGTCTAGCTGCGGATGGGCGTCTTGCGTTACCCAGAAAGCGGATCTCCCCGCTGGCAATGATGTCACTACTGTGCGCGCTGCTGGTTGATGCTGTGGACGGGCATGTACTGCATTCTTCTCGGGTTGCGGGCTTTTTTCTGTATTTATACTGTAGGTAAGTAAATGTCATATACTGTTGGTCTCACCTTGGCAAAGAGGCGTGATTGGCCCCGAAATGTTGGTTCACATTATGTGTGTTCAATACACTATATAAGTGACTATAAGTCTCCGAGTGCCGCCTCTTCTTGTTTGGATTGTTGCTGCTGCTGGAGCGCACCGGAGAACCCTATTCATCACAGGGGAGTGCCGGCCATTCATTATAAATAAATAAATATATATATATATATATATATATATAGTGGCAGTATCACCAAAGATGGTGCTGATGAGCAGGTGATTCAGTGTGGAGGCGGAGCTATCTGCCCAAAATGGAACAAAAGAGGTGTGTGACCATACCTAGAGGCTGCCTGTGGAGACAGCCCAGTTGGAGATCTCAAAATCAGACAGTCGAGGTGGGGACTGCAGTCAACAAAAGCTGTGTTTGGGTTCTGATTAATCACCTAGACACTACACCAATACACCCCTCTACTGACTATCTATGCAGAGAAGGTGGATTACAGCAGCTTAATCGAAATATGGATGCTTACTTACTGCATAGGCATAGTGGACACAAGTCAATGCTTATCAAAGTGGTGAATGCAAACAAAAGCCTGTTTTGAAGTATTTAAGTAAAAAGTTTTACATTTTTCAAATGTATGGAAATTGCAAGTTGTAATGTACAGTATATACAGTACAGGTTGAGTATCCCTTATCCAAAATGCTTGGGACCAGAGGTATTTTGGATATGGGATTTTTCCGTATTTTGGAATAATTGCATACCATAATGAGATATCATGGTGATGGGACCCAAGTCTAAGCACAGAATGTATTTATGTTTCATATACACCTTATACACACAGCCTGAACGTCATTTTAGCCAATATTTTTTATAACTTTGTGCATTAAACAAAGTGTGTGTACATTCACACAATTCATTTATGTTTCTTATACACCTTATACACACAGTCTGAAGGTCATTTAATACAATATTTTTAATAACTTTGTGTATTAAACAAGGTTTGTGTACATTGAGCCATCAAAAAACAAAAGTTTCACTATCTCACTCTCACTCCAAAAAGTCCGTATTTCGGAATATTCCGTATTTCGGATATTTGGATATGGGATACTCAACCTGTACTATGTCCTTGAAGAAATGTGTGTGAAATTACAAATATAAAAGAATTTCTGCCATCAAAAGCAAAGTCAGGAATAGTGGTTTGATCTGCACTTATAATTAAAATGGCAGCCTATATGGTACAAGAGCCTTCACCAAGACCCCATATAGAACACTGTATAGAAAGATGACCACACCTGGCGCCACCATACAACAAGTAGTGAAATTAAATCACAGCTTACTTTTTGATTATTTGATCGACAAATGAACTCTTTTCAGAGAGAATTAATATCTGCAGAATTAAAACAAAACAGACGTAGTGCAGCCAATAGTGCAAAAGGTATTGGAAGTTTTATTGGTTCCACTCACATAAGAATGAGTCAATACTGCATATCATCCACCAGAGGGTATGACACCTCAATTCCAACAAACATCTCTATGGGCTGTGTACTCAGAGAAATGTGAACATAGTGCAATGAAGCTTTATCACACATATAATTTATTCTGACAAAAACACACTCACATGGATAAAAAGTTTAAAATATATATCACCCATTGGGGTACTGGAAGTCTGATTCGTCACAGAGCCAGCACTATTAGGTCTCCAGAATGGGATCCAGTTGGTTAGAGCCTTATGCTTTAGCACGCTTTCGGTCCACAGACCTTCCTCAGAAGCATGAAGGCACTAGTTAGCAGGAGCCACTTAAATACCATTCTTAATTACCCCCGTCTCAGATGTTCAAAACAGATTCTGGCGCGGATCGGCGCCCAGGCAGAAGTGCGTCACCGGAAGTGACGCGTGCGTTCCAACGGTGACTTCGTCCTTCCTGTTTCCGTTTCAATAATCCGCAACGCTTCCTGGTCCCAGCGCTCAGTGTCAGGAGGGTAGATTTACAAGCGGCTTTCATATATTTAAACGGAGCAGATCCATCTCAAAGTCCAGAACAGCCATGGGGTGTACATTTATTAAGAAGTACGTAGGTCTATAAGAATATAAAACAAATAAAAAAACAATTACAATAGTATAACATTAAAATACATTTTTAATACCAGCAGATAACTGAGAAATATAGGAGAGGCTGAGAACAAAGATCAAGATTCTAAAAACCATTTTAACTCAAAATCGGCATTAAGGCCATTCAGGAGCAATGTGCCTAATTTGTAAATCCAGCGCATCTTTGCCTTGGCAAGGGGGACTTCAATATCTTTATTACGCCAGGTAGGGTTGATTAATTGAATACCCCAAAATGATTTAATTCCACTCACCTTACCCCCATGTACATGTTTAAAATGGGAGGACAGTGAGTGGGTTTCCAACCCCTTTTTGATATTATAATGATGTTCCGAAAGTCTTGTTTTTAAACATTGTGTGGTTTTGTCAATGTAAAGCAGAGAGCATTGGCATTCTATGGCATATATGACGTTCTTGGAATTACAAGTTATGAATTCCCTAATGTTGTGATTGGCCCCCTTTACTGTAAATTCTTTTAATTTACTAGGACCTTTAGTGGCCTTACAAAAACAAAGTGTTTGACTTTGTTGCAGCAGAGGAAGGGTTAAAGTGTGTTTGTGTTGGTGAAATCTCAAGCCTAACACTGTGACACTCCTGCAGGGTGTGGTTGATAGAAATATCTCATCAAGTGTTGTGTAGAGATACCTTTGCAAAAAGCAGTAAAAGTGCCATGTTATATGCTGTGCTCTGGGCCGGTTCTTGGCCTTGTGGCGCCCCGGGCAAAGTATAGGGGCGTGGCTTCAAATGGGGGCATGGTCAGTTACGCCCCCATTTATGCCCCCTGTAGCGACGCTGAAAGAAAAAAAAAAAGTATATTTACCATCCCCGTTCCTGATCCAGACCGCTGCAGACCTCCTCCGCCGGCGGCGCCGCTCTTCTCCTCTCCTCTAGAACAGCATAGACACTAGAGGTCAATTATGACCCCTAGTGTCTGTGCCACTAAGCTGTGCGGTGCGCGATGACGTCATCACAGCAAAGGTCCTTTACATGAAGGGAAACTAGACCATAGCGTCTAGTTTCCCTTCATGGAGAGGACCTTTGCTGTGCGGTGCGCGATGACGTCATCGCGCACCGCACAACTAAGGTCCTCTCAATGAAGGGAAACTAGACGCTACGCGTCTGGTTCCCTTCAAAGCGGGGGGGCACAGCGGGGTACTGCGGGGGGCACAGTGGCGGATCTTGCCCTGGTGCGGCGCCCTCCGGATGGCGCCGGCGCCCTCCGGAAGGCAGCGCCCCGGGCAAAAGTACCGCTTGCCCGTGGCAAGATCCGCCACTGGCTGTGCTCAGACTACATTTGAAAGCGAAGTGTTAAAGGTGAAATAAGAGAAATTGTTCCTGTAAGTACATCATAATTGCCTATTTTGCTGCCCGCACCTCCAGGAAGGGGCAGTCTGGTCGGCGCATAGAGGGTGTGGCTGGCACTAGCGCACGCAGGGGGGATTTCTGAGTACATAGAAACCCCTCCTGGCCGCCGATTCATTGCCGCAGCTGACCGATGTTTTTTATTTTTTTGGAGACGGAGTGATGTTGCAGCTGCTTCCATGAAACTACAGAGACAGCTTGCAGTGGCAGATAGCTGAAGCTAGGGGGAGCTGAAGTGCGCAGCTCCTCCCAAGCATTTCCTAATGGGCTGTGAGAGTGAGAGACGACAGAGTGAAGCGCTCTCTTTATCAAGTCTGTCCCGCTCGATATCTACGGTAGGGAAGTGCATGCATCTCCTCCTGCTGTCTGAATCATACAGAGACCATAATAACAACACCTTGGTGTCTCCAGCCTAGTGATTACTACAGAGAAGCAGTGAGTTCATAGAGGTTGGATGCACTCCTGAACAGCTCAAGTGAACATCTGAAAGTTGAACACCATTATTTCCAACCCTGTGTAAGGTCCATGGGACTTGTTCCAGCACACCTAGTATTACCATTCTGCAAAATGATTATTATGTTGGCATTTTATGTATGTTTTTAACCTAAGGGTATATAGTGTATAAATGTCAATATATGGGTATATATATATTTACACATTCAGTGTATATATATATATATATATATATATATATATATATATATATATGGGTGAATGATTATAGCACAGCGACCCCGAGTATTACTAATGTTGCCAAATGGGTTTGGCCCGTGATACAATGTGATGATGAATTATCCTCCCTTAAAAATAAACAGATCCTACCTTGTTACAGACGTGGGCGAAATATTAAAGATTGGATTGTACATACTGACATTTCAAAACTAAAACCTCCTGTGGCCAAACACTTTCTGACTAAGAAACCAGGTGTATATAGGTGTTTAGAGTGCACAACATGCACCTACTGTATATGGAGACAGGCAACACATTTGCTCATCCGCATACCGGTAGAAGAATAGCCATCAAACATGTTTTGACCTGTACCTCCCAGTATGTAATATATTTTATACGATGCCCGTGCGGATTACTTTATATAGGGAAAACAACACGTCAGTTTAGGGAACGTATGGCTCAACATCTTAGTGCCATTAGGATGGCACTTGGGGGTAAAGAAATAGATCAACCGGTTGCCGTACACTTTAGAGATATGCGCCACAATCTGGCAACCTTTAATTATAAAATGATTGATATGGTCCCTGAGGACATCCGGGGGGGCAATCGTGATAAAGCACTATTGCAGAAAGAAGCCAGGTGGATTTATATTCTTAATATGATTTATCCATCTGGCTTGAATGAGTATTTGTCCTTTGCTAGTTTTATTTGAAACACTGTTACTGAATGCAAATCAATTATGTATTCTTTTTGAACTGCTGTGATACTATGCATTTGTGTATAAATGTATGTGGATTACCCTAGTTACAAAGTTGTCTAGTTACCATGGTGATGTTCAGCTTATTATCTAGACTAAGAAACCGGTGAGATGCCGGAGGTCTGAACGTAATACCGGCTGACGTCACCGGATGTTCGTTAATTGTTTGGAGTTGGTGATTGGCACTTGTTACCTTGCATGTATGTATATAAGGGTGTAATGTTTTGAGATTTGTTATTCCTGACGAAGGTTATTAAAACCGAAATGTTGAAAGCATTTAGTCTGCTGTTCCAGTCTGTGAGTGCCGCCGAATTTGCTGTCTATATTCGATTACCTGGAGGGCACCCAGCACCTTACTCCAATGAAGTCGTGAGTGCCGAGTCTGCATGCTGTATATATATATATATATATATATAATGGGGTTCAATATATATAGCTAGTAAGTGTGTGTATATAAATGGTTGCTCAGGGACATTCATCACCGAAAAATGAAGACCCACAGATGCCCGTAGGCTATTCCAGTGTTTCAGTTTATAATAACCTTTGTCAGGGATACCTTGCCTAAGATTATTATAAACCAAAACGTAGTAGCCTGCGGGTGTCTATGATTCTTTATTTTTGGGTGATGAAAAGTGCGTTAGTGCCACCATTTCTGTAGGCAGCGGCACACAGGGACTTCCAATGTGAAAAAAATCTGTTTCAAAGTGTCACATATCAAAAGCCAATGTTTCGGAGCCTGCAGCCCCTTTGTCACATTGGAAGTTCCTGAGTGCCGCTGTCTTTTTTTGTTCATGTGTCCCACTATCTACGGAAGGCAACGGGGGAAACAGTATACAAAAGTAAGTGCAGTGCCGGACTACACTATACATATGTATATGTGTGTGTGTGTATATGGTCACCTCAGCCTCCAACCCCCCTGTGCTTGCCTCCACGTCCTCTTTGGAAACCCCTCTGAACAAATCCTGTGTTTGCCCCTGGCTGGTGGAAAGTTGGGCTGTTTGGTGGCGTGGTACACCATGTACAAATGCTGCATCTACACGCTCCTTCCAACCCCTGTCCAGATCCCCTTGGTGCATGGAAGCAGGGCTGTTTCTAGCCAATTTGGCTCCCAGTGTGAGATTTATAAATGCTCCCCCCCCCCCATTAACATAACAAAAAAAATGTGCCCCCCATAGATATAAAAAGTAAAAGGTATGCACGAGCCGCTCCCGGCAAAGGGGGCGTGACCTCGGCAAAATGGGCGTGGTCTCTAAAATGGGCATGGCCTCGTCTGAAAAGATTACCTTACACCCCAGTTATTAACCTTGCACCGACAGATCACGGCGAGCACAGGAAAAAAAGAAAAAATATATATTATGCCATACACCGCAATGCCCTTGATACATTAAATCCCCATTTTCCACATTACGGCAGGCAAGAGTCCCCATTTTCCACATTACGGCAGGCAAGAGTCCCCATTTTCCACATTAAGGCAGGCAAGAGTCCCCATTTTACACATTACGGCAGGCACGCGACCCAATTTTACACATTACGGCAGGCAAGAGTCCCCATTTTACACATTACGTCAGTCAAGTGTCCCCATTTTACACATTACGTCAGTCAAGTGTCCCTATTTTACACATTACGGCAGGCAAGAGTCCCCATTTTACACATTACGGCAGGCAAGAGTCCCCATTTTCCACAATACGGCAGGCAAGTGTCCCCATTTTACACAATACGGCAGGTACATGTCCCCATTTTCCACATTACGGCAGACAAGAGTCCCCATTTTCCACAATACAGCAGGCAAGAGTCCCCATTTTGCATAATACGGCAGGCAAGTGTCCCCATTTTACACAGTACGGCAGGCAAGATGTCCATTTTACACAATACGGCAGGCAAGAGTCCCCATTTTACACAATACGGCAGGCAAGTGCCCTCGTTTTACACATTACGCAGGCAAGTGTCCCCATGTTACACATTACGGCAGGCAAGAGTCCCCATTTTGCATAATACGGCAGGCAAGTGTCCCCATTTTACCCAGTACGGCAGGCAAGATGTCCATTTTACACAATACGGCAGGCAAGAGTCCCCATTTTACACAATACGGCATGCAAGTGTCCTCGTTTTACACATTACGCAGGCAAGAGTCCCCATTTTACACGTTATGGCAGGCAAGTGTCCCCATTTTACACATTACGGCAGGCACGTGTCCCCATTTTACACATTACGGCAGGCACGTGTCCCCATTTTACACATCTCCAGACTGGACTACTGTAACCTACTCCTGACTGGCATTCCTGACAAATACCTCTCTCCACTCCAATCTATCCTCAATGCTGCTGCCCGGCTCATCTTCCCCATTTTACACATTCCGGCAGGTGGCGGGGGGGGGGGCGAGGGGGGGGAGAGACAGGCTGACTTACGTTTGAAGCGGTTCTTCTCGCTCTTCAGCCGCCTCTCCCTCATCTTCGCGGCGCTGGCCGGCTTGGCTCCCCCTTCTCCCTCTTCCCGAGTACCCAGCTTGGGGGGCGGAGTTTTGCGGAATGACGCAATTGCGTCGTGACTTCACAATGCACCCGTGTCATTCCGCGAAACTCCGCCCCCCGAGCTGGGCACTCGGGAGGAGGGGGGATTCAAAGAGCTCAAGAAGTGCCACAGCGGGCGCCCTGTGCGGTTGCACGGCTCGCCCGCTGCAAGAAACGGCACTGCATGGAAGAACAAAATACAGACATGTGTGTGTAGGGGGGAGGGGCCCACAAAGATATTAGTGTACTGGGCCCCAAGATTTCTGTTGCTGGCCCTGTTGTTAGCAAACCAAAAAGCAAAAAAGTGGGCAAAACCATGTTGCACTGCAGTTGAGGCAGATGTAACACGTGCCGAGAGATTTAGATTTGGGTTGGATATATTGTTTCTATATTGTTTGGGTTGGCTATATTGTATATTGCAGGGTAAATGCTGGCTGCTTAATTGTACACTGCAATTTGGATTTCGGTGTGAACCCACCCCACCCAAATTCCCTGCAAAATAGAAGCAAAATTGAACAGAACTTCCTCATTGCTTCCTATTGGTTCAAATGTATCAAATGCACAGTAATTAAAGGGACAGCTCTCTCTTTACACCATTTTATACATGAAAACCTAACTGATGATTAATATTATAGAAAAATAATTTCCATCTTAAATAGTTGGCAATAAACTCAGCCCTAATCTGACGTCTTGCCTGCCTTCCACTTTCTGTGCTCACATAATCAGTTTTTGGTAAAAAAAGAACCCCTCTGCCTGCTCCTTGTTTATTGCATAATATGGGGGGAGTGGTTTATTTAATGTGCAATTATACAATAGACAGCAGCAGAGCACATTATTAGACACATTTGCCAAATGATGTAATGATCTGCCTTCCGAATTATGAAACTTGCTTTTAATTGACCAAAGGTACATTCTGTCAGGGATTGGGTGGCTATATGTGCTTCTGTATACTTACTGTATGCTCAGCAGAAGTTTGATCATTTGACAGTGGAGTCAAAAGCCAGGAGCAACAGACATAGCCTAAATCACCTTTTGCATTTGGCTTACCTGAAAGTTTGCAGACAGGGACGATATGCTGAGGATGTAGGCAACATGGCACAAACGAGAATAGCCAGTTACAACACATTAATGAATTTAAATTTAATTATATAATCAAACAAAAGTGTCAGATAATATGGTATGCTATTGCACATTCATGGACTAGGTATGATGCCTACTTGTATAAACGGGATTGGTATGTGATCCTGCCGCACAGGATGTCGAATGTCAGTATACAGAAATTGGCATCCCAGGCTCTAGAATGCTGGCAGGGGGGCGAGCGCAATGAAGTCCCTTGCGGGCTTGCTGCAGTCTCCATGCTGCGGGTTCGGTGGCGAGCTTCGCTTGCAACAAGTTCTATTCTCCCTTTATGGCTGTCGTATCACCTATCTTGCCAGTATTCCAATGGAGGTATAGTACCACTGTCAGGATCCTGGCATTGGTATTGAGACAGCCGGGATTCTGATAGGCGGTATATTAACCGCATACGATATAAACATGTGCAGTATTCAACTCATGAAGCTGCTGATGTTGCTCTGATTAATGTTCCTGGATTCTCTCAGTCAGTTGGTGATTTGCCTTGGACAGCTATTATTCCTACAGCTACACTGCTCCACATGACTTTGGGTACTATAAAAGTTATCACAATCAATTTCCCACCAATAGAATGGTGTTTAGAAGCACAAATTGAATGTCTAACATAATTCAATATGGAGATTTGAAGTTTGATTTAGAGTTTGATTTCAAATTGATTCGTAAATCAAATCCGACTATGGGAAAACATTAATATTTTTCAGAATTTCGATTTTGAGTGGGATATGAATTGAATTCTGTTTTAGAATCTGACATTTGATTTTGCCTTTTATAAACATCTTCAGTCAAAATCGAATTAAGATCAATTGCCAGAGCCATAAAAACTAAAAATGTAACATTAGTAAATATACTTCCCCCACTCTGCCAAAGAATCGCTTACACATTTTCCCATCTCCACAAAATCAGCCTTCTTAAAACCTGGCAGCTTTGTTTTTGTATGGGATGAGTCAGTTTATGTCTTCCTTCTGAACCATAGTGGTTGATGATCACTGGATCCCAGGTTTTCACCTACTTTTATATCAGATTTATATCTCCATTTGTAAGTATTAAGTCTAATATTGTATCTGTTTGAGTGGGCTCCGTCATCAAGTGCTGGAAGGATGCTCCCTGCAAGGAATTCAGAATGTCCCGACTTCTTGTGATACACCTGCCAGTTTACATCTGGTAGATTAAAGTCTCCTATGATCATTACCTCTCCTTTTAATGTCATTTTGGTGATGTCCTGCAATAGGTTCTTGTCCAGTTCCTCTTCCTGACCTGGTGGTCTGTAGATGACCCTGATATGAAGAATCGCCTTCTCCCCTGTTTCTATGGTCCCAAAAGGCCTCAGTGTTTTCTTCAATACTTTGTACTACGGTAGTATTTATATTTTTCTTCACATAAAGCAGGGGTGGGGAACCTCTCCGTATAAGGCCCGCAAAGCCGTTTGTTCCAGCCCACCCGCTTGTGTCAGTGGACACGCCGCTGCTCAGTCCGGCGGCGGCATGTCTCAGCTGACAGGGCAGGGAGGAGAGCGCAGCTACATGTCCGGCAGCAGCGGCAGGTAAGATCTCAAACCAGCCGCCGGTTCGTGAGCCAATCAGAGCTTGCGGACCGGCAGCCAATCAGGAGCCACCGCTGCCAGTCCGCGGGCTCTGATTGGCTCATGAACTGGCGGCTTGTTTGAGGTCCCACACGCCGCTGCCGCCCGACATAGCCGCGCTCTCCTCCCTGCCCTGACCCCCTGACAACCAAGACATGCCGCCGAATGGAGCTGCAGCGGTGAGCAGCACAGTGGGGTGGAGGGGGGCACTGTGGGGGAATTTGTGTATCTGGCACTGTGGGGGCATTTGTATACTTGGCACTGTGGGGGCATTTGTATACCTGACACTGTGGGGGCATTTGTATACCTGGCACTGTGGGGGCATTTGTGGATCTGGCACTGTGGGAGCATTTGTATACTTGGCACTGTGGGTGTATTTGCGGATCTGGCACTGTGGGGGCATTTGTATACCCGGCACTGTGGGGGCATTTGTGGATCTGGTACTGTGGGGGCAATGTGTATCTGGCACTGTGGGGGCATTTGTATACCTGGCACTGTGGGGGCATTTGTGGATCTGGCACTGTGGGGGCATTTGTGGATCTGGCACTGTGGGGGCATTTGTATACCTGGCACTGTGGGGGCATTTGTGGATCTGGCACTGTGGGGACAATTGTGGATCTGGCACTGTGGGGGAAATTGTGGATTTGGCACTGTGGGGGCAATTGTGGATCTGATACTGTGTGGGCAATTGTGGATCTGGCACTGTTGGGGTAATTGTGGACCTGGCACTGTGGGGGCAATTGTGTATCTGGCACTGCACTGACATGTGTATCTGGCACTGCACTATTGGGGGCATATGTGTATCACGTCCCATTTTAATTGGCCACACCCATTTTTTGGCACGCACTCAGTACCTCTAAGGGCCAGGGTAATTTTTTAGTTGAGAATTTTTGTATGGCCCCCGAAGAATTTTATAAATATCCATATGGCCCTTGGTAGAAAAAAGGTTCTCCACCCCTGACAAAGTGTTACACCTCTCCTCCGATTCTTTTCATTCTATCCTTCTCAAATAATGTATATCCCAGTCATACCTTTCATTGCACCATGACTCTGTAATAGATCTTGATGATGTTGCAACAAAAGTATTAGCAACATGTAATAAGTATTTGCAAATTAACTTACACTTGAATATTTCATAACTTCCCATTAAAGTTTTGTAGGACTAAAAAAAGATTTAATTAGGGAATTAATTTAAGCATAATGTTATCCTCATAACAATTTTCACATTCTCTTCACACCATTATGCTAAAGGCAATGCTGCAGGCCCAGACACAACTCACTGAGCCTCCATGACAATTGGTTAAAGCTACATTATGTACTTTTGTAACGTGACTAAATTTTCCATGACTAATTTTACAAATTTTTCCATTAGCAAAATTACTGTCATCGTGGATACTGGTATCATTGCCTCTACAAGCCTCTCACATGGAACACATTTGCTACATTTTGTATTTGTGTTACATTACTAAATTTTCCATGGCAAATTTTACAAATTTTCCATTTGCAATATTATTATCATGGTGGATAATGATTTTACTGCCACTACAAGTCTCTCACGTGGAACATGGTTGCTACATTTTGTACTTCTGTAACATGACTAAATTTTACATGACTTATTTTACAAATTTTTCATTTGCAAAATGATTGTCAAGGTGGAGGCAGATAGCATTGCTACTGGCAGCATCTCAGCCGGTACACATTTGCTACATTTTGTATTTTTGTTACATTACTATATTTTCCATTACAATTTTTTTTAGAGATAAGGGGGCTCGGTTCTCAGAGAATTTAGCACACTCAACCTTACCCAATCTGAGACAAATCGGACCTGGGCTTGGGTCTCCTTGCCAATTTCGGATTCCAAAACAAGGCAAAATATCATCAACCT
The DNA here is from genome assembly GCF_028390025.1 of Pseudophryne corroboree. Classification (NCBI taxonomy): domain Eukaryota; kingdom Metazoa; phylum Chordata; class Amphibia; order Anura; family Myobatrachidae; genus Pseudophryne; species Pseudophryne corroboree. The sequence continues at coordinate 329,820,689 of NC_086447.1, read as the reverse complement.
GACATCAGATCTCGCAGGTTCTGGATTCAATATAAGTTTCTGTTGCAGCGATTCAGGCACCATTTCTCACAGGACCACTGGAAAGCTGTGTGCTCTGACAGTTTATGCTGACCCCATGCTGTGTCCATCCACTCCAGTGCTCAGCTGACCTGACCTATCTGTGTCCACTGTGTCCATCCACTCCAGTGGCATAGCTGATTTGAGCTATCTGTGTCCACTGTGCCCATCTACTCCAGTGGCATAGCTGATTTGATCTATCTGTGTCCACTGTGTCCATCCATTCCAATGGCTGAGCTGACTTGACCTACAGTATCTATACACTGTGTCCATCCACTCCAGTGGCTGAGCTGATCTGACCTATAGTATCTATCCACTGCAGTGGCTGAGCTGATCTGACCAATCTATGTCCACTATGTCTTTTCACAACGGTGCTGAGTTGTCCTATCTTTCCACTCAAGTCCCCATATTCTTCTTAGTGTTGGTAATTAGCTGAGCTAGAGTATAGTAGAGGCAGTTAGCAAGTCATTGTTTATTATTTTTATAGTGCATATTTTTTATAGTGCAGTAACTTAGTTACATCTATTGTCACACTTATTCTGCACTGTGACTCTGCGGGCCGTACCCCAGTGCGTTCACATAAATAATATAAATAATATAAGCACTGAGACTCCTTAGTGTGAATTGTTATTTGCAAAAAAAAAGTAAAAAAAAGTTTAAAAATAGTTGTTTTTTGTACAACCTGTGTGTACTGTACCCCACTGTGTTCACATAATTATTAGTGGTCTGGTGTGACTCCCTGCAGTGTGAGTTTTCATTTCCCAAAAAAGTTTTTTTTTTACTTTTTTGGTACAACTTATGGGCCTTTTTCAAAGATAAACACAGCAGCTGCATTCGCATGGAGCGGCCATATCAATCTGCCACAAGGTGATTGAAATTGGTGGCCATCGATGCGGCATTTCGCAGGCATGGTCTGGACAAAGCAGGTGTGTCTGAACCATTTTTTGGGTGGCTGCTTGATGTGGCATGCAGCCACTCTGAAAAAAAATGGCACTGGACCACCTGCCAGCACAGCCAGGCTGCACAGGCAGGGGTTGACCACAAATCAGTGTGTTCACAATTAAATTGCAAATGCATTGCGAGGCAGCACCACACACATACTTGGTGGCCTTGCCCTGTGCTGGGTGGTCTCCAGCATGTGAGTAGATGGACGCAGATCTTGGTGCGAGATCTGTGACTGTCTCTGAACCCCCTGTGTGCGCAGTTCATCTGGCTCTTCGAGGTGCCCTCCCCCCCTTTTTTTCTTTCTCTTCCTCCCCCCCTCTTCTTCATCCTCTGCCTCCTTCCTATTTCTAATCTTCAGTTGTTTGACCCGTCAGGGCTTATATGTAAAAAATGGTTGAATGCTATGTACTTGATCCACATTTTTTAGTTATTTTGTACCCAGTCTTCGGGTCCCTGTTCTGATATGTTGGATGTATTAAAGCTTGAGTGTCTTCACTTGCACATTCGATGTCTTCCAAAAAAATGAATTCTTTAAATAAGGGAAGAAAAAAATAATAATAATAAAGCAAAAATAATGAAAATCAGTGCTGAAAAACTAAGGCAGTAGAACAAACTGTGTTCAGAAATGTCCCAAATCCCTGAGGATTCCTGACCTGACCTATCTGTGTCCATCCACTGTGATCTATTTTTCTGTGTCCATCCGCTCCAGTGGCTGAGCTGATCTGACCTATCTATGGCCCTCATTCCGAGTTGTTCGCTTGCTAGCTGCTTTTAGCAGCATTGCACACGCTAGGCCGCCGCCCTCTGGGAGTGTATCTTAGCTTAGCAGAATAGCGAACGAAAGGTTAGCAGAATTGCTACTAAATAATTCCTTGCAGTTTCTGAGTAGCTCCAGACCAGGGCCGGCTCCAGGCATGTTCGACTAGAGCGGCCGCGCGGGGCGCCACTCTTATAGGGCGCCGCACGCTGCGGCCGCCATATTCCTGCCTGGAGCCAGCCTTCAATCAGTCAGTGTCCCGGCGTGCACGCTATGCAGCTCGCTGTGCGGCGCCGGCGTCTGACGTTAGACGCCGGCGCCGCGCAGCGCGCATACAGAAGTGTTCATCCGTCCGCCCACCCGCTCGCGCCCACAGCAGTACTCCCCCTCCCGGCTCCCAGCACCGCAGTGACATGTAAGTGAAAATCTGGCACTGTGGGGTCATAGCTGCACTGTGAGGGCGTTTATGTTTCTGGCACTGTGGGGGCATATCTGCACTGTGGGGGCATTTATGTTTCTGGCACTGTGGGGGCATATCTGCACTGTGGGGGCATTTATGTTTCTGGCACTGTGGGGGCATATCTGCATTGTGGGGGCATTTATGTTTTGTGGCATGGGGGGCATTTATGTATCTGGCACTGTAGGGGCATATCTGCACTGGGAGCATTTATGTATCTGGCACTGTGGGGGCATATCTGCACTGTGGGGGCATTTATGTTTCTGGCACTGGGGGCATTTATGTTTCTGGCACTGTGGGGGCATTTATGTTTCTGGCACTGGGGGCATTTATGTATCTGGCACTGGGGGCATTTATGTATCTGGCACTGTGGGGGCATATCTGCACTGTGGGGGCTTTTATGTTTTGTGGCACGGGGGGCATTTATGTATCTGCACTGTGGGGGCATTTATATTTTGTGGCACAGGGGGCATTTATGTATCTGGCACTTATGTATCTGGCACTGTGGGGTCACTGATTTATCTGCACTGTGGGGGCACTTATGTATCTGGCACTGTGGGGGCACTTATGTATCTGGCACTGTGGGGGCACTTATGTATCTGGCTTTGTGGGGGCATTTATGTATCTGGCACTGGGGGCATATCTGCACTGTGTGGCCATTTATGTATCTGGCACTGCTGGGGGGCATGTCACGTGTAGCTGGCACTGCTGGGGGGTATGTCACATGTAGCTGGCACTGCTGGGGGGCATGTCACGTGTAGCTGGCACTGCTGGGGGGCATATCATGTAGTGTATCTACTAGGCGTCTGTGGCTAGGCAATGTGTTTAACCTGCGCTGCCTGGCGCAAAGTGTCTAACGTGCGCTGCCTGGCGCAAAGTGTCTAACGTGCTCTGCCTGGCGCAGTGTCTAACTTGCTCTGCCTGGCGCAAAGTGTCTAACGTGCTCTGCCTGGCGCAAAGTGTCTAACGTGCTCTGCCTGGCGCAAAGTGTATAGGAGGTTCTACCTGGTGCAATGTGTATTAGCTGCACTACTATGTGGTGTAATGCGAATTGCCACTATTCTGTGGTCATGCACCTTCCCCACGAAGCATCGCCCCTAAATTTTTGCTGCGCGCCTTCGGCGCGCACTGTCCCTGCTTCTGCATGTGGGTGGAGGAGCACCAAGCATTACAGTATGTACATCATTTTGCCCTCCTTACTTAAAAATGTGCCCTCCTTGTGATCAGCACCCTGCCCTAAAACGTGAACACTATCATGTGTAGCTGGCACTGCTGGGGGGCCTTTTGTGTGTAGCTGGCACTGTTGTGGGGCATGTCATGTGTAGCTGGCACTGCTGCGGGGCATGTCATGTGTAGCTGGCACTGCTGCGGGGCATGTCATGTGTAGCTGGCACTGCTGCGGGGCATGTCATGTGTAGCTGGCACTGCTGCGGGGCATGTCATATGTAGCTGGCACTGCTGCGGGGCATGTCATGTGTTGCTGGCACTGCTGCGGGGCATGTCATGTGTAGCTGGCACTGCACATTATGTGTATCTGGCACTACACTGGAGACATTGTGTGTAAGGAACACTACTGTGGCTGTTCTGCGTAAGGCTGCTAATTGTGTGCATAGAGGGGGTGTGAAAAAATATATTTATTTATAGTTTGATAATATGAAGTTACGAGGCCACACCCACTTCCCCGGAGGCCACGCCCACTTTCCCCGAAGCGCACGCGCCTTCGGCGCACGCATAGGGGTTGGGAGGCGCTTTTACGTTTTCTCGATCAGGGTGCTAGTAGGCCTGGAGCCGGCCCTGCTCCAGACCTACTCCTAGACTGCGATCATCTCAGTCCGTTTAGTTCCTGGTTTGACGTCACAAACACGCCCTGCGTTCGGCCAGCCACTCCCCCGTTTCTCCAGCCACTGCTGCGTTTTTACTTGGCACGCCTTCGTTTTTTAGCACACTCCCTGAAAACGGCCAGTTTCCGCCCAGAAACACCCACTTCCTGTCAATCACACTACGATCACTCGAACGATGAAGAAACGTCGCTCGAGCTTGTGTAAATCTACTAAGTTTTGTGTTAAATTACTTAACGCATGCGCGCTGCGTACCATGCGGCAGCGAGCGAACAACTCGGAATGACTACCAGTGCTGAGTTGACCTATCTTTCCACTCCAGTCCCCTTAGGCTTCTTAGTGTTGTAACTGGCTGAGCTAGAGTATAGTAGAGGCAGTTAGCAAGTCATTGTTTATTATTTTTATAGTGCATATTTTTTATAGTGCAGGTCTTAGTTACATCTATTGTCTAAGTGTGTCACACTTATGCTGCACTGTGACTCTGCAGGTCGTACCACAGTGCGTTCACATAAATAATATAAGAAAAAAATATTATAAATAATATCAATTTATCAAGAGAGCGCATTAGCAATTTATTATATCTAAACAGGAGTGTGTTCACACACACATGTGCACAATTACCTGTCAGCACTCAGCACACGATTGGTCCAGTTCAAAATAAAAAGCAGTCCAGGAGACTATTCTGGTTATCCTCTGATGAAACTGCCATTGCATATCGGCAGAGAAACATATAAGGAAGGAGAAATAGGCAGTTTGGACTTGCAGTCAACTTACTCTCAGTGGGTCACCGAGTGTTTTGGAGTTCATTCTTCCCAACCATCACGCCGGCGAACCAAGAAACAGCAGGTACGCTAAATTACCTAACCAAGAGGTCTGCAAATAAAACTCCTCTTCCGGCTGGAAGTAATATATTGAACTCCTATACACGACAATTGCAGCGGCATTCTGCAGAGATGGGTCAAGCATAATGCTGTGATTTCCAGCGCTTACAGCATCCTCCCTGTCCTGCCTCTTAGAAAAATTATCTGACCGCAATCAAGGCTTTGAATCGTACTACACTGTGTGTCTACTCATCACATATAGATGGTCATTCCGAGTTGATCGCTCGCTAGCAGTTTTTAGCAGCCGTGCAAACGCTATGCCGCCACCCACTGGGAGTGTATTTTAGCTTAGCAGAAGTGCGAACGAAGGGATCACATCGCTGCTACAAAATATTTTTGTGCAGTTTCAGAGTAGCTTCAAACCTACTCAGCGCTTGCGATCACTTCAGACAATTCAGTTTCTGATTTGACGTCACAAACACACCCTGCGTTCTCCCAGCCACGCCTGCGTTTTTCCTGGCATGCCTGTGTTTTTCCGAACACTCCCTGAAAACGGTCAGTTGACACCCAGAAACGCCCTCTTCCTGTCAATCACTCTGCGGCTGCCAGTACGACTGAAAAGCATCGCTATTATAGGAGCTATAGTTTTTATTTCTTTTACAGAGGAATAATGTAAGTAATTTTTTATTGGAGGTGTGTGTGTATTTTAAACTGTGTCATTTTTATGGAAATTAATTGATATAATAAATTGCTAGTGCGCTCTCTTGATAAATTGATCTGTTGATCGTATTTATTATATTATTTTCTTGTATACTATTGGCAGGACAGTACTGCTAAATTGGGAGCGGCATTACATTTATAATTATATAAAAATTGGTTAAGCTTGGTGGTTTGGAAGTGCTGGGACTTCGTTGTTGTATTTTAAATAATATAAGCACTGAGACTTCTTGGTGTGAATTGTCATTTGCAAAAAAAAGTAAAACAAAGTTTTAGAAAATTATTTTTTCTTTTTGCACAACCTGTGTGTGCTGTACCCCACTGTCTTCACATAAATATTAGCAGTGTGACTCCGCAGTGTGAGTTATCATTTGCAAAAAAGTAAAAAAGTTACACAAAAGTAAAAAAAGTTTTAAAAAATTGTTCTTTTTTTCTACTTGTGTGAACTGTATCCCATTGTGACTTTGTTCACATAAATATAAGTGGTGTGACTCCCTTTTTTTGTACAACTTGTGGGCCTTTTTCACAGATAGACACAGCAGCTGTGTTCGCATGGAGCAGCCATGTCAATCTGCCATAAGGTGACTGAAATTGCTGGCCATCGATGCAGCATTTTGCAAGCATGGTCTGGACAAAGCAGGTGTGTCTGGACCATTTTTTGGGTGGCTGTGTGGTGGGACATGCAGCCACTCTGAGAAAAAATGGCACCAGACCGCCTGTCAGCGCAGCCAGGCTGCGCAGGCAGGGGTTGACCATAAATCAATGTGTTCACAATTAAATTACAAAAGCATTGCGAGGCAGCACCACACACATACTTGGTGACCTTGCCCTGTGCTGGGTGGCCTCCAGCATGTGAGTAGATGGACGCAGATCTTGGTGCGAGATTTGTGTCTGTCTCTGAACCCCCTTTGTGCACTCTACCCCACTGTCACTTTGTTCACAGAAATATAAGCAGTGTGAATCTCTGCAGTGTCAGTTTTTATTTATGAAGAGTTTTAAAAAAGTTTGTTTTTTACAACTTGTATGTACTATACCCCACTGCAATTTTGTTCACATAAATATATGCTGTGTGACTCTCTGCAGTTGTCATTTGCAAAAAAAGTAAAATATGGGTCATGATCAGTAGAGAGAAAAGTAGAAGCAGCAATCAAAAACTAGTGCTGCAGCTTTTGCCACCAGTCACGACGATACAAGTTTTTCAATGTCATCTACTAAAGGTGGTGCCCAAGGGCATGGAGGGTTTAAGTCCGGGCATCTGAAATAAAAATAATAAAACAATATTTCACTGAAAAAAACACCTCTAATAAAGGGAATGTTTACTGTAGAAAAACATAAAGTTGCCAACATGCCATTTGCCACACGCAGTGACAAGGAAAGGCTCAGGCAATTACCTTTATTTATGTGTCGGGTTTCTACAACTGTCAGAGAGGCATCTTCTTTGCCTCTGATGATGATGCAAGCACTTCTCAGAGTGTAGAAGAGGTGTCAAAATAATGAAAATCAGTGCTGAAAAAAATTTAGGCAGTAGAACAAACTGTGTGTTCAGAAATGTCACAAATCCCTGAGGAGAGTCTGAGTGTGTACATGAGTACTCTGTGTGAGCCTGACCTTCCTGATACTGTACCCATAATGAAGCCTCCTTACACAATTTCTGCACCCTTTGCAAATGTGGGGATGAGCAGCACAAGTATAGCTAGTGACATAGAAATTGAGATGCCACTGTGGAAGTGCAACATGATGAGGGGGATATTTGTGTAGCTGACACTAATGAGGATGTTGATGATAAAGATGATGTTTGTGTAAATCAGGCACTAGTGTAAGCAGTTCTTGCTTGTGATAAGAAGAAGACCATTGTCATGCCTGGGTATAAGACAAAAAAAAAAACCCACCTTTTGTTTGTGGAATAATTTTTACCCAAATCCTGACAATACTTGACTAGCCATCTGTAACATTTGTAAAGCCACAGTAAGTAGAGGTAGAGACCTAAACCATCTAGGAACCTACTCTTGTTATGCTATTTCAGCAAGTTCATGGAAAGTCTTTGGGAAAATCAGAAATTTATGCTAAAAAATATCAACAAGCAGTCCAGCATCAGCTACCTCCCTTCTCACAGCTAGATCCCAGCACTTACAATCTCCACTGCCAAAACTTTTATCATCAATAGCCTCACTAATGATTGAAGGTAGCCCTGCATTTAATTTGATAGGGCTAGGTGACTCCTCCCCTCTCCTGGATTCCTTAGAAGAATCCTTAAGCCCTAGGCATGCTGTTGCTGGTAATGGATCTTCATCCCAGAAGGGGACCAAGAAGACTAAACGTAGTTTCAAAGA